>NW_022631019.1:1318741-1606667 GCF_010015895.1 Lontra canadensis | reverse complement strand
GGGTGGATGGTGGATGGATGGTGGGTGGGTGAACAGGTAGGTGGATGGATAAACACTGCCTATAATTCAGGGGCTCCATGTGCTAAGTTTCGAGTGGGGCCTGAGGTGGCCTTGCCCCCAATTCTGAGACAAGGGTCGTCTGAAACCCTTCACCTTTCCCGCACATGCCAGCACAAGAACAGCCGGGTGCAGGGACAAAGGCAGCTGTGCTGCTGGACGGTGGCTCAGAGGCACGAGGCTGGAGGTAGAGGCGCACCCAGGAGCAGCCCAGCTGAGACTTCTGCCCTTGATCTCCCACATCCCCACACACCCCAGGGGCTAAAGGGCAAGGTTCAGCCTCAGCTAAAATGTCACAGTTGTGAACTGGCCTCCCCCAGAAGCCTTTTCTTTCTACTGTTTGTTTGAAGGTCAGGTACAGAGATGGGGTGACACCCAGATTCCTTGGGGCAGAGGGCGAGGGTGCAGACGTGCTCTTCTGAGAGGGAGGGCGTGCTTGCGGTGCTGGAAGGTGAGCCGTGCAGGGCCAGGGGGTATATGCCTCCCCTCACGGACTGCCTGGGGCCATGTGCCCACATCCACAGCCTCACCTTACAGGCTTGGAGAGGTTTTATGGCCCAAAGCCCTTTCCCTGATGAGTGGACCGCTGGGCCCCTGTGCTTGTGCTTAGAGACTGGATGGTGCAGATCTGGGGTGGGGGGGGGTTGTCTATACTCAGCCTGGTGGTCTGGGCTGTCTTCTTCTTTTAGGAGCTGCCCAGCCCTTGAGGGGGACCAGGTTTGGGGCTCCCCAGCACTGAGCCTCGAGAGTTGGCACATTCCAGCCATGGCAGTCACTCAGCTGGGCCTCCCGTCCATTGGTGGCTGAGCCGAGAAAGCCCCTGGGCTCCGGCTCCCTACACGGCTGGATGCTGGCATGCAGGATTGCCACCGGCCAGTCCCCATGGGGGAGCCCATCCCTGGCCCAGGGGCGACCAGAACTTCTAGGATGGCCGCAGGCCTGAGCCCATCTCAGAAAACTCAACTCCCCACCCAGACCTAGATGGTTAGCCCTGCTGTCCGGGCCAGGCCCTCCCTCTTGAGCAACTAAGTTGAATGCAGAAGTTAATAGAAACGTGCCGGTGTCTCTCTTTCTGGTGAAATAAGATCCGGGGTCTCCTGGGGGGCTCAGTCTGTCAAGCATCTGACCCTTGATTTCAGCTCAGGTCACGATCTCAGGGTCCTGAGATCAAACTCTGTATCAGTCTCTGTGCTCAGGGGGAAATCTGCTGGATCCTCCCTCTCCCTTCCCCCTTGTCCCTCGCCTCCTACTGTCTCTAAGTAAATAAATAAAATCAGAAGAAAGGAAAGGAAGGAAGGAAGGGAGGGAGGGAGGAGATCTAGCATCTTGGTGTAACTGGTGTTCTGTGCCAGTGGGCAGGGGGCCTCTTGAGGCCCCACAACCACCAGCTTGGCGGCAGAGCAAACCCCAGACATCACGGGCCTCACCCTCCCGGCTCCCCACTGCCTCCGCAACACAGAATCACGGCCGCAGACAAGTGGTCCCAGAACTGCCAAACCCCGGGCTGGACAGGACCTCATAGGTTATGGGGTTTGATGCCCAACAGCCTGGAGGAAACCCAGGGGCAATGTTCACGGGACCCTCCGGGACCCACAGAGCTCCCATCACTGTCCTTTCTTACCGGTCTGAGCCAACATGGTCCCTGTACTGATTAAGAGGCAGTAACGAGTGGCTTCTAATCCCTTGAATGAGGGGAGATAAAGGGAATGGATTTGAAGGCATCCCCAAGAACCAGCTGGTGTCTCAGGGAAGCAGGGCAGGGGTGAGGGGCCACGGAGCCCTGGGAGTGGCCGGCCCCCAGACCTAGATGCCCCTGTGTGCCAGCGCAGGACGAGGCCAGCTGGACAGAGAGTCACGTGCCAGGTGCTGCTGGGCTTGGGGGGTACAGGTGCTCAGTCCTGGCTGTGGCCCCTGGCATACCCGGGCCCTGCAGACTCTGCTCTGCCGCTGGGCAGTGGTGCCGGACAACCTGCCGTCAAGGTGTTTCCCACTCTGGTACACAAGGTGGGTCGAGGGGTGCTGACCGCAGACAGAGGGGAACCGAGGCCACTGGGGCCACCGAAGCCTGGCCCTGGAGAACACCCACCCACCGCGCCTGGAGGAGAACCTGCCAGTAACACTCGGGTGCTCGGACGGGGCAGACCGGCGTGTCCACCAGCGTGTCCCGGGGGCCCATCCCTAACTAGCTTTCACTCCTCATCTTTGTGGCCACACGTCCGGGGAATGGTGTGGAGACCCCCTTTCTACCCTCATCTTCTATTAGGGGACCACCTCTTCCTGCTGTAAAAGTCAGAACCTCTCGCGGATGCCCCCAGGCGTGGCCGCACGAGAGCTGGATGGTCCAATGCCCCGTTCCAGGTTCATCTTACAGACACTACGTTAAGTACAATCTCCTCAAAGTCACTTGGTGCCCCAATCCCATAGGAAACAGGACTCCGCAGACTCAAGACTATGTTCGGAGGCAGGAGGAATCTAGAGCAATGGGTAGCGAAGGTCAGGAAGCTGCGTTGTGCAGCCCAGGGCAGGGCCAAGCTTGGCCGAGTAGGGAACGGGCACACCTGGGTGCCCTCTAGACCTTCGGCACCGTGTTCTGGAAGCCCACTCCGCTGCCCGTGAAGGACGCCCTCAACATTCTCTGGGCAAATTCCACCTCATGAGTGATGTCTTCGACCTAGACAGAATGACCGTCCCACTGAAGCCCAGCCCTTTCAAAGTCATTCAAAGTCATGGCCCTCAGCGGTCCCACCACAAGCCAGACCTGCTGCTCTGTGGGAAAGAGTCTGCTGTCCCTTCTGGCTCTCAACTGCCCCAGATACCTCGGGAAGCCAGAGGGGCGGCCGCAGGCCCACCGCGGGGGACTGAAATTTTGGCTCATTCACAGTCATCGCTGGGCCCTGTGGGTCCTGCTTCTCCCGCAAGCTGCCCGGCGCACAGTGGACTCGCAGGAACTTTGTCAGATGAGGACCCAGAGGGAAGACACTACCTGAGCTCAAATCAATAGAATGCACCTTCCCAAGACCCCCCTCCCCTTAAATCCAAGGACCTAGGCCTGGAGAGCAGGGGAGGGACGGCCCAGTACAGGCTGCAGGAGGGTAGAGCCTGGAAGTGTGAGCTGGCGTGGGCACCTTCCAGCAGGTGGGCGAGCGTGGGGCACACCTGTATGGCCATCTCGATGCCAAGGGGAGGTCCCTGGGTCTGCACGCTGCCCGGCCACAGCTCCTAAACAGACTTGGAAAGCCAGACAGAAATGCAGACAGCAGCCGCCGTGCCCCAAAGAGCAAAGAATAGACTGCAAACCCACCCCAGGCCCTCCCTGCCCGGCTGGCTTTCCTCCCTGTGTGCTGGGGAGGCCTGGGCGCTCTCCGGGGGTCCCAGAGATTTGGAGCCTCTCCGACCTTGCACAGTGTGTTTCCTGTGCAACACTTGAGTCTGGAGGAGCCTCAGGACAAGGGGGTAGAGGACAAGAGGCTGTAGGCTCCCTGGTATTGGCTGGCACGGGCTGGACAGAAGGCAGGGTGGGGGGCTTGCCACACTCCACACATAAAGAGTGCACCTGCCCACCTGCCTGGTGGCCACCCCTCCACCACCCATCATGTCCCAGGGATGCGGGGTCACGGAGCCATTTGCAGAGAAGGACACCTGGGGCACAGAGGCACTTCTGAACAACAGGGCAAGGGGACCTCTGGGGTAGGACTAGCTTGGCGAGAGCAGGTCAGAACCCACTCCGGCCTTCCTGGCAGGACAGCCACTGGCTGGTGGTGGCCTGGAGAGCCAGCTTTCCCGTAGCCCCTGCTCCTGGTGAGGGACACTTGCCAGAGACAGGCCCTGCACGGATGTCTGTGTGTGACATGGCTCGATCTGGTACCTGGACTGCTCCCACTGGGCTTACCTTAACTTCCCTGGGAGCTCCTGTCCACCCATCAGCCCAGGGCCCCCCTCCATGAAGCCGTCCTGGCCTGTGTGTGGGCACATACAGTGGGAGAAGCCAGGAAGGGGGGGCCTCGCCAGAAGCCCCTCAAAGCCCAGAGCTATGCCTTCTCCTCTCAGTACCCCCCAGTTGCTGCTCAGAAGGAGGACAAGAGTGGGGCCCACAGAATGGGGTCAAGGTCGACCCAGGATCACAGACTCCTAGGGTAGCCCTTAGGGGGCTTTGGACAGGACCTGGCCCAGAATCCACCTCTGAACAGAGGAATCCTCAGATATGACCCCGATGCTTTAACGGTGAGCTTGGCACAGTTCTGGCTAGAGCAGGTCACCCCCACCGCCTGGGCAACCCCAAAGTCCACTGTCCAGGCCCCCGGCTTGTGCATGAGAAGCAGGGATATCGCTTACTCGGGACAATGCCCCAGAGAGCCCACAAGGCCCTCGGCACCGCAGACACCACACTGGTGCTGGGCTGGGCTCAGCTGCGCAGGGGACATGGTCCTTCCCCCAGACCTCACTTTTCAAGAAAAAGAACGAGAAATCGTGTCAAGTGTTGCAGTGGTTGCTTCTTTAAGAAGAAAAGCAGCAAGAGAGAGAAACAGAAAGATGGTGCTCACACGGGCTCAGCGCGGAGGGCGGCCTGCAGGGTCCTGCTGCCCTGTGGCCACACGCCTCGCTGGAACGGCGGAAAACCCCAGCTCGGGGCCCGGGCGGGACGGAGCTGGAGACCAGACACTGCCCGGTGAGGCTCCCATCTCGAAGTACGCTCTGCCTTCTTGTTTTTATTGGAAATGACGGAGACGGGGAGACAGAGTGCAGGCTTCTGTGTGTGCGTGCACGCGTGTGCACCGGCCCTGCGCGATCTAAGGAGAAACACGGCAGCGACCTGCATCCAAGGAAGCATTGAGGACGCCGTCACAGAAAGCGGCTACTGACCGGGCCATGTCCCGCCTTGGGGCGCTGCCCGGGGAGTCAGGGAGCTGAGGTCCCCGCAGCCACCGCGACCCACGCCCTGGGCGAACCTTCCCGGTAGACACCTGGACCCGGGTGTGGCAACAGCTTCTGTCGCTGCCCGGGCGGCAGACGGTCCTGGAAGCAGCCCGTCCTCCTGCTCCTCGGGGCGGACGTCCGGTCTGGCTCCGGAGCCCCAGGCGGGCGCATACTCCAGGCGAACGCCCCCCCCCCGGGGCGTTCTGACGTCCTGACGCCCGCGGCCACCTGATGGCCGGCAGGGACCCACGTGCAGGCTTCAGCCCCGGCGTCCGCACCGGCTGGGCATGGCCCCGGCTCCTGTGCGTCCCCGACGGAGACACCTGCCCATGGGAATTGCAGCAGCTTGGAAAGCAAGATGAAGGCTTCCCCGGGGAGACATGAGGACGCGGGCAGCAGGGGCACATGCAGGACCCTGGCCGGAGCCGGGAAGGCCACCCGTCCCCCCGCCCGCGCCCGGGGCAGGGCTCCCTCCGCTTGGCCAGGCAGCGCGTCTGCTGCGAGTTCACAGATGTTTCCACTCGACCTTGCAAATGTGCTCCAGGCTGAAGACATCACTGTTTGTTCTAGAAATCAAAAGGTCTTGCCTGGCTGTGAAAGATGCCTGACCACCACCGCCCTGAGTCCCCCCCACCGCCAGCCCCGCCTGCAGGACTGGACCCCGGTGGACGTGCTTGGGGGAGGGGCCGCTCAGGCCGCTTTCGGTTTCTTAGGAGCTGAGTCTCGGAGCCCGCCCCCCGCTCCCGCGGCCCAGGCTTCCTCGGCTGCACGCGTCGCGTCGCGTCTGCTCCGGGGGGGTGGGGGGGGCAGTCCGCACGGGGACACTGAATGTCGAAGAAGCATTGTGCGTGGGGCTCGCTGCCGGCCCAGGGGAGCCGGAGCACGGTGGGCTCCAGAGGGTCTGGAGAAAATGCCCCCTTCCGCCGTGTACACGCTCCTGTCTCAGGACACACGGGCCCCCCCGAGTCTTGGCTCCACGTCCATGCGCCTGGTTTCCAAGGGCCGTCGGCACTCCCCGAGCGCAGAGGGCACGAATGGACCCCCAGTGACAGGAAAGTTCTGAATCCGTTCCTGTCTCTGTCTCCCTGCCTATTTCTCTCTGGTCCCCTGTGGTTCTCGAAAATCAGGACTAGCAAAGCACAACCGAATAAGGGCCATTGATTTCCACAAAATTTATCAGCCCCTTAACGGGCTGCCAGGACCAGCATATTATTTACACAACGCTGGGCCCCCTCTGCAACCCGGACTCCCGTTCTCAGCCGCTGGGGTGGCTGGGAGGGTTCCGGCAGAGGCCAGGCTCAGCTTTGATACCTCACTGATAACGTATTGTACAATTAGATCAATTTGACAATTTCCATTATGGCTGATAAAATATTTATCGAGCCTTGGAGATGATGTCTGATCTCCGCATCATTTGTTCTGCTAATGGGGGGGGAGGACTGCTGAGGCCATAGATGGCGCAGACAGAGCCGGGAGCCCACGCCTCACCCCCTGCTCCCCATTAGGGTTGCAAATTGCCGGCCCCAGTCATAAATTACCGCCCAGCCCAGCGAGATTGATGCTGAGCTGACAGGGCAGGTAGGTGACTCGTGATGACATTGTTCCATGCGAGCATTAATCACGGCAGAAAGAGAAAATACCCTCAGATCAGCCCATCAGTTTACATATTAAGGAACGAGAAGCAGGCGGCCAGAGGACGGTTTTAGCAAGAGCTAGAAATTGGGAAATGAAAATCATTTTCTACTATTTAACAAATCATCTTAATAATTTCCAGTGTTTTTGCTCACAGTTCTGGGGAGCCCAGACTGCCGTGCCCTCCTGCCACCTGGGATGTTTTGTGGGGCCAGGCCGGAGACACGGAGGCTGCCTCCATCCAGGGCTGGGAGCCGCGGGCTCGGGCTCCCTGTCTGGCCGGGAGCAGGCACGGCCGCTGTCCTCCTATGCGGGGACGGACGCCCCTGTGCAGACTGACTGGGGCTAAAGCCCACGGCGCAGCCACACACACGATCTGAAATCGAGGCGGGGGCCTGGGGGGGCTGCGGGGGTCTCTGGGGTGTGGGGAGGGGCCACTCAGCTCTGCCCCCCCCCCACAGCCCGGCGCGCGGTGACAGCACACGTGCCCAGGCCGTCTCGGAGCCCCCCGAGCATCCACAGCCCCTGAGCTGCGCCATGCGGGGAAATATCGCCACAAAAGACAACTGGCCCTTAATGAATCACCCTGAGTTAGAGAAGCCCACGTGCTTTTAAAGGCAAATGGAGAATGAGCGTCCCGGAGAGTGAGTGGGCGCCGCGGTCTGGGGCCGCTTCTCGGCAGAGAGGCGCGTCGGCAGGGGAGGGCGGTGACCCGAGCTCGGCCCCGCGGCCTGGGCCCTCCTGAGGCTGCTGGGCTCATCCCGAACGGGGCCTGGGGGAGACCCCGCTGCCGCGTTTCTCTTCGGAAGGCCGCAGTGCAGAGTAATTAAATTAAATCAATGCTGTCCCTGCTTTGAGGCCACCCTTGATTTAAGGCCAGAAAAGGAAGCAATTAAATTTAATAAAAACCAGGTTCCTAAACAAAGATATACGGCCGGCGCGGCCATCCGGAGACGGCACCGCCCCGTGAGGGACCCCACTCTGGGTGCCGCCGACATCGGGTTTAAAATAAAAGAAATAATCACCTCCCAGAGCCTCTCCTCTAACGCGCCGCTCTGAGACACTGGTCTCGCTAATGACTCTGTCAAGAAGCAGAAGCCGACAGTCCCCCTCAGAGGGAGAGCCGTGGCCACCACTGACCGGGGGATGGACGCGGAGCCGGCGTGCTCGTCTGGCAGGGCCAATTAAAGGTGGGCTGTCGGGGCTCGAGGTCAGGGTGCTGGGTGACAGCTCAGAGCCAGGGATGAGGAATGGGAGGTGGCCGGCGTTCCAGCACGCTTCCTGCCGAGGCCACGGCGGCGTCCCTGCGTCCACCCCTGCCCCCAGGTCACTCTCAGCCCCGAGCTCTTCCGCCCGTGACAGGAGCGGCCCCTCTCTCGTTAACAGGACAGCGCGCGGCTTCCAAGGCGGGCCCCTCGCATTCGGAGACCCGTCTCTGCTCTCGGCAGTGAGGAGACGCGAGGCAGCCCAGGCACGGAGACCGCCGGCCACGGCAGGACACAGCCAGGGACGCTGCCGGTTACTCGCGCTGCGGCTGACGACAGCGAGCGGGACGTCCCCGGCCTGCCCCTGAGGCACAGTGCTGCGGGAGCCCCCACGGCATCCCCGTCCGCCCCGCTACCGGCTGGGTCCCCTGGCTCTCGCGGCGGGGTGACCGGCCTCCTGGAAACAAGTTATCTGCTACCGATCTGCTCCCGCTTCGGGCAAAGGGGCACGTGATTCATTATTTAAACACCAGCACCCCCCACCAGGTCACCGAGGGCAGCCGGGCCCTGCTTCCCCCGGGGTCCTCCTCCTGTGAATGCTGGCTGTGCCGGGTGTGGGCAGGGAGTGTTCCCTGGGGAAGGGGGTCCGGGCAGCCATGGTGCCAGGCAGGGCGGGAGCGTGGGCCAGCCAGCCGTCCCTTCCGAGGCAAGTGAACAGAAAATGCAAACGTGTCGGTGTTCCGATTTGCTGGGAGAAGTCCCGGAGACCACGGGAGCTCTGAGGACCGGGGCCGGAGCCTGTCCGAGAACAGAAGCCTCATTCTCTCCTCCCAAAGGTCAGGGTTGACCGCCCACAGCACCCAGGAAAACCGGCTGTGGGGTGGTAAGAGCGCAGCGTAGGGAACAGTCCTCATTCCTTCTCCTTCCTACCAAAGGATTATGAAAACAGCAACCAAACTAGAGAGATCTTGAATCCACCAACCAGCCCCAAGCCTGGGCACGAGGCTCATTCCCCGAGGTCCTCGGAGACCGTACGGTGACCACGAGGCCACGCCCCTCCCCAACATGGCAGGGAGGCCCGTGCCCTAACATGGGTTAGGCCAGAGCAGGGAAGCCTTCTGGAACTTTCTAGAGCTTTCCAGAACTTTCTGGGCCACAGCTTCCAAACCTCCTCATGTGCCAGCCCCATACGCAGAAAGGAAGAGTCTGTGAGACGCAGTCAGGCCCTCGCGGTTGCCTTCCAAGCAACTTTGTCCACCATTCCCGGGGCTGGCCGCAGAGCAGGAGGGAAATCCGGCCCCAGGAGTGAGCGTGGTTTGTTGGCTGGTTGGGATCAGGGCACCTCGAGGGAAAGCGAAGGATGCTGCACCTACCGGATGCCCACACGGGGACACGGGAAGGTGGCGCTCCAGGACGCGGACACAGGCATGGGGGCCACATGACACTGGGGAGACACGGGCCCTGGACAGCACTGAGCACAGCCTGTACCCACAAGCACCCCGCAGCGCGGCCTGAGACCCAGTCCCTAGCAGTGGGTCCAGCCCAGCACCTCGGGTCCCGCTTCTGGGTTTTGCTCTCAGCTCCCCAGGAGGGGGACGCAGCTCCCACATCAGCGGTGGCAGAACCTAGAACAGACCCTTTAGGGTCTGCCCAGAGCTCTGCTGAGTTATCGGGTCAGGATGGAGGTGACCAACACCCCTTCCCCTCCAGCTGCTAACATCACGTAGGGTTGTGGGCTGGGACGTGGTTATTGGAAGAGGGTCTGGGGTCCCTTTCCTGAGAATGCAAACCCACGGTGAACAGCATCCCAGACGAGGTCGGTGCAGCTCTGGCCCTCCTGGCCCCCCATGCAGCCGAGGGGCAGCCACTGCAGCCCATGCCCTGGCCCCCAAGGCCCTGAGAGGGGGGCCGCTGACCCTGGAGGGAGGGGGCAGGCCGGGCAGTCCTGGGCACGTGGGGTCCGAGCGGCCGGTGCTGTGGTGCCGAGGGCAGGCGGCTGGCTCTGCTCCTTGGCAGGAGCACTGGAGAGGCGCCCCCAGGGAGCACTGTTTTCCTCTGCTGTCGGGAGTGCTGCTCACGAGCCCAGTTTGTAGGGAACCTGATTCCCAGCTGCTGAGTGGGGGTGAGAAGCCACCTCGGGCTTTATGCGCCTTCTCAAGCCTTTCTTTGTTTATCTCGGGAAAATCTTCACCCTCCTCCTATCCACACAAAAGACACCTCCTCCAGAGAGCCCTTCGGGATGGCCCCTCCAGACCCAGGCACATCTGGTCTGACTTGCAGGACCGGGGAACTCTAGGGAGGGGTGCTGCGGTCACAGCGTTCTGGGATCTTGGAGAGAAGCGTCCTACAGAATTGCCTGGGTGGCTTGGGACAGCACTGGTGGCGTCCTCCTGGCAGCTACCACTGTCCCCAGAACTTATCTCTCACACATGATGGGGCTTTGCAGGAAGGAGGAGGGCGGCTCTGCATTCCTTCTCCCTGTGCGACAGGCACACGTCTTAATCTGCACCGCGTGACCCGCCTCACATGCTGGCTCCCAGACGGGCAGCTGTGAGGTCAGAGAGAGGGGAGGGGGTCTGGGGGCCGCCCGAGGGTGCCGCTGAAGAAGTCGCCGGGGCTCAGTCCCCGGGACACCTGGGCCGGGAGCAGGCCGTCAGGGAGAGGGTTGAGAGCTGGGGCGGCGTCCAGGGCTGGTCTGGACTCCCACCTGCGGCCTTGCTCTGACTCAGTTTCCTCATCTGTAAAATGGGGTGAGACTCCTGTCCACCCCATTTGTCTGATGACTCAAGCCTGGAGATGAGCCCCCAGCGCTGAGACCACCCTCCAGGCCAGCCCCTCCGCAGCCCAAAGCTAGGGGGAGGGGGAGCCAGTGTGTCCCGCCCCTGCGGCAACCCACCATTCATACCTTCGAACTCTATAACCCAGTCCCTGACGTGCCCAGCCCTGGGCCTGCACCCAGCATGGGGCAAGATGGGGCACAGGCAGCAGGCCGCCCCAAGGACGGGGCTCGTGTGCTAGGAGTGGGGGCCTCCCGTCACCTACAAGCTATGTGCGCACCAGAGCGGGGCACTGGGGGCCCATCCCAGGAGCCCATTCCTCTGTTCATCCCCGTGTCCTGCCCCGGAAGCTGCCAGCCGGAGAAACTGGCCTCTGTCCCCCAGAAAACTCAGGGGTCCTCAGAGCTGGCCCACTTGGGCTTGGGGACGCAGGCATGGGAGGGTCACTGTGCCCCAAACCAGGGACTGGCTTCTCCCTGCCCTGTCACTCAGCAAGACCGGGATAATAGAACAGTGGGGGCAGGTCCACCGGACATGGCCAGGGCTGGGTTCAAATTCTGGTCTCACTACTTCCGAGACCACCAACCTAGGAGAAGGGATCCTGCTTCCCCCACTGGTCACACCAGAGCCAGCCTCTCTGGCACGGGGTGCGGACTCGGCGGCAGGGCCAGGGCACCCTCTCCTCAAAGCCTCACTGTCCCCTCCACCAGCAGCCCCTTGCCTGGGGCGGGTGGGCCTGGGGCGACGGTGGCTCCAGCTTTCAGGGCTCCCACCCCCATCACTGTGCCCCCAACCCACCAGCAGCTGGGTGCTGGGCCCAGCACCAGGCCGATACCCGTGGGCCCCGGGATCAGCGCGCGGGCACTGTGCTGGAACCCTGGGTCCCGCCCTGGCCCCCGCCCGCAGTCCCGTGGTTTAGGACGGTGCTGAGCACGACACTCTGGCTGCACCTGGATGTTCAGTTTCCAACTCCTGGACAAAGAAAAGGAGACGCCCCATGCCCAGTCTCTCAGCTTGCCACCCAGCACCCCAGAGGTGGCCCAGCCCCCTCCCCAGCCTCACTCTCCCCGGGCGGGCAAAGGACACAGAGGAGGGGTCCTGGAGGACGGCACTGGGTGGGGGGAACCGGTCCAGAGACCAGAGGCAGGACGAGCGGGGGCAGCCGGGGTCCAGCACTGGACTAAACAATGCCGGTACCTGTTTCTCGGGGTAACCCGACCCTATAATTATGCCTAAGCCCTGGGGGGGTGCCCGGGGCCACAATGCCAGTGCTCGGAAGGAAGCCGGTGAAGAGACCCTTCCATTGTCATTGCCGTGCATTGCGTCAGGCGGGCTCCGGTTACGGGGCTCACAGCTGGCATGTCACCTGCCGCCTCCAAGGGGGAGGGCACGCACCACAGCGGAGCACAGAGCCCGCCGGGCTGGGCCTGCTGCCTTGGCAGGGGCTGCCCGGGGCCCCCCGTCCACTGGACTCGCTGAGAAAGCCCCTTCCCGGGCTGGCAGCAATCTCATTGTTTGCCCTCAGATAAGAAACGTGGGCTCATGTGTTTTCTTTTCTTGAGAAAATGTCGGGCCCAAGGACGGTGTTTGCGGGACAGGAAGAGCCGGGCACAGGGGAAAGGGCTCACTGGGCCCACCCTTCCCGCCCACGCCCACGTCCACATCCACGCGGGGGACCACAGGCACCCCCAAACCCCCCTTGCCCTGACACCCGGCTCCTGGGCAGACCCCGGCTCTGGGGCAGCTCCCTGGTGGCCGGGACGCTCCGCGGCCCCTCGCGTGGAAGGGGGACCCAGCTCTGCCAGGAAGACGCCTGCCCTAGATGCCCCCTGACCCGGCAGGCGGCCCGAGCATGAACACGGGAGCCCAGGCCCTGGCCCGTGGGTGGCCGACAGCCCCCCTGGCCCCCGGCAGCCTGGCCGGCTAATCCCAGCTAATGCGCGCCCGTTCCCGCCGCTGGTGTGCGGGGAGGTGGGCTCCCGGGTGCCCCACGCACGCTCCGCGGGCAGCCCCACTGCCAAACAAAAGACGGCCTGTTCGTTGCCTCTGCCTCAACGCGGCTTAAGGACATTTTTGTCATTTTTGACCAGCTAATGTCTTGAAAAAGAAAATAAGTTGTCTAATCGCTTTAAGATTAATCTTCACTGTTTTTGAACACTCTGGGTGCTGACGCTGACCTTCCTGGACCAAGAAGGTCACGGCCCCTGCTGTTCCCAGGGCTTTTCCGACCCCCGCCCTCCCTGCGGGCAGGTGGCCAGTGGCACGGGCCCCAGAAGGCCTTGTGGGAGGTCACAGCCGCAGTTTCTGATGCCACCCAGGCCTCGTGGAGGGGATGGCCGGCCGCATACAGTGCGGCCCCTCTTGGCCCTGACGGGGACCCATCTTCGGCCCCCCAGCGGCCTCCTGGGCCGCGTCCTCTGCCTGGCGGTCCCTCCCCTGCCGTCAGGCCCGTCAGCCCCTCGGCCAGCCAACTCCTCGTCTCTAAGAGTCCAGACACGTGCCATGTTCCAGGGACATTTTAGGACTCCCACACTCTACCCTCCACAGCCTCCCTGGCCCTTTCCATACAATCCCCATTATCTGGGTTTCCCTTCCCACTGGCCGCCAGCTCTGAGGGGCCAGGCCTGGGACACACTCATCTCCGGTCCCCAGCACAGACGCAGCCCAACAGGAGCCCAAGGCTCTGGCTTCCCGGATGCCGGACCACTCAGCGAGCCGTTAGCTTCTCTGCAGACGGGCCAACGACCCCGTGCTGTGGGCTTTCGCTGAGGTCAGATGTGATGCCCAGCCGTGGCTGGAGGGGCTGGCTGGCTACATCCTGCTAAGGGCAGCCAGTGACGGGCTGGGGGAAGAGCAGCTCTGAGGGTCCTGCCCTGCGTGACCACATCCAAATTCAGCAAAGCCTTCCTCTGGGGAAGACCCAGCTGCCCCTCCCCAAGGCCAGGTTGCCGCAGCTGCTGAAAGTCGGCCCTGTGAAGAACTCCAGCGGTCTCATGTCCATCGCCCAGCCAAGTCCGTCCCTCTGGTCTGTGGCCATCCTGCTGGATGCACGGAGGCCTCGGAAGGCCAGTGTAGATGCCCAATGTTCAAGCGTCCCTGAAGCTTGCTGTGGTGTCTCCTGTAAACACCGCTCGGGCCCTGTATGTGGCTCGGTGTTAATGACGAGCCTGTTTTTCCATAGTTGGGGGCAGAAGCCAAGTATTTGTGTCTGTAAGGGGCATGTGGACTTGGCCGGGCATCTCTGGCGCCTTTGTCCCCGAGCCCCCACCCCAGAGTCCCTCCAGGAAGGAGAGAATTCCTATCCAATGTGCCTGTAGCTCCTCTGGGCGACTCCTCAGGACACACTGGTCCAAAGTCAGGGTCGCTTTGCTTCAAAGATAAGCTCTGTGTAAAGTGAGTCCTGCTCTCTTAGGAAGCAGAGGTGCTGATTCATCGAGGCCAGAGAATGGACAGGACAGTTCTAGAACATTCCAGGCCCACGTTGGAGGAGGGAGGGCATGACGGAGGCAGATGGAGAAGCTTCCTCCCACATGTACCCAGCACCAGGTCTGAGGTGTGAACTTTGCGTGCTGCAGACTATCTGCCTTCTGGGGCACGCGTGCACCTCTGGAAGGTTCTGGAAAGTTCTAGACGGTCCTGTGTGGATGGGACGCTCAGGGGCTCAAGGCACGGCTCTGACTGGGCCAGGGTCTGCTGTCCAGCCTCCACTGGGCAACCCCTTCTCCTTTGCCTGCTGGGCAGAGAGTGATCGGGCAGAGAGCAGGGCCCGTGTCCAGGTTCTAACACTTCGTAAACGTTGTCAACATAATGAGACGGTCTAAGGGCCACTTGGTTTTCTGCCGCTTGGCCACACTGCCCTTCATCCTGGCCCCGATCCGCCCTCCTCGGCACCCGCCCTCGCTGCACAGACCCAACCCCAAACTCAGATAAATAAGTTCAAACCTTTAAAAAGTGCCCTTAATGCCCCATTGTGCCCTTGATTGCCCATTTCCCAGCTATGTAATTAGCACATAAAGAACGCTCTCCTCCGAATTAAATGGCAGTAATTGGGTTTTTAAAAAACTAATTTAAATCCTAAACCCTTTGGAAAAAAAAATTGTCATTGTTTACATATTAAACGGACTAGCATTTTAAGTATTATGGGGCTAATTTAACAGGCTTATCTAGGACGTGGGCCACAGGGACAGGGCGGGGAGGGAGGAGACTTCTCCAGAGGGCTGAAGGAAAGGGCCTGGCGTCCGCTGCCCGCTCACGGGGGAGGGAAGCGGGACCCCCCGGCAGCCCAGAGCTCTGGGACGGAGCTCAGGGCCACAGCCGCCTTGTGTCCCTTGCTGACCGGGGACCCTCACCGGCGCTCACATCGGAGGCACCGTCCCGTCCCCACGGAGAGGAAGACCACCGCCTTTCAGACCGCGCACTGAGGTTCGCCTGTGGTTTCGGGGCCATCTCTCTCCTGTTCGTGTTCCGCAGTGGGTGCAGAAAAGGGGTCTGAGAGTCTGAGTTACTTCCAATTTGAAATTTCTTTCATGCTAACAGAACCCTCACATGTAAAGCAAACATGCGGGGCCGGCTGGGAACCGAGCTGTGGAAGTTGGGCGGAAACCATTTTGGCGAAACCTTGGCTGAACGGAGGCGCCACTCCCCTTCCTACCGGGAAGCCTGGAACCCCGGGAGCCTCCCGGACCCCGGCCCCCACCTCGGGACGGAACACGGTTGCAGAACAAACCTTTTTGTTTTTTTTTTTAACGTGAGAAAATGACTCGGACCTTTCCTCGAAGGGGAGACGGCCGGTTGACGCTGACGAGGACAAGGAACACTGAAGACCGGGGCGGCCTTGCTTCTCCGTGGCTGAAATGCCCACAGCCGGGAAGGCCGCAGATGGAATGAGAGCAGCGGGAGAAGGGAGGTGAGGGGCAGGCGGGGAGCCCGCCGGCAGGACGGAGCCCCAGCAGACAGGGCACCCTCACGGCCCCCAGCAGGGCCTCGGAACGCGCTCCCCTCCTGCACCGGCCCCTGGGAGTGGGTCCCCGACATCCAAGAAGCCCAGAAAATGGCTGGAAAGAAGCAGACACGAGTATTTCCATCATCACTGGGAATACAACGGCCGACAGCTCAGGGCAGGCCCGCGGTGACCCGGCCTGGGGGGGTGGGGTGGGGGTTCTGCTGCGGGCCGGCGACCGACGCGGTTTTAGAAGGCCATCGGCAAGGTTTCCAAGCCTCAGGAAGCGCCCAGTCCCTGGCCAGCAAGGACTCGGCCTTGTCCTACGGCATGACAGTCGCTGTGATGCGAAGGCCACGTGGGGCTGTGGGACCCAGAGGTGGGCTCGGACGGAGACTTCGTGGCCTTCGGGGATGAGTCCAGTGCCCATGGGGCCTGGGGCCCCAGGGGCCCTGCCACCTCACTACTGCCCAGGACGGAGGGGTGGGCGGGTCCATCACACAGGCTCTGATGCCCTGGGGGCTGCGCACACCGCCGGCACTAGCCGGCATGTGTCAGGGCTCTCGGTGCCTTAAATCTTCCTTCGACTCCTTCTGTAAGAACATCTGGGCCAGAGCAGGTCCCTTGCACCCCCCTCTCCCCCTGCAAGGCTCTGCAGCCACGTCTAGCTCCACGGATACGAACGGGCGTGAACTCCCGGGGCCGGCCAGGGGCTCCTCGCAGCTCCCGGGGCCCTGGCTTCCTTCCTCGCACCCTCCAGCTTTCCTCTTTGCCCTCCCTGACTGCTTTTGCTAGGAGGATCCGTCACCCCACAAAGAGAAAATGACCGGAAACGACCACAAACGTCAGCTTCTGTTACGTAAGTGCTACGTAGGCTGGAACGAGTCACACGCACGCACGCCTGCTGCAGGGCACACGTGTGTGCACGGAACACGCGTGTGCATGGAACACAGCAGGGACAGAGCAAGAACCAGACTGGTCAGGCGGAGTGGAGAGATGTCTACACTGAGCCCTGTTTCGTCCTCCAGGAGAGTCTGCTCTCCTCTCCGTGGCCTCCCTGCCCCTGGGCTGTCGCATGGTGCCTGGAAGAGCCCAGGGAACCAGCCGCCGTCCTGGCCTGCGTGAGCTCTGGGATGGTTCTACCCACGGTTCCAGCGCACAGGCCCTCCCGGCCTCCCCACGCGGCCCTCTCACTCACGCATGGGCTACGAGCAGCTGCATGCACACGCACACACGTGCTCTCCCAGTTCCCTCGTGGCTATGGTGCCCAGACGGCCCTCCTGTTCCAGCAGCCGCAGTGTGGAAAAGGAAGTGCGCAGGGGAGCAGACACCCCACCCGGGCCCGAGGTCGCCTGTCCTCGGCCAGGCTAGGGGACGACGGTCACTCTGGGATCCAGAGCACGAGGATGTCCCTCCGTCTTGGGCCCTCGGCTTCAGAATCAGGTAGCGACGCCGCCCGCGTCCGCTCCTGGCGTCCACTCCTGGACGCCCGGGCTGGCACAGGCTGGTGGTGAGGGACTCAGGACGGAGCCCCAGCAGGGAGAAGTCAGCCGTGCTCCGGAGGCTGGCCAAGCAGGGGAGAGGTGCCAGGTGGGGTGAGCCTCTGCCGTGGGCAAGCGAGACACGGGTTCAGCCTGTACGTCTGAGCGCATGCAGGCCTGCGTCGCACACGGCTGCTTGCACACACACTCGTGCACACGGACACACACCGCGCTGCTGTCACATCCGCCCTTGGGTTTAACCCACGTGTTGCCAGACACAAGCACGTCCCCCGCCCCCAGGACACCTTCTCTCTCAGCCGCTGGCCCACTCCGCACTCTGTGTTCCACATTCGATGCCTGCATGTCTCGGCCGGACGGCGCGGGCCTGCAGGCCGCTGCTGCACGAGAGGAAGTCCCCAGGGTGGGCTGCCCACATCCAGGCCCAAGGGCCTCTGCTCTGATTTCTCGACATGCTTTTATCTCCCCGAGCTGTGCACGTGACGTCACGATCAGGAAAGAGGGACAAGCTACCCCAGGACACTCGGACGTCCACTTTACCTGGGATCAAAGAGGAATCCAGGTGGGTTGAGGGCCCCTGAGATCTCAGAGACAAGGTCGAGTGCAGTCACGAGATTCATACTGCTGCCTGTCACCCCTGCCGCAGCTCGCCTCCCTCTTTCTGAAGACATTTCGCCCACCAGGACGACGAACACGGACGGAACACAGAGCCGGAGCTGCCTCTCCATTTTAGAGAACTGGGAAGGACTCCTTCTCAGCGGCAGCGAGCAGTGGCTGAGCAGGGAGACAGGGGTTTCCATTCAAGCATGGTCTGCAGTGGAAACGCGTTGACCCTTTTCTCAGGAATTAGCAATTTCGGCAGGAAGTGTCCTGGATGCCAGGAGCCTTCCAGGGAGGGCCCGCTGTGCAAAGCTCAGCCCAGAGCCCCTCCCCGCGACCGCCCCAGGCAGCCAGGCTCCTGGGTGAGCCGCCGGCAGGCCTCCTTCCCTGCTGCTGCCCTGCGCCAGGCGTGTCCTACTTCCA
Organism: Lontra canadensis; assembly: GCF_010015895.1. Classification (NCBI taxonomy): domain Eukaryota; kingdom Metazoa; phylum Chordata; class Mammalia; order Carnivora; family Mustelidae; genus Lontra; species Lontra canadensis. The sequence goes on along the minus strand of NW_022631019.1, from coordinate 1,588,621 downwards.
CTCACAGAGGCAATAGGCCTCGGCCACGTGGGCCCCAAGCTGGGCCCTACCATCCCCTGCCCTGCGGAAAAGGGCAGGGTCTCAGGGACAGAGGGAGCGCGGCAGCCCGGAACGTCAGCCTGGTCTCACAGGGCAGGAAGGATCTGTTTAGCAGCAAGTCTTCCAAAATGAAACCAGAAACCAAGTCTAATCATTTGAGCTCGATAAAGACTTCCCGAGTGCCCGGGAACACCGAGCATAACCAGCGTTGGTCCTCCGTAGGCACGGAGACGGGGGAGTGGCACGACGGGCCGCGCGGGCTGCACCCCAGTGTTGAGGGGTGGGGCTCTATCTCGCAAGGGCTCGTCTGGGTAAGATGATATCTGATGTAGCAAACAAGAAAAGCAAAGTTCAAGAAACCAGCACGGACCAGCTTTTGGCAAGGTCCGTGCACCGCTGTTGTGCATTTTAAATCGCTCGGTGCCAAATCGTCACAGGCTCCCGTTGCCAGAAACCAGGAGAGGTCAAGCCAGGATCGCAGTGGAGAGCAGAGACTCGTCTTTAAAAAGCACAGCGCTGAAATCTATTTTGAGTTTTGCAAAACAAGAGGCCGTCTGGGCCTCGCTCTCTCTCCCTTTCCATCTTCCCTCTCTGGCCTCTCCCTTTCGTCTGAAAACCAGCATCCCAGCCTCATTCCCACCGCCACTGGCCTCCAGCTCCAGGCCCTGGTGGGACTGAGCCCAGGAGACCTCAGCACACGCGGGAACTCCCTGACCCGCCAGCTCCGGGGACGAGGTGCACCCAGCCGTGCTGTCTCCCAGCTCTCCAGTGAAGGCACCTCCCAGCCCTCCACGGTTTTTCCAGAACGCACGGCGAGGGCATCTGGGGTCCCCAAGCAAGCACGGGGCCTAACATCAGGGATCCCAGGCCCCACATGACCCTGTGCATCAGTCACGCCAAATCAGGAGGCTTTCTCCATCTCCAGGTATACCCTCATGTCCCTGCCGGGCTGGGACCTTGGCCCTCTTCCCCTCCCTCCAGAAGCACTGGCCCTGCAGAGTCCTGGACAGGGGTCCCTGGTCCAGCCCCACCAGCCTCCATCTCCCAGCAGGCTCACAAACTGGAGGAGGCTATTGCTTGGCGGTGTCCAGCGCCCCGAGGCTTCCAGAGCCCATCTGGCAATTTCCAGGTGCTGGTTTTGCTTGTTCCTGAAGGGGCTGGGCACACCGTCAGAACGTCCCCTGGACAAGTGTGAGAGAACCCAGACGCGGCCCCCAGGCAGCCAAGCCTGGAACTTGCTGCGCAGCCACCCCAGGACCCTCCAGCCTCTCTGTATCTGCCTGTATAATGGGTGTACCCGCCAACAGCCTCATAGCGCAGGGAGGGACCTAGCCACCAGGAGCTGGGGGAGCCTGCGGAGGAGGACGCCCACAGGCAGCTGGGGCCCGGCCCCATGGACATTGTTCCCAGGCACAGCCGGGCTGGCCGGGCAAGGGCCTGGGGACCAGCTGCCGCCCCCGCCCGGCCAGAGGAGCCGGGCCGGGGACGGGAGGCCAGCGGCACCCGTGCCCACAATGGGCCCCTTTCTCCCCTTGCTGATTGAGACAGTTGAGTTCGGAATATTTAAACAGTTGTATATTCACAGACCTCGGGGAGGGGAGGGGATGACCTAAGGGGGCGAGGCCCGCGATCAATGCTTAATCAGATAACTGCTCGCTCTGGACAAGGCTTCACGGAAGATCAGCCACTCAAACGCTAATTCCTCTTGCTAATTAAGCAGCCTGTTAATTGCTCCCGGGCTCTAATGCCCGTCATTATGCCTGTAACAGCCCGCCTGACAGCGCTGGGCCCGGGGCTCGGGGCCCACAAAGGAGCGGCCGTAATGAATCGGCCGGCACCGGGACCCCCGATGCCATCAGCCAGCACTGCGCCCGCGCCGCTCCAGGGTCCAGGCACGCTGGGGTCAGCGCCCCTCACGCCAACCAAATGCGTCACAAACGCCGGAACTCGCCAGGACCCACCGATGGCAAAGGAGAGGTGCCAGGAGACGCTGTTCTTTCTTCTTTTCAGAAAAACCCTGCCTGGCCCAAGGATGGCACGATCGCTCCCTAGGACTCACCACCTCCCCGAGCCCTTTTCAAGCGCCAGCCGCCAGCCGCACTCAGGGCTGTGCCCGAGTTTCCCAGTGTGCACCTGCTGAGCCGGGCACGGCGCCCTTTAGAGCCGCTGGGCAGCAGCTCCATGGCCTGGAGCAGAGTGCCTGGGCTCTGGGGCCTCAGTTTACCTGTGTGGCTGGTGTCAACAGTGCCTACATCAGGGTGTCACAGGAGACATGAGGGGTGAAGCGGACCCAGCCAGGCACAGGGCAGATTGTGGCCCTCCCGGGAACTGTCCTGCCCTCCTGTCCTCATGGTGGGCACAGGCCCAGCACCCTGGTTCATGCAGGGGCCTCTCAGGCCCAGGCTGTGCAGTCAGAGCCTGGACTCACGGGAGCGAGGTGTGGGGGCCCGATGTCTGCTTGGCTGGCAGGCCTGAGTGAGGCAGAGCCGTCGGGTTCCAGACGCCCAGAAAGAACCGTAGGGAACACCCGGGGCCCAGGGGCCCAGGGGAGGCCATGCTGGCCAGAACCTTCGCACGGACAGGGCGGGCACCGCACAGGGCGGCCAGAAGGCCACTGCCTCCTCCTAGAGCCCCAAGACCCTGCCAGCTCCTGCAGATTCCTGACACGGCTGGGCCGGCCACGGAGGTCACCGGACTGCCACCAGCTTCCCTGAAGCTGATATGTCGCTGTCACGGGCTGAGTGGGGTCGCCAGCCTGGGTCACAAGCCTGGATCTGTCCGAGTCTCAGTCCTCACTGTCCTTCCTGCCCGGGCGCTTGGTGGGATGGTGTAGAGGCCAGGCTGGGCCTGGGGTAAGGCCGGCGGCTGCAGAGACCACAGGTGGCTCGTCCCCAGATCAGGGGCTCGGCCTCTGCCCACAGGCTGCCACCTCCATCCCTCCAGGTCCACTGTCTGTCCCTGGACAGCTGGTGATGTTGGCGACAGGGCGCCGACAGCCCCTGATAAAGGCTGCAGCTGTCCCAGCCAGGCCAGCAGCAACGCAGAGAAGCCCGCAGGGCCCAGAGAAATGGGACCTCCCCTGGGTCCCCCAGCCAGCCCACAACCCTGGCCCAAGCACCCAGCCATCCCTAAAGAGACAGAAGTGCTGCCCTGTGGGGTGGGGGGCTCCACAGGTGTCCCCCTTCCTGCTTCAGGACAGAAACAACAGCTGCCATGGCTGTGACCCACACCCGCCCTCCAGGGGACCACACACCCTTGTCCTTCTCCATGAGGACACAGGTTTCCTTCCCAGAGGAGGAGGGACAGACCAACAATCCAGGTAGGATGTCTGACTACCTCAGAAGCAGGCAGAATGAGCCTGCTTCCGGCTTCACGTCCCAGATCCCAGTGGAACGGGAACCGTGGCTCCAAATACCCCACAAGAAGGCACAGAAGGGGCTGGGCTGGGCTGCCCCCCAGGTCCAGCCGCACGCATATCACCTGGGAACGCTCTGGGCCTCCTTCACTTGCAAACAGGCTTCTACTCTCTGACCCAAGAGCCAGTACGAGGATGGGAGCGCTCGTATCACTGCGTGGTGCCTCCTCCAGGAAGTCCCTGTGGATTCCCACTGCTCTCCAGCCACACCTGGGGAAAGCATTTTTATCTCTGCCTCCCACGCCTCGCTGTGGGTTTCCAGGGTTGACAGACACCTCGAGATATGCCATTCTCACTCCTCCGTCAGCGATGGTGCCTGAGGCCGGTCACACCAGCCTTCCAGCTCCCCAGCAGCACCCGATCCCACCCGCAAGGGGCGCCCCGGGGTCTGAGGTGGGCAAACGAAAAGTGGGGTTCTAGTCGCAAGGGAGGTCCGAGAACCAGGGGGAGCCCTGACTATGCCGGTTACCACCACACGGGCGCACACGAGGCCTGCATGTCCATCAACATCCCCCACAGGGCACCCAGGCACACGGTGGCCAGGAGGACTGAGTTCTCCTTCTCAAAACCTTGCTGAAACCTGGGGTCTTGGCCTCCGGCACCTCACTGCCCAGAGTGCCAGCCCCCCTGCGCACCGCCCGCGATGCCACCCCCCAGCCGGGCTCGGCGGGGGCTCGCTTCCCTGCCCTCCCTCCTGCGGGCCCCATGGTCCTCCCTGGCCTGGGACGCTGCAGTGCTGGTTTGAATTTGTGGGACCGGGGCTGGTTTCCATTCCCAGCCGCCACCAGCCCAGGGCCCTGCAGGAAGACGCAACCTGCTGGAAACAGACGTGAAGGACGGGACGACGGCGTCGCCAACCCGGCCGGTAAGGGAAACCCCTAAATTTTATTTCTTTTCCTGGCCTGGCTTTGGAGGCAGGGGCTGGTTCCTTGGGAGGGAGCCGGACCGTGGTCTTGTGGGGTCCAGAAAGGTCATTTCTCCCCCTCTTACAAGGATCCTTTCTTCCCCCGCAGGCACCTGAGCCCTGTCTATCCTGCCCAACCTGAACCCCACTGCAGGGCTGCTCGGAACCGCTAGGGGGCTGGGGGGGCCCCTGGCCTTGGGGGCAGAGCCTGGAAAAGACAAGGGTTCGGGTCTGTGACAAACGTAAGGGAGTGGTGGGCCGGGACGGCTCCCCGGTCAGAGAGCTGAGACTTCCAAAGAAACCCGCGGTCGCTGGGTTTTGGGGGTCGGTCCGTGTGGGGCTTGCCCACCCCAGTGGCCACACTCGACTGCCCACACGTGACTGGGCCACGGGGCCGCACGACCAGACAAAGGATCGTCTGCAAAGAGAGTGTCGGGCCGGGCTGTCTCTGGAATTGGACGCAGAGAGATGGTGGGTTTCACAGGCCCCATAGCGAACAGGAGGGTGCGGGCAGGCCCCACAGCGGGCAGCCCCGGCCGGGCCCCGCCGCTGGCCGCCATGTGGCTGCGCTGCGTCCCCCGACCCCCTGAGACACCGTGTGCAGGGAAGGGGCTTGCGGTGAGTGCGGCCCACTAATAGGACCCATATTCTGCCGGGTGCATGTTTAACACAAAAGATCTGGCGAGATACCCACCGCCCGCCCTGCTCTGGCCCGACTGAAAGGCCTTTGTTCGGGGAGATTAGAGCAGGATTTGCTTTCATTTTTCACGACGTTTCACTCACTACATCACCGAGGTTACTGACGTGGCCGCGGCGCCTCCTCCCTCCGCGGCCCCCCAACCCCCACACCCCAGGGTCGCCGGCCGCCGCAGGGCGGGCTGTGGGGACACCTGCCCGGGCTGGCTGTCTAGGCCATCTAGGCCCCAGGACCTGTCCCCGTGGCTGGTGGGTGCTTGTTGGTCCGGCCGCAGGTCCCCTCGTGGGCCCCGTCCTCCCCGCGCTGTCCCAGACTCACATCTGTTTCTCTGGGTTTGGAGGCCGCGGTCATTTCTCAAGGCCGCCCTTTGTCCCGCACCTCCCGGTCCTGGCCGGGGCCAGTGGCCACGATGGCGGTCACGATGGCGAGCCGGCGGGCCTGAGGCCACCCGTCTCCTGCTACCCTCGACAGAAACGGTTTTGTTCCGGTCGGGGCCTCTGGGCTAGGACTTGATCTCACTGTGTTTTGTTTTAATTAAGAGCTGATCTTTTTTGAGCCATTCCTGAAAATAGCTCCATGTTGCTTTCCTCCAGGACGTAAGGCTTTTAAAATAAAAGCCCTTTTGAGAAACAAATAACGTTTTGCAGCGCCCCTCCCCGCTGCCGGACCCCCAGCCAGGGGTCGTGTTCATGGGCCCATGCTGATGCTGGAGCTAACGTGGCCCTGGGCGTGGCCCGGAGCGAGGCTCCGGGGATGCCCGGGCAGGCCCTCAGCCATGGGCTTCTAGGGAAGCGGGGCCCGGGCGGCCTTCTGCACACAGCCTCTACCGCCTCCCCCGGCCCGGCCTCAAGAGCCAGGCACTAATTGCGGCATTTTCCTGCACAACAGAAAGAAAAGAGGAGAAAACACCCACTTATGTTGTCCCAACACAAGATTCTGACATGTTAACAAGTTTATTATATCCTGTTTCTAATCTAAACACAGAACGAGTTCTCTGCAGAAGTGGGAAGTCAGCCTCCAACGGTCCTCTCTGGGGCCAGCGGCCTCCCTTTGCCCCTGGCCTGGGCTCAGCTGCCACCCCTGGTCCCCTGGTCCCACCTACCTGCGGCCCCTCCCAGCAGCCCATCCTCCCCAGACATCCCCCGCCCCTAGGGTCTACCCTGGCTTTTACCCCTGAACGCTGCAGAAGCCCCAGCCTGGTGCCAGAGGGAGGGCTCCCTACCCCTATGACCTCCCCTCCCCCAGGGTCTCAGAGCACCAGGAACAGGGGCTGGTGGTCGAGGCTTCCTGAGTCCACGCTGGGCTGCCGGCATGCCGTGGCCGGGGGACAGCCAGGTCCCCTTTCTCGGGCTTTGAGGTTTGGGGCAGATTCTTTGGGGCCATTAAAAATAAAAGGCTGAGTGTGCCATTGGGTTGACCTTGAACAAAGCCACCCTTCAGTCCTGTCCGTCCCTGTCCTCTGGCCACACCCTGGGCAGCGTGGGCGCCCTTTGTGGCTGTGGGGCTTTGCGCCACTCCTCTGCCGCCTTGAAGCCTCGACCTTTTCCTGGCAATCAGGGTGGATGGGCACAGCGGGGCCCAGGCCGAGACGCAGCCCTGGAAGCTTCCCGTGCCTGGGGAGGGGCAGCTGCCAGACTGGGAGGGATACATGATCTTTGTGGAACAACATGATATGGGGCCAGGAGGAGACATCCTACAGATTTAATCCGTCCCCTTAATTACTTGGATTTCAAGCTGTGCACTGAGAATTCTGCCGGGCGGCAGGGGCAGGCCCATCCCAGGCCTCCCACACCAGCTCAAGGAGCCACCTGTGGGCTCGGGCCAAGGACGCACACTAGACAGCCATGACCCTCCCTGAGCAGGGGGCCGTGTCCTGGCCTCTTCCTGGATCCCTCAGCCAGGGAGGGACAGACAGCACCCACGGCCTGGTGGGGCTCAGGCAGAGCAGGTGGGCAGGTCAGGAAGGTGGGCTCCCCCACTCCTTCCCCCAAGATGGGACGGGAGTTGCGGCCTGTCAGCAGGGGCAGGGGCTCCTGCCTTCCCGCAGCTCTGGGGCCCCGGGATCGGATCGGGGTGTTGCCCTGCCCCCAGCCCCGGCCCTCCCCCACGCTCTGCAGATGGGCCTGTCAGCTGCTAAGTAAGAGACAATCCAGCGTGACCAGAAGGGCAGGCCTTTCTCAGCTCCTGGAACCATTTTCAAACCCTTAACTCCATGGCTTACATTAAGAAAAAGGATCAGTCATCAAATCTCACTGTGCGGCACAAAGACGCGGTACCCCCGCCACTCTCCCACGTTCCCCAGCCCCAGCCTCGGTTTCCTGCCAGCCTGGTGATACCGCCCCGGGCTTCCAGAACCCTCTTCCCAACACGCTCCCCAGCCCCGACCCCCAGGCCGACTCAGAGAACATGCAGCACGCCTCCCCCTTCCTGGGAAGCCCGAGGAAACCAGCCCCCACCCCCTACCCCCGCCACCGAAGCGGAGGCCTTGGGGCCACCAGGGGGCACCAAGAAGACTCGCCCACGTCCCCAGCCTGGTAAGGCCATGGGGTACGCTGAGGCCGGCCTGAGAGCCCCCTCGCCGTGCCCTTTCAGGAAAATGACTTTCCACGCCGGGGTCCAGAGGAAGGTAATTAACCGGACCCCGGAGGCCGCCCTGCGTCGACTCACCCGCCTGGTCACACAAAGAGCCGGGGCCGAGCCAGCCTGGCCCCCGTGCTCCCGCGAGGATGAGGTGGGTCTCGCTCTCCCCCACCCGTGCCTCGGGAGGAAGCCCCCTACAGCCCTGAGAGGCGCCTGGCCACTCAGGAGAGGGAAGAGCCAGGCAGGGGGCATCCCCGCGAGCTCCGTGGATCGAACGGCATCTGGGAGGAAGTCACAGGCTGGCGAGTTTGCCCGCAGGGCCCTCGGTCTGAGAGAGGGACCAGGAGCAGCGTGGAGGTGGGCCGGGACGGCGGAGGGTTATCCTGGGCCCAAGCTCTCCCCACCTTGCTGGACCCTCCAAGGCACGAAGCAGAGCCCTCATCCCACAGACGGGCTGCGCATCCCAGCACCTGAGATGGCTGGGCAGGCGCCCTTCTGGGGCTTTCTTCTGTGGCCACCCTGAGTTCTCACCCACCCCCACCCCCTGACCACAGACACATTGCTGGAGCCCCGTGTGCACACTCATTCACACACACACACACACACACACGTGTGTGTGTGTGCACCCCTCCTAGAGCCCTGCCCTGTGTGCCTGGTTCTCCCCGTGCTCTGGTCCCTCCTCAAAGTCCACCCTGGGCTGAGCTCATGTGGACCCTGGGGGGCCCCAGGACCCTATTTCCTGCCCCACCATCGGCCTTGGCCAACGTCACCCATGGGCCAAAAGCCACACCGGGGCAAGAGCCCAGTCAAACTGGAGGCCACCTCCCTGACCGCCCCACAGTCAGCATGAGGCCCACGGAGGCCGAGCCCCAAGTGGCACATGTGGTCAGGAGCCCTCAGACCCCAGCCCTGCTCCTCATGCTGGAGACAGACTGCACCAGAGCAAAGGGTCCTTCTCCGATCTGGACGACTCCACGCCCACGGAGGAGAGGCTGGGTCATCCAAGAACACAGAGCCCACCACGAGCACAGCGGCAGGTGCACACTGGCACTGAGGGCCCCGCACCCGTCCGCGCCTCCAGGCTCCTCCCCGGACCGGAAGCCCACGCTCCTGGCCCGGGAGGGTGGGCGGCGCTGGAGCAAGAGGGGCTTGTGTGCAGCCCCGCCCCAACGGCGGGCTTCCAACCATCCCCGCACACGCTCTCTGAACCCCTGGTTTCAATCGGCAGAACTCCACACGGTCTAATCCGATTTCCTGCCTCTGAAGAAGGCCGAGCCCATATTTGTATTTGAAATGCCCTTGAACCTGGGCTGGCCTAGGGCAGCACTCCCAGAGGTGGGCATGGAGACGGGAAAACCAGGAATGAATTATTCCAAATGGATGCGAACAGAGGAAACGGGCTGGAAACCCCGGGGCAGGAGAGTATGTGGGGGTTGGAGGGGCTGCCCCACAGAGGACGGAGCTTGCCCGGCTGGGCCACTGGCCGGCACGGGGCCCAGACCCCCGGCAGAGCTCTGCGGGACAGCGACACCTCACCTGCAAACTCAGACTTGCAAGCTCGCAGGCCATCAAGACCCCACGCGTCGGCTGGGGCGACCCCACGAAGGGCTGCTGGCCGCACTGTACCACTTCTGGGCAAGTCTGTTCCAAGCGTGGGTGCAGACAGCCGGGCACTGCAGTGTAAGACCCCATCAGAAGCCACAGCGGCCTCTCCAAGGGCTGAGGAGCACAGGCCCTGGGAGGCCCACAGCCCGGACTGAGTCGCCCACCAGGGCCGGGTGTACCGGGCAGAGCTGACCTGGGTCCCCCAGCCCGGATGCCCAGGCCAGCAAGGAGCAGTCTTCCCTGCCTCTCGCCCCACTTCAGGTCAGCCTCATGGCCATGGAGGCCCTCTCCATGCCTGGCCTCGGCGGGGCAGACTCAGGGCAAGCGGGTCCCATGGTGTCTGTGATTGGACCTGGGGCCCTGTGGGCAGAGGCCTGGTGCAGCTGCACAGCCGGAGAATCAGGAGGGTCCGCATCCCCGAGTGACCAAGCCCAGACCAGGGCTCTGCCCTCCCAGGAGACAGTCAGGGCCAATCAGGCCCAGACACCTCGAAATTCCGAAGGAAACAGGGAAATGGACCAGAACCACCCTCAGCGCCACCTCCCTGCACCGTCTCAGCACACTCTGCTTTTGTAAGCAGTGGGCATTCGCATGGGACGGAGAGAACACAGCAGGGCACAGGCATGGGGGGCCAGCCTCTCGTCGGCACCGTGCTAGAAGACAGGGCGCCCTGGGGTCTGGAACGGTCCCTCTGGGGCCCAAGAAGGATGTGGCCACACACAAGAAGGACGTGGACACAGTGCCTGCCACCAAAATCAGCCCCCAGGGGTGCTACGGGGGCGGGGGTGCTGGGGGACAAAGCGGAAAGGCCGCGGTGCCGGCCCCACGATGCCCAAGACTCAAGCTTGGCCGCTGGGGAGGCCAGAGAAGAGCCAGGTGGAGTCCCACCCCCTGAAACTGGGCACCACCTGCGAGTGCCCCCTCCACGCTCAGCCGTGAGCGTGGGCGACGCTGCCTTGCTCCCGAAGGGGAGGCCCTGCCCCCACTAGCCTGTACACAGCTCACAGTGAAGGCAGCACCATGGGCAGCGTGTATGCAAGACTGTCACCGGGTCCCCCTTTGTCCTCGGGAGCCCAGCTCCCAGGCCTGCCTGATGGAATATTGATCCTGGGAGTGCAAAGTCCAGCGAGCCATTAGTCCAACCTGCTCTCGAGCTGGCGGGGTCCCATCATTTGTCACCCGCCCTGTCCCGCTGGGTTTGCTCAGGAGTGGGGTATGTGCTCTATCAGCCACTTTCCAAGCCTCCCCACTGCACTCCTTCCCTGACGGGCATTTATGGAACCGCCGTGTTCCCACAGGCCCCCACCCCCACTGCCAGGACAGCCGTCTGCGCTCGGACACCTGTGCGTCAGGTCTCGTTAGTGCTGACCCAGCACGGCCCATGTCCTACCACGGCAAGCGTCTCCCCAGCCACGCCGAGAGGCCAGTGCCACGATCTCCCTCGACCAGCCGACAATGGGGAGGGGCAGCCCCTGGCTCAGGGTCACATGGCCAGTAAGGGCCCGGCTGAGGTTCAGAACAGATTTCTGTGGATGCCAAAGACTACGTCCTCGGTCACAGGAGACACCATCACCAAGCAGGGACTGGTGTGGGGTGGGGGTGTGACCAGGGAGCCGGGGCGGGGGCCAGCTGTGGAGAAAGGGGCTCTGCCCTCACCCCATCTGTCCGGTGGGCATCTCGGCATCTGTAGGAGTCTCTGCTCTCCCCACCCCCGACATTTGGAATTCTGCCAGTCACCCCCCAGGGCCACCCACTGGGTTAATTCGGCAGCAGGAGTGGCACCTGGTTGGGGAAGCTCCGGGGATGGACAAAAAGGGTACAACTGCCATGGGGTCCTTGTCGGGGTGCCGGCTGCCACCTGGCGCAGAGGCGGCGAGCTTTCCAAGCGTGCATGTGTGAACACGCGTGAGTACGTATGTGCATGTGTGACCCCATGTGAGCAGTGTGAGCACTGATGGGTGCGAGCGTGTTAGAAAGCATGTTAGCATGAGCATGTAAGTGTGGCACCATGAGCATGGGTGAGTGCATGGGTGAACGTGGGTGTTGGTGTGTGTGCAAATGTGTGAGCACATGAAAGTATTAGCATGTACACACAAGTGTACAATCACATGCGCGTGTGTTAGCATTGTATGCGAGTGTGAGCACATGGGAGTGTTAGCATCTATGTGCAAGTGTGTAGTGATGTGTGTTACAGTGTGTACATGCAAGTGTATGGTGCCATGAGTGTGAGTGAGTAAAGATGTGATCACGCGTGTGTGTTACCACGGGCATGCAAGTGTGTGAGCACATGTGAATGTGTTAGCATGTGCATGAAAGTGTGTAAGCACATGGGAGTGTTAGTGCACACAAGTGTGTGAGCATGGGTGACTGTTACACACATATAAGTGTGTGATCGTTATGGGTGTGTCAGCATGCACGTAAAAGTGGTCACATATGTGCATGTTACACGTGAGCACATATGAGTGTGCCAGCATATATGTGCCAGCATGTGATCATCTGTCGGTGTGTCCGCATGTACATACAAATGTGAGCACATGTGTCACTGTGCGCCACGTGACTGTCTTAGCATGAATGTGTGAGCGTGTGATCACACGTATGCATGTTACGTGTGAGCACACGTGACTATGTTAGCATGTACGCACAACTGTGGTCGTCCGCGGGCGTGTCAGCATACACATGCAAGAGTGAGCACTTCTGTGTTGCGTGCGAGCCACGTGAGTGTGTTAGCGTGTACGTGCAACTGTGTGCCAGCATGTACACACAAGCGTGAGCATGCGCGTGCGTGTGTTAGCATGTGTGAGCCGTGAGAACGGGTGAGTGCACGTGAACGTGTGTGAGTGTGTGCAGAAGGGAAATGCTGTCTCCCGACCCGTGGTGGCTTTTCAAAGAACGTCCCGACGCCAGTCTGCAATCCAGGAGCTGGCACTTCACCGTGGACACGCCTCCTCGCGATCCCCGTGGGTTTAAAAACAAATAAAACAAAATGTTGGCAAGAGACAGAAACGTCCCCAGCATTTGTCCCTTTACATCCCGAGCGTTCAGAATAAAAGTGAGAAACAGGCTCTGTTCTCAAGTCCAAGTCCAGCTCCGACGTTCCCGGGTGGGGTCTCGGGGCTGTGGCGCCTCCGGCAGACCCCACCCCTCGCAAGCTGGCAGCAATGCCAGGGGACATCACACAGTGCCAACACCGTGGGTGCTCTTGGGGGCAGAGGCCAGGAGCACGGCACCCGGAGCAGGAGGGCCTGGAACGAAGCGCGCAGAGGCTGGGCGGTCTCCCGGCCCCTCCCCGACAGGCTCCCTGCCTTGTCCGTGAGGCGTCCACACAGACCCTCCTCACTCCCTCCTGCTTTCCTTCCATCCTGCACTCCTTCGCTGAGCTGGGGACTGGGTATCTCTCTGGCTGGGACCTGGGCTGGAGGCTGGCGGAGCAGACAGGGACGCAAGCCCCCAGCCCTGCCCCCAGCCCTCCGCTCAGCTCTCCTGCGCCGCCCTCCTCTCCCTCCTCCTCCTGCCACAGGAGGGCTACGAAGGACAGAGCTCAGAAGAGCTCCCTCGGCTTCTACTTCCTGCAGAGCCCAGACACCCGGACCCTCTCCCGGCGGGTCTCTGGCCTTGGGTAGGAGTGGGTCCAAGCTGCCCTGAGTCAGTTCTGGGATGAGCCCCGGGTCCCAGTGACTGGGCGGGTGCTGTCCTGTTTGGAAAGGCCCTCCTGGCGCTGGGGGCGCGTGCTGAGCCTCCTGACCGTTTACAGCATCTGGAGCGGGCTGGGTCCTGGACTCAGCCCCTTATAGGTTTGACCTCCTTCCCCCCAGGAGACCCCGCCGGCCACCCTGGTCAGCGTGTGTGAGCTGGCAGCCGGGTGTGGCAGACCTCGGATCCGTCTGTCAGTAACGTGTGACCTCTTCAGCCCACGGGAGCCCCGCCTCACCCAGGGACAAGGCCCAGACGCAGGGGTGGGGTCAGCAGCACGGGCAGACCCTGACTTGGGCGACGTGGCTGTGGGGGCTGCCGGAGGACAGTCCTGGTCCAGGCTGCACGGCCCGGGGTTTGAGCCATGGGTTACGCCAGTCGCCAGTCGCCCACACAAATCCCCAAAGGCACGGCAGTCTGCGGGCCGGAGAAGGGGCCCCCTGCGCCCCCAGAGCCCTGCGTACCCTCGAGCAGACCCCGCCAGCTCCCGTCTGCACGCGCGGGTTCGGTGTTGCTTTGTGCGAGGAAAGTCCGTCCCGCAGCGAGGCGACACTGGAGACCCAGGGCAGCGCCGGGAGGCCGGAGGGCCGACCCCGGCACAGCACCGACGCTCACCACTGATCGCTCAGCGTCTCTGCCAAGCGGGGAGTTTGGAGACAGAGCGGCTCCCCGTTCTGCTTCCGCTGCCTTCGTCCCCAGCGGGAAACGCCTGGGCTTCTCCGAGGCCTGTTTCCTCCTTCCACGTGATGCCCCGGGCCGGGCCCAACTTTTCCCTTCACGGAGATCTTTCCGGCAGGGGGTCCCCCCAAAACACAGGGAGGGTGAAGGGAGAAAAAGAACTTCCCGAGTCGGAAGCCCGGACGGGCCGGAGTTTTATTAAAGTCGTTTCTATTTACTTCCCACCTAGATAAGATCTTAATCACAGCCCCCAAATTATCCGCCCTGACATTTATCAACGCCGTCCTCGCCCCCGCCCGCGCCGGCCGTCAGCCTTTCTTCCCGCCCTGCCTTTCAATGCAAGTTAATTTCGAGTACATGATTTATCTTGCTGGGTGAGCAGCGCCGAGGCGCCCACCTTTTCAAAGGGCGGGCTGGGGAGTGAATTATAGCGGCGCTGCCCAGTGATTGGGTTCCGGGGGGAAGGAAAATAGGCGGCCGTGTGATGCCTGATGTGACGCTGGGCCTTTTCAGCCCGCGAAGAAGAAAAGATTAGGCCTCTGACGGCGGGGCTGACGGGCGAGCTCAGGGCAGCAGACAAAAGGCCGGTACCTGAAAGCCGGACCCGCGCCTCGTCCCCCGAGGGGGTGTGTGTGTCCCGACCCGCCTCCTTTGCATGTGCTCAGGCGATGTGGTGCCCACACCCCACCTGGCCCCCGCCCTCCCCTCCCCCCTCCTGCTCTCCCCCGCCTGTCCCCAGCGGAAACCCGTCAGGTCCCGGGTCCTGCACCAGGTCGCTGTCCGGCTCCCAGCCCTTTGACAAGAATCCCGCCTCTGCATGCGGATGCCTCCGGCCAGCACCCCTCCAAGAGGGGGAGTCTTGTCCATCACACCCCCCAGCTCAGAGAACACACAGAGGCCTGTGCAGACCCGCCCCCACGGAGGGTGGCAAAGGGCAAGGCCTTTTCTCTTCTGTCCGCCCGACGCCGGGGGTCTGGCAGGGCGGGCCAAGGCCGTGGGCGCAGGGCTCCAGCTGGGCCGGCCCGGACGGGGTGCGGTGGCCTGCGTCCCAGCCGCTTGGATGGTGGAACTACTCCCCCCACCCCGGGAGCCCCAGGAGGCAAGGACACCCCCTCCCCAGCCCGGGGGCCCAGACCTCCCAGCCATAGTGACACTGAGGCATTTTTGTGCTCAGAAGCTTTTCTGCAGGACGGCAGGGAGCCCACAGCTTGACCACGCCACACGGGGAAAGGAACCCCACACCAAAGTGAGCCTCCCGTGTGGACGTCGCAGCAGAATGGGAAAGTCACTAACATGTAATGCTAATTCGGATGTTAGGGAGTCGGGACAGGTCCCCAGGTAGGACACACAGAGGAGCTCCTGGCAAAAGACCCCAGGCCCCAGCTGCCCTCAGTACAGAGGTGGCCGAGCAGGTGGGCCTGGGGCCTTGAAGAGGTCACCTCCCAGGCCCCCCGCACAGACCATCCTCCGAGAGGCCAGGGGGCTGCCTGGGGAAGCCGGACCAGGAAGCAGGGCCAGGGAGGTGGCCCCCTCTCTGCCCAGCACGGACAGACAGAGGGACAACACCAGATCTAAAGGGAAATGAGTCCTGCCCCACAAGGCGGCCAGACTCCACCCAGGCCTTCCAGAGGGCCATCCCCGCACCGTAAGGGGCAGGCACGGAGCGGGGCTCACCTCCCGGCTCCCAGAGCCCGTTGTAACCACAGATTTGGGGGTGTGGTCCCCTCCCTCCCCTGTTTTGGCTCCTCCTCCTTTCACCAGGTCTGCCTGGCCTGCAGGGCAGCGGGAGGGAGGGCGTGGAGGAGGAGGCCCGACGGAAGCAGGTGTCCACGGGAGCATCTGTGGGTCCCAGGCATGACCCCAGCGTCGACCTGGGACAGACCAAGTTCACAACTGCCTTTGCCCCACCCGAGGTGTGTGCACACACCCCCGCAGCTCTCCCTGCACTCTCCCGTGGGGTGGGTGGAGGGTGAGTAGACGCGTCCGGGGAGGGTCCTGGCGCGACCCCCTTCGCGCCCTCTACATGGAGAGCAGTCGCCGGCCCTGCAGGCCGCACCACTGCCCCCTGCCCCAGGAAACACCAGCCGGGGCGCGTCGCCGGCCTGCCAAAGCCAGGGTGCCTCCGTGAGCTGGGAAGTTCCCCAGCCTCCCCCCAAATCACACTGATCATGCAGCCCTGGTTGCCCCTCTGGGGTTGGGGGAAATCTGGCTTCTGACCCCCCCAGGGAACCTCAGAGCTCTGGGACGTCACCTTCGCCCGGATACACAGACGCGGACGGACCAGCCCCGGGAGGACTGTGGGTGCTCACAGACAACCCTCGCTCCCGACCCGACTGCGGAGCCCTCCGGTCGCTGCACGGGAGCCCTCGACTGAAACACTGGTCTGACAGCAGCCGAGGCTTCACCGGCCGGAGCATTAGCAGCCAGTTACCGAAAGATCGTGGACTTCTGGCAGCCAAGGGCCCTGGGGTCCCCTGAGCACCGATCCCGAGAACGCCAGAGCACGCTCTGTGTCCCTGGGGCTGCGGGTGAGGCTGCCCCCCAGACAGTGCCGTCTCTTGGCTAATGGTAATAATAATAATAATAATAATAATAATAATAATGCTGGTTGGTGTCCATCCGGCTCAGACCCAGTAGGACCGGGGCAGCCCCCCATCCCCACTGCCCCGCAGCCGCTGACCAGCTGGAGCCCCAGGACCGGGAACGCCCACAGCACGCAGAGAAAACCCACCCCACGCACAGCCTTCCGAGGCCATGCACAGTGAGCCTGTACCTTTAACACAGGTGACTTCGTTATTTCTTTTCCCAGTTGACAACACCTTTTGGAACAATTCACAGCCATCTGGGAGTTCCCGGTGGCGGCGGTCACAGACACCCCTCCGGAGGCCCCAGGGCTTCCAGATCTGTGCTCAGCCAGGTGCAGTTTCGAGCCTGGTCTCCCTGCCCTCAGGGCGGCATGGGCACCCGCCACCATACAGACTCCTGCCAGCGATGTGCCCGCTAGTCCTTCCCCATGGTTGTCGTGACAATTCCATGAGACGCCAAGCACCAGCCCAGGCCTTCAGCGACTGACTCCCCAAGACAGACCCTCCCACGTGTGGAGTTCCGATCCCCCACAGGGTGAGGCTGCTGGTTATCTGGGGGCATCCCGGGCCACAGAGACCAACACGGCCCCTCTGCCAGCCAGGCTGGGACAGCGGCTCCCCAGGGGGCCCATAACTAAGCTCACATCCCTACCTCACACCATAGACAACTCCCACCAGGAGGATGGAGGGACTTAAATATGGAAAAGCAAAACTCCAAAACTTCAAGAAGGAAGTAGAGGAGAATCTGACCTGGGGACAGGGAAGGAGTTATTAACAAAGACACAAGGCAATGCAGATCGCACAAGCTGTCTGTGCTCGCTCCCTCAGCCCACCGACGGAAAGGTGCAAGCTCCGTGTGCCATGGACATGTTCCCAAGCCGCGACATTGGTCGGTCCTGAGCGAGGAGAGAGCTTGGCAGGGCCCAGTGTACGGCAGGGCTTTGTAGGATGGGACCATGGAGGGGCAGCTGCCAGGGCGGCCTGGTGATCCCTGGTGATCCCAACCCCTCAGGCGGGAGCCACGGACGTTCTGCTTAGGACCTCTCGAGGGTCTGAAACCTGGCTGATGGTCAGGGCAGAAGGTAAGCGAGGACCTTTGGGGGCCGTGCCTTGGGGAGCTGTCTGGGATCGGCCCGCGGAGCCGGGGATCATGTGTGCGCTCTACCAGAGAAGGTGGCTCTGAGGTGTGTCCGCCCAGCGGGGCAGACAATGGGAGTGCAAATCCGCAGGGGGCCGATTCCCATAATTACTGTGATACTCTAGCAGGGATTACCACCAGCACAGCCCATCGGGGAAATGGGCTGGGAGCACAGAAGCTACCTGGCAGGCATTTTGAGCGGGCTGGTGTTAAGAAGATCTGCAGGCTCCCCGTTGAGCATTAAATGGTGTATACTTAAAGGATTGGTCTATTTACATTAGAATTAGTGGAGCAGCCGGACAGCACAGCAAGGAGCTGCAGGCTTCCAAGCCCGTAATCCATCCGGGAGCCCACAGCACCTGGGTGCAGAACGCTGCTCCCCTGCCAGCCGCCAGCTCCCGGCCCTCCGCCTCCGCCAAGTGGCGGGGGGGGGGGGGTTGTGCAGGAATGAAGTGTGCAATCTTCCCCAAGACTGGCCGAGCAGGGACTATCCCAAGGGTGGGGCTCAGGAGCCCCGCAGGAACCCCTGCTCCCAGAGCAGCTTTGTTCTTGGACATGAGGCATGGGCTCCAGGCTCTGCCCACAGCCCAGCTCCCTGGGCCCTTCCTGCACAGCAGGGCTCCATGGCTACTACCGTCCCGCTCTGAGGAGACCTGAGCTGCCCACCCAAAGCCACGCCACCAGGCTTGACCCCAAGCAACCCGACCCCAGGCCCCGCCACCAATGGCCGCTGATCCTCCTGCGCCTCTGGCCGGGCCCGGGGTGGGAGGTCTCGCCGCAGCAGCTGGGGCGGGCAGGGCTCCCCTGGGGCTGGGAACCTATTCCCAGCAGACATGTGAAGCCAGTGGAGCCAGCGGCCAGCCCCCACTTCCGACGCTGCTGCACCTGCTGCCCCGGCCCCGCCCCTCACCCCACCCAAGCAGGTTCCCCTCGAGTCCACACTCTGTTCAGGAGCTCAGTGACCTCGGACAAAGGGGACGGGGCTCAGGTTCCTGTCCTGCAGAAAGCCATTCGGTGGCAAAGCCCACTGGCCTCGTGCGGGCCACAGGCAGGCCTCCGGGTGCGCCCTTCTCTGGCCCCTTTCGCATCCCCGTGGCCAGCTGAGCCTCATGGCTGAGCGGTCCCTGTCCCCTCTGCTGGGCAGTTTTCCTCCCTCTCTGGGCCTTCTGGACCATAGTCTGCGTCCTGTTTCACGAAAAGGTAGCAGTTCTCTGATCCCTGTCTGCGGGCGGCGGCTCTCAGAGGCTGCGGACTCCGTCCACAGGTGCCACGGTCCTATCCCAGCCCCGCCCTGTAGGAAACTGGCGACAGCGGCAACCAGGGACTAGGACTGAGCCAGTCTTGCAGGACACACACCACACACGGGGACAGAGGTGGACCCCAGGGGACACATAGGACGGCCCAGGCAAGGGAGAGGATTTTGGAGCCCATTTTCTGTCCTCACTCCCCTCCTGGACTTTGGTGGCCGGCTTGGCTGCCCGGGCACCTCACCAGTTTCTGTCCCATCTGAGGAAGAGGCGGGGAAGGGGCAGGCTGTAAGCAGAAGCCTCCTCCAGCCCCTTTCTCAGGAACCAGAGCCCCCTCTCCGGGGCTAATTAGCATGCTGCCTGTGGGCCCAGCTAGGAATGTAATTACGAGGGGCCAGCCGGCCCAGGAATGCATTTCGAGGGTTACCATAGGAATCAGCCTGGCCTATTCATCCTGCAGGACGGTGCTAATCACGGTCATGAGGAAGGGATTGGGGGCTCGGCAGGTTAGCTGGGGAGCCGCCTGAACAAAGCCCCCGCACTCACTCCTTAACCCTTTGGGGCCCAGACTAGGGGCTGCGGGAGGGCCCACTCCCTCCGAGCCAGGGTTAGGCATCCCGTACTTGGACGTGGCCCCTGATGGCCGCTGGCCTGGAGGGCACTCTGTCCTCCAGGATGCACCACCCCATAGACGTCCTGTCCACCCTGAACGGGGAGTTAGGACTGGAGGTGAGCAGACAAGCCCCTGCTCTGGACCTGGCCGTCGGGGAGACTGGACAGGCAGGAGAGCCCGGACAGGTGATTGGGACAGGACAGACATGGGCCCTCAGCACACAGAGGCACGTGGACGTGGTTGACGTCCCGGGCTGGGGCAGGCAGGCCTGGAGGCTGGGCTGGGGAGGCCGGCAGGCAGGATGGCAGCCTTCTCCAGAGCGGAACCTCCAGGACACTGGCCACGGGAGCCCCCACAATGGCCTTCCCGACTGTGCCAGGGGGCGGGGTGGGGAGGCAGCCTTGCCTGTGTCCCCCCAACGCCCGGGCCACTCCTGAACCACAGCCCGAGTTCCCACCCCTTCAGAGCAGCCCCGACCCTCTGCCCCAACATGATCGGTGCCTTCCCTTCCGACGGACACCCCCACCCCCGCCGCCATCACTCATCCACACTTTCTGTGAACATTTATCCAGTGCTTACTGGGTCCCAGGCACGTCTAGGAGCTGGCAGGAACGGAAAGACTGTGCGTGACCTGGGGTCAGGGCCTTCGGAGAGCATGGCCACGCCTGGAAAGGCACTGCTGGGTCGCAGCGATGCCACCCCGGGGGAGCCGTGTGAGCTCCGGGGCAGGCTCACATGGGAGCAGGGGCCATGATAACCTGCAGGGTAGAGCACCGACCACAAGCCCAGGGACAGAGGCAAGAGTGGGGTCTGGGCAGAGGCCGGCGGGCTTGTGCCCCGAGTGTGCAAGAAGGGACTGCAGGGCCAGCTCCAGGGACCCTGAGGGCCACACGGGGCAGTTGTCACCTGCCTGGCCCAGTGCCTCTTCCCCTTCTGGACCCCTGAGTGGTGCACCTAGCTGGGGACAGGTGGGTCAGCACAGGAGAGAAGGTGGCTCTCCCGGGCTGTCCTCAGTGCCGTGTCCCAGAACCCCACATCAGGGCTCCCGCCTGCCCCAGCCCCTTCAGAGCTGCCCATCGGACCCCCTCCCGGTCCTGGGGTGGGTTTCATTCACTGGCAGCTCACGTGCTTCCAGAACGGCAAAGTCCTGAAGCACGGAGGATGGCGCTTTCCAGCACTTTCCAGAAAGCACAGGCCTTCCGGGGGCCGCCGCTTGTTAGCTGGTATTCTGAAAAGCCTGGAAGGGGAGAGCCTGCGCTGCGGTCCCCAAGCCATGCTGTTCTCGGCAGACCCTGGGGGACCTTGTCTCCGTGGGATCGGCCATTCAGCAGTGACCCAAGGAGCTGTGTGTTGTCAACACGCCTTCCCCCAGCCAAGGAGCAGACCTGAGAGGAGGAAGGCAATTTGTTTGTGAATTTTGCCCTTTGTTATGGAAAGCTGCTGGGTTTTAAAAAATTGTAAAGGTTTGAACCGTTAACTCCCAGGGTAGCCCGCCCTGCGGATGGGGAACTTTGAGGAGGTGTTTATTCCTTCTTTAAAAAAAAAAACACAGAATTGATGTTAAGTAGCCGTATGCAAATTTCCTGGGGCCTGTTGATTTTACTCTTGAAATCTTATTGAAAAGGCTCAACCCCACAAAAATGAGAAAAATTGTCCTCTCCAGTCAAGCCCTGATTTTCACGGACGTTTCTCAGATCCAAGGCCCCTCTTTCAAGCTCATTTGGCTTTTCAGAAAAGAGCTTGTCCTAATTGCAGATTTCCTGCCCCTCCCGGTGCGTCTGGGGGTCGGGGGGCCGGGACCCCACCAGCCTCCGGTGCCCTGCTCAAGATGCCCCCACATGAGGTGTTTCTGCTCGCCTCCCGAAGGCCTGGGTGTCCCCGGGGGCCCCTCTGCAGTCTGGTTTCCGGCGGGCGTGGGAATATCGTCGCAGTCATTGTGCAGCTCCAGGTGGACACAGATGGTGGCAAAGGCTTCGTTTGGGGGAGAATCGTGTCCTCAAAATGTACATGTTGGAATTCTGACCCCCAGGTCCTCAGAATGGGACTGCATTTGGAAGCAGGACATTTACAGAAGTGATTGAGCTCAAATGAGGTCCCTGAGGTGGGCCCTCGTCCCATGGGACTGGGGTCCTTATAAGAAATGGAGATGAGGACACACGTGCACGAAGGGACGATCTTGCGAGGACACAGGGAGAGGACAGCCGTCCACACTCCAGGGAGAGAGGCCTCGTGAGGAACCAGCCTGGAGCCCCTGGATCCTGGACCTGCAGCCTCCAGGACGGAGGGTCTCTGCCACGGTGGCCCCAGGCACCTGCTGAGCCTCACAGTGACGGTCCCCAAGCCACAAACCTTTCCTGCCCGCGCCCCACTGCAGCCCTGAGTTGGAGGGGTTGGGAGCATGTGTTGAGCCTGCTTGGGCCCAGATGGGGATGAGCCTGACTTCGCGTCCCCACCGCACTGGCACGATGGCCGGCGTCTGGTCTGAGCCCGGGAGGGTCCAAAGGAAGTCACGCGTTCCGCACACACACCAGTTACAGCCCCATGATGTTCAGAATCACAGTTTGTTACTCATGTCCAAGATCGCGCCGTCGCCCAGGCTCCTCTGAAGTAAGGGGAAGGGGAGGAGCCGGGCCGGAAGCTGCAGGTTCTAGACCCGTCCGCGTGGCCTCCCGGCCTCACCTGCCCGCAGCTTCTCTGCTCATGTTCAGCTCAGGAAAGTCATGGCGGGGCCAAGCCTGCTCGCTCAGCAGTGGCCAGGGTCTTCCTTCCAAGGGAGCGAGGGGCGGGGGCACAGCCTGGAGCTTCGACAAAGGAGCCTCCGCACCCATGAACCAGGGAAACTTGGCGCGAAGCACCAAGCACAGACAGCCCCGGGCGGCTTTTCCTCAAGACGGAGATGCAGGTGCTCCGGGAGAGGTGCCTGCAGTTCCCTGGCCTGTGGCTCAGAGCTGGGGCCGGGGCCCTGAGGGCTGAATGCCAACGCCGCACCCGGTGTCCCGACCCGCGGCGCCCCAGCAGCCCCGCCGGGACAGCTTCAGTCCGCCTGCTTGCCACTGTCGCGCCTGCGTTCGTTCCCCAGCCACATCTGTGTGTGCCGGCCTGGGCCCACACTCCCTGCGAGGTCGAGGGCAGGGGCAGCTCGCCCGCCAGCAAGCTCTCGCTCCCGGACCCCCGCCCTGCCCCCAGGGAAGACGGCCCGCTGGCCCAGATGTTCCGCTCCCCTTCTCTGCACTCGGGCTCGCAGTAGGATGGGGGCTTTAGCAAGGAGCGAGGCATTGCTGTGGCCTGGGGGAGCCCAAGAGCTCTGGGGTCCCAAGGAAGGTCTCCCACTTCTCCCCAAACTGCCTGTTTTATAAATTACGCTCCTGCATGAGGTTCAGCAGAACCGCGCCTGGAGCCTGCCTCCTGCCTTGGGGGTGCTGTTGGCCGAGGGGCGGCGGCCACGGGCGGCTGTGCTTCTGGGGGCACCCAGCCAGGTGGGACCCCAGTCCGGCCCAGGCCTCGTCCAGTGCGTCTGTCCAGGCTGTGGGAGCTTAGAAGGGACAGGCAGGGGGTGCTTTCTCTGGACAGTTCCAGATCACTTGGGCCACTGCCTTCTCAGCCTCCCGCGGCTCCGAGGAACCCCCCGCCCGCCGCTCCTCTCCCGCCCCCGGCTCACCCTCAGACCGGGCCCCTCTCTCGGGTGGCTCTTCCGGGGAACCCCACAGGCTCGCTGCTCCTCTGGCAGAGCCCGGCCTCCCGGCCCCGACAGGTGCCGCCCCTCACATTCAGCGTCCCCTCCCCAGATGGCTCAGGCTGCAGAGGTGCCCAGGACGGTGGCTCGCAAACACGTCTGCCCACGCTACCGTGTGGCCGCCCATTCAGCACAGATAAGCCCCTTCAGAAACGAGGAGGGATTTAATTCAGCGTCTGAGTGACAGCACCGAGATTTATCCCCGGCCCAGACAATGCCGCGCTGGGCTTTAATCTCCCCCAGACAATGAGCTGCTTCTCGGCCCTCATCTTGGGCCGTTCCCACGATGGCTGGTGATTAGCCGGGAAGCACTGGATGGGAGCCACTATCTCTCAAGGAAGAGTGCGCGTCTGCCCGGGGTCGGGGAGGGGGAAGGAAGCGGAGCCCATCTCCTCGGCCCCACAAAGGGGCACCACCAGGAGGCGTCCCACGATGGCCCTCCAGGTGCCTGTGCCAGGTGGGCGCGCACCCATGCGTTCCCATCCCCCGCGGATGGCGCAGCCCCCTCCCTAGAGGGACACCTGCCCAGGTCCCAGCCCTGTCCAGGGACCCCTTGGCGGATGCTTCTCCCTCCTCTTCCTGGAGGTTCAGGGCCAGAATGTCAGCACATGACCAAGTGACAGAGGTCACCTTGAGGGAGCTCCTCCCTTTCCGGTGGCCCAGTCTGGCTCTCTTCCTCTTGGAGGGCCCCCATCCCAATGCCTGGCGCACTTGTCACATCTCTTTCCCTCTGAGAATGAGGACCACATTATCGATGACTTCCACCCCCCGGAAAGCCTGAGCCCAGGCAGGACGGCCCTCAGACACACAGAACCAGCCAAGATCCCCCTCCCTGCCTGCTCACCGGCCTGAGACGGCCCAGGGGCCCTCATGTCGACCCCAACCAGCCTTCTCTCTCCCTCGAAGGACGGAAGCCCACAGAGTGAACGGGGCTCCGGGACAGCCGGCCCAACTCACTCCTGCAGACCGTGAAGAAGCCAGCCAGAGGCGCCCGAGAACGGGCGTCTGTGTCATTGTCTTTGGACCCTCGGAAGGGTTGCCTGCCCACCACCTGTCGTCACAAAGCTGAGGCAGGGTGCAGAGCGAGCCTCCTGATGGCTCTTGTTGCAGGGCCTGCTGTGTGGGACTCTGGCTCCCTTGGCCGCCACCACCTCTGCCCACCCCCCACACTCAGGCAGGAGACCCCAGGCCTGGGCCCCAGGAACCAGCCCAACCCACACACTCCACAAAGCCTGGGATCTCTCAGAACCAGAACCCCGAGGTTCACACAGAACCTTCTCCCTGTCCCTCCTAACCCCTTTCTTCTCCCAAAAGAGAGGGCTTTTCTAGTCTGCCTTTGCCGAGCCGGGCCTCAGGCCCGTGGCTCACCGTCACCCCACCCCGGCCACCACTTCTGCCCTTGGCTCACCCAGCACGAGCACTAGGCTCCCACGGTCTGACACCGCAT
Organism: Lontra canadensis; assembly: GCF_010015895.1. Lineage (NCBI taxonomy): Eukaryota > Metazoa > Chordata > Mammalia > Carnivora > Mustelidae > Lontra > Lontra canadensis. The sequence continues at coordinate 1,564,250 of NW_022631019.1, read as the reverse complement.
GTGGCCTGTTTCTACCTCCTGGACACGGACGCACGGCCTCCCTGGCTACAACCCAGGACGACGGACGGGGTGGGGGGTTCTCCAGCCCAGGGCCCTGCAAGAGGGCCTCCGGACACAGCATTCCAGGCAGTAACAGAAGCAGCCGACTGCTTGTTCTCAGGCAGCACCCTGTGTGTTGGGCGACCCCAACCACGGCTAGGGACCCAGGACCCTTCTCACAGACGCTGCTGGTGGAGGACGTCCCCAGCAACCACGGCAGCCACCGGAGTTTGCCTCATGCGCGTGAAACTCCAGCCTGGCCCACGTCCCCTTCTTTCCAACCCTCGCTGCACGTGGACTGAGCCCCACCCCGTAGGGCACTCCAGCTCCAGCCGGGCTCCCACCCCACCCCCCTGCGCCGGAACGTGGAGGGGAAGTCGGCGCGGATCACCCAGTGGGAGTTGGGGAGAGCCACACGGCGTCCCTGCTGTCCCGCCCAGCACCTGCCGCGTGGGGGTCTCGAGCAAATATGGAAAACGGAGACCAGCAGGAGTGCAGGGGAGTAGCTCCGTCTGGGGAGCGTAGATTCCAGAGAAACAGGAGCTTCGTCTTTGGCGAGGTTACATGTTTTAAAGGGACAGAATTGAGAAAGCACTGATGGTGACTGGCGGGGACCTGGCTAGGACTAGTTTTCTGTGCGGAAGGGATGGCGGTGAATGTGGCCAAGGCAGGGCCAGGATCACGGGCTTGCCAGCTGACCGGCTGCACCCCAACACCCTCCTGTCCCCGGCCCCCGCGAGTGGACATCTGGGCCTCGTCTGTCCCCACCACTTGTCCAGTGCCCAGGCCGGGGACGCCCTAGCTTGTGCCCAGCACACAGTGAGCCAGCCACGTGAGCCCACAGATGCCAGCGGGGGGCTGACCTTCAGTTCATCCAGGCAGGAGGAAGGGGGGGCGAAGCCAGCCATCCCGAGCACGGCCCGTCCCCCCACGAGGCTGGCTCTTCCTGCAGAGCCAGCCCTGCCCAGCCCTGGGCCCCGGACTGGAGGGTCCTCCGGTCGTTTGGGCGGTGAGGGCCACGCAGGAAGAGACAGAGGCCAGCTCCCACCATCACCCAAGCCTGAGCCAGTTCCTGGAATTTCCCTGGGAAGATGGTCAGACCGAAAAGCCAGCTGAGCAGATCCGCCGGCCCCTTCCTCCCAGAGCAGGTGCGGGGACCGAGTTACAGAGCAGCAGAGGTCCCGCTGCACCCGCGAAGCCCCCACGGTGCCAGGCCTTCCTCCACATGCCCTAAACAAAGGTAACCCAGTCCCAGGGTAGGGCATGGCCACGGAGCCGTGGTGCTTCCCAGACGGGGTATCTGGGGGCGGGGGGTGGGGGGGCGATGGAGCCGGCCAGAGACGGAGATGTCTGGAGTCCATGCAGGGGTAGTTCATGGGGGCGGGGTTGATGCCCCACAGACTGGATCCCCTCCCCGAACAGCAGGGTCTCGAAAAGAAGGAAGAAAAGTGACCCTGTGGCCCTCCTCCTGCCCACTGACATCAGAGGAAGACGCTTGGCCAACGTGGGAGACAGGGGACAGAACTCAAGAGATCAGCACCCTAAGCCTCCCCGGGAACTCCTGTGGCCTCCATGGCCTCCGAGCCTCATGGGCCTCCACCGGTGGTCTCCACCCGATCTGCCTCCAGGGCAGGACGCACTCTGCACCCGGGCGCCCCCACGCTGAGCCGTGTTCCCACCAGACTTCAGGGGAACTTCGGGCTCCTTGACCTCTGACTTGGAAGGAGATGGACGAGGCCAGCTCCCCTTTGGCTGTGCCCTCCTTACCGGCTGTCTTACCTCCCGTTCGGAGGACAGTGGCTCTGCTCCCTTCTAAACAGTCTTCCGACGTGCCTGCTGCACGCAGCGGCCCCAGGGCTCACCCCAGAATGCGGGCATGAACGTGCCCCCCCAAGTCCTGGAGGGATTCTGGTGATGATCTCTGTGCCTTGGCTACACGCATGGGGCTCTAGCTGGCCCAGGGCTTGGGGAGCACCTCTCTCTGTGCTGCTCGGGGAATACCTCCCAGCAGCCCCAAGACCCCACGGGAAGACACAAGCAGAAGGGCAGAAAAGGCGCACATGGGCCACAGTGCCCAGAACCCACGTGCCGCCCCTCGGCCCCCCTGTGGCTAGCGCCCACCTGCGACCCCGATGGCCCGGTGCCAAGCAGACGGGGCTCCAGGGGCCTGCATCTGCACCGAGGACACCAGGGACCACCCCAGCCCTGCCAAGATGAGGTTCTGGTGCCCCTGAAGTCCCATGCCCTCTCCCAGTCAGCCGGGGGCTCCTCCCTGTCCCCAGTGCCCAACGGCCTGTCTGGGAGCTTGGCAGCTCCCCTCTGCGGCCCTCACTGGTCAGGTCCTGGTTACTCAAGCATGTGCTGAGCACCGCTCGACAGGCCCCAATGGGAAGCCGGCAGGTGGGCACCGGTGGACACGGCCCCGCCGTCTAGGGCCGCAGGGCCAGTGGGGGCAGGTTTTCTGGACAGGGAGGCTCTGCCGGGGAAAGGGCAAGCAGGGACTTTGGGAGCAGCACCTGTGCACCCCAGGGACAGAGAACCCCCGACTCCCCCAGCCTGCCTGTCCCTCTGACAGCTCCCGGGGGCCCCTCCTGCACTGGCGCGGAGACCCCTCTCGTCGGTGGAGGCTGTCACCCGTCCCGCAGGAGTCCCCACGGGGCCCTCCTCCACCCCGCTTTCCCGGGAGGCTCCTCATCCCTTCTTGGACGGCAGCACCCGCCTGTAGACATGCTGCTGGTTTCTGCTGGGGACAGAGCCCTCCCGATGGCTCAGCTCATGCCCGGCTGCCAGGAGCAAGCCAGAGCAGGACCTGGCATCTGATCCTGGGTGAAGTTGTGGCTGACGGAGAGCTTGTGGGTGCTCTCGGCTCACGGGAAACCTCTCTCCCACGACCTGACTCCTCTCCTGCTCCTGGCAAATCCCTTCTTTCCTACCACAAGGGGGTTTGGCGGGGGCTCAGGGGCTGCACCTTCCATGGTCAGGGGAAGTAGGCATGACTCAGGGCAGAATAACCACACCCTGGGGCTCATGGAGGGGGGATGACGCCTAGCATCTGTCTCTTCCTGCGTGGCCCTCACCCCCCGAACGAGCAGAGGACCCTCCCGTGCAGGCCCCAGGGCTGGGCAGGGGCTGGCCTGTGGAGGACCCCGAGTTTCGTGAAGACCCTTCCTGCCCATCAGACGGGCGTGGGCAGTGAAGGAGGCGGAGGGCAGGGGTGGGGTCACTACCCAGAGCCTGCCCCTGTGAAGACTAGATCTGTGCCCTGCCTGGAGTTCCTGGGTCGTGGGTGGTGCTGCCTGGACCCCAGGCGGGGCTGGGGGTGGGGGGGAGGCAGGGCCGCCATGGCAGACCAGGCTACCTGCGTGCCTCAGGGATGGCCAGCCCTGCAGAGATGACTGAACCGCTCTCCACCCCCACCCCATCCACCACCCACGCCTGTCTGCTCACCCGAGTACTGTGGCTGCGGCAGTCCCCCGGGGTGGCACTGCCCTCCACCCCCGCCTCCAGCCTCCCGCCCCGCACAGGCTGCGTCAGGCCGCCCCAGGCATCTCGGCTCAGGCCCGAGCTCGGGGTGGCAAACCCCCACCAGCGCCCTGGCTCCGTGGGATGAGTCTTCTCCAGCCCTCCCAGCTGGGCCTGCGGCCACTCCCTAACCCCCCCAGCCCCCAGGAGCCCTGGAAGTTCTTCTAGCCAGAGCGGGGACAGCGGCCCCGGGAGGCGGGCCGGGAGCTGAGTGCCTGGGGGGCGGGCGGGGGCGCTGGGACGCTCGCACTGTACACTCCGGGGGGAGACGCCGGGACACGGGCCGGAGGGCTGGCCGCTCGTGGTCGTTACCGACTGGCCACAGACAAGGCACGCCGGGCTGCAGGAAGCACATGGGAGGTGTGGCCGAGGCCTCCCTGCTGGGTGAGCACCGCACACACATCCTGTCCAAAGGACACCGGCCCCGGGAGGGCGCGGAATCGGCCCCCAGCCCCACAGTGAAGCACTCAGCGGAATCGAGATTTTCCAGCAGAGCCAGAACTTGTCTTTTGTCAAGAGGCTCCGTACTCTGCCCTTGACCTTCTCATGACCCCAGCGGCCACAACACAGGCAGCTTCTCTGAAGTGCCAGGTCGTCACCTGGGAAGGGGGCACAGGCGTCTCTGACCCCAGCCCCAGCCTCGCGGTCCCCCGGGACACGCACAGCGCAGGCGTCCAGGGCAGGCCCGCCGCACACGGGCTGAGACTCACCCGCAGGCGGCAGGGGGGAAGGGTGTCCCGGAGGGAAAATGCGCAGGGGACGCTGGTGGAGGGGGAGAGGAGGAAGGGGGCAGGCGGAGGGCGGCGGCGGGGAGAATGATGCTTTACAGTAGCACCAAGCAATCAGCAAACGGCCCCACCGGTCCTGCCGAGGATGGTGGCGGCCTCGTGGGCCGGCTGGGTGGGCGACCCTCCCGGCTGGGCCAAGGCCAGGCCAGCGCGGGGCACCCAGGCAGAGCAAGGCCCTGAGCCCCACACTCTCCGCTCCCCTGGCAGGGGCTTACGGCTTACTCACCCTTGCTCAGAGGCCAAACTGCCTTCTCTAGGAGCCTCCTAGGCATGCCAGTCCTGGGCCCCACGCCGCCCTCCTCGCTCGTCCAGGAGCAGGACAGGGAGGCCCTGACGTCCGGCTCCCACGACTCTCCAATGTGGAGGCAGCCCCGGGACGGAGGGCGGCCTCGGGCCTGCAGGGACGATGCCCGTGCTGGCAAAAGAGGAAGAGTCAGGCCAGGAGGGGAAGCGTGGGCTCAGCGTGGCTTCTGGGCTCTGCTGTGAGGTGTGGGCTCTAAAAACAGACCCTCTCCTTCCTAAGCACGTGACCTGCCCCCCCCACCCATGACCTCAATCCTTGGCTACTGGAGGCCCAAGTTGGGCAGGGAGGGTGGTTGGGGCTTCGAGTAGGAGAAAGGACAGGAGGCCTGGGGGTCTGGGGCTGGACCCGCAGGAGGGAACACCCGACCCGTGTGGGTCCAGAGGAAGAGAGGCCGGGAGCCGGGAGGCTGGGGAGGAGAGGGGAGGAAGGCCCTTCCCTCTGAGGCCTGCCCTGGATCAGGGGCGCTGTGAACCTGGGGCCAGCCACGACCCTGCCCAGGACACGGCTTGCAGCCCGCGCTAGTCCAGGCTAAGCGGGACCCCCCAGGACAGAGATGGCTGGGCTGTCTGGGAGGAAGGGAGGGTGACTGTCCCCCTGACCTGGGTTCCACTCTGACACCTAGTGCCAGTCATTAAGCCCACTCTGCCGGCGTGAAATGGACCTTCGAGGTTAGATCAGGGACCAGCAGCACAGGCGAGAAATGGTATGAGGCGGTCCCCAACCCACGGGCACCCTAGGGCCAGCCCTGAGCACCCCTACACAGCACCCCTGTCCCCACGGGGATGCCCCACGCTGACCCCTCCACCCCTCAGCCCCTGCTCTCCCAGCCCCAGCCCAGGGCCGCCCACAGACCCACAGGGCCAGCCAAGTCTCCAATGGGCACACTGTCTCCCAAAGCTGGGTGGACAAGGAGGCTGAAGCCAGGTGCTGTCCACAATCCAATCCCCCGGCTGACCTAGAACCCCAAGGTCAACCCCACCGGCCTGTGACTAGGGCAGTGGCTGCTCCCAGGCGGTCCCCGGCAGGACCGGAACCCGGCCTTGCTGCCCACGGCTCGCTGCCTGGCCTCAGGGCCTCAGTCCATTTTCCAGAGCTACCCTTCGTGTCCCCCAGACTCTGGGGTCCTCCTCCTTCTCCCCCTCCCCCTCCCCAGCAGTGGGGGGCTGTGCCCACATGTATGCATCCTGCTGGCTCAGGGTCCTCCAGCTGAGAAAGGCCAACCCCCTCCAGCCCTGGGAGGCGGACAACATTATTGCTACGGTAATGGTGGGGAAACTGAGGCACGGAGACTGGTCTGGCCTCAATGCACCCCCCTGCCACACTCCAAACTGCTATAAACACACCTAGCTCGTCCTGCTTCCTCCCAAACCCCAGAAGGTGAGCCGAGGCCTCTTCCAGGAGGGTCCCACCTTTCCCAGCAACCACACTTCTCCTCTTGGCGGGCAGCCGGGGCAGCGGGAGACCCTGACCACCCACCAGCTCCGCTCCCAGCACCCCACTCACCATTCCCCCTCCCCAGAGCTGCAGGTGGCAGGCTGGGAACGTTGAGGGGACCTAGGGCAGCACAGGTGTCCCAGTGGCTGTGGCCCCCAGCCCCACGCCCACCGGGCACTCCTTGCTGGATACCAAAAATCCCCCATAAAGGAGGTCAGTGCCGGGCTGCCCAGGCCCCGTCTTCCGCAGCAGCAGCAACCACGGAAGGGAACGGCGAGAGGGAAGCCCCCAGCCCCTTCTGGGCCCTCGGGATTCTCCCGGGGTCAGGAGCATTACATGGTGACTCCACCAGGGCAGGGCCCCGGGTCCCTGGTCACGTCAGCAAGACAGCGGGAACCCCCGGCTGGCCACGTCCATCCTCGGGGGACGCCCGCGTGCTCCACAAAACTGAGAAGTACCACCTGCTTGGAAGTCGGCTCGCCGTCACTGCTCCCCAGAGCCCAGTGGAAGTGGCAGCTGCTCTCTGCAGGGTCCCCCGCCTGACACGGAGCCTCGCAGGAGCTCAGAAGCTCCCCTGTCCTGGCCAGGGCCACTCCCACTTGCCCAAAGTGCCCTTTGACCCATGGTTCTAATCCCGGAGTGGGTGGGGGGCGCCATGGACGGGATGTGAGTGTGTGTCGCTGCCTTCTGAGAAGCCCCCGCCTCCCTGCAGATGCTCAGCAGCCGCGCAGAGAGGAGAGGCAGGCTGGGCCTCGGCTGTCCTCTGCCTCCTGCCGCCCCCCCACCAGGGTCCTGAGCCCCAGCAGTCCCCACTCTGGTGCTCCGAGTCCCCCTTCCCTCCCAGTGTTACTGCCGCGGCTGCCTGGTCCCTGCCCTGAGCACACAGGCATGGGTTTCTAGGTCACCGGCAGCCACAGACCACACAGACAGCAACCACTGCTTTCCCCAGACCGAGGTGACTGGACAGAGTCACCACTTCTGTTTCGTACTTCCTGGAACACGGCAGACTGACCGCAAAGTCACAGAAGTCCAGATGCCCCAGCGGCTCCAAAAAATTCTCCGTGACTGGGGGAATGTGCCAGAACTCCTTCCTTGTCCACCCACTGTCTGTTTAGGCATGTTAGGGGTGCACAGGCCTGATGCCATAACAGCACACACCCCCCCAAACATTCCCCATCTACAGGGCCCATCTGGAGCCCATGGAGCCATGGAGCCCATCTACATGGCCACTGCTAGGCTGTGGTTCAGGTGGGAGCTGAGAGTTGCCTACAATTTGACAGACATATAATATTGTCTGCCTCTGACACTGGGCTGGCTTGGGCCCTGCCAATGACACTGGGCTAGCCTGGGCCTTGCCAGTGACATTAGGCTAGTATGGGCCCTGCCAGTGACATCAAGCTAGCCTGGGCCCTACCAGTGAAATGGGGCTAACCTGGCCCTTCCTCTGACACTGGGCTAGCCTAGGCCCTGGGAGGGGGCTTGGCAAGGGAGAATTGGGAGTCTCTGTGAACTCGGGAAGTCACCAGTGAGGTCACCAGTGACTGATGCTTCTTGTCAATCGCAGAGCTGGGCAGGGGTTTCCAGAGGTGAGAACATTGCTCCTACAATCTGCAGAGACCCACTCAGCCAGACCTTCCCACAGGACCCCTTGCCCTGATCACCTACTGCAAAGACGTGGGTAAGTGCCAGCCGCAAGCTTTCCCATCTTCCCCGATTTTACAGCTTGTTTCTTGAGATGTCACAGCCCCTCGAGAGGAGACAGCATCCCCAGCGCCGGTCCCCAGTCCTGGAGCAGCCCCTCCTGCACGCCCACCTCACGGCATGGACCGTCCGGCAGAGGAAGGAGGGCCCTGTGGTCGGTGCCACCAGAGCGGGGTGACAGGGAACCATCCAGACGCCCCCGACCTGCACTCACTCTCCATCTCCAGCTCACTGACCACAGGTGGGGAGTGTCGGCCTTTTGTGAGTAAATGGCAGTTTTATCCTGGGACGGAAAGGGCACCCTGCCTGGCACGCCCATTCCCACAGTCCTCCGACGGTCCCTGGACCGGAAACTACAAGGCCTTCTCCCTGGACCCAATCGGGGTCACCTCAGGGGCACGTAGGGTATGAGGAGGCAAGATGAGAAACAGGCGAGACGGACCCCCTGAATCCTGAGGCTGAAGGCCACCCTCACTGTAGGAGTCACTCTGCGGGGACCTCGGGCCCCCCCCACTGCAGAGCCGCCTCCCCTGACCCCTTGGGGAGTGGGCCCAGCTTAAGAGCCACAGTTCAGAGGCGTGGACCTGCGGTGGCTGTGGGCTGTGTCCTCTGGGCCTGCATCCCCTCACCATGGGGACTACGGGGGACCCCGTGTGGTCCCCACTTATCTACCTGCGGGGCTCGGCCTGGTCTGCTCACTGAAAGCCGCCCTGCCCACCCTTTCCTCCTGTGGCTTTCTGGGCCGTCCTCACATCGGAGTCGTCCTATCCCCACCACATGTCTGCACCGCCCTGGAAGGGAGGCCCCAAGCTCAGGCCTCACCCTGTTCGTGGCCTTGACTCTGGGGTCACTCGGCGGTGGCACCTCGTGGCCTCTCCATAAACCCATGTCTACTGAAAGCAAGTGCCTGCCCCAAGCTCCCGCCCTGTGTGTCCATGGGGGCATGACACTGCCCCCCTTCTCCTGGGACTGTGGGACGACAGCACGGGAACCCAGCAGGACTCCAGGGTCAGCACCTGCTCAGGGAGGGTCCACGGCAGGCACGGCCCCTGGGCCCTCCTGGGGCTGCCTCTGTCAGGGGGTGGGGCTGTGTTCCTCCCCCCGCCACCCCGGACAGCCCGCTCCATGCTGCAGGATGGAATGTCGGGAGGGCTGGGCCATCACCGGGGGGTGGTGGGGGGACAAACAGGGGAATGAATGGCCTTAGCCCTAATTCCAGCTTCCTCACCAACAACCCCCACAGGGATCTGAGCGTTTCTGAGAGGTCTGATTTCTCCAGCTCCTGGAGGAGAGAGAGGAGAGAGGAAACAGAGAAGCTGCCATCTTGGTTGGGTTCCTTCATGCGGGGTTCTGCTCCCGCAGCATCCCCGGGTGACCTCTGCTTCCTACCATCGTCCCCAGGTCTCAGTTTCCCCACGCAAACAGCACAGGCTTTGGAGAGTGCAACCGCCCTTTGCCCCTGGGTTCCCGCTGCTCTAAAATCCTGGGCAGGCATAGTAACCTTCTGGAGCAGCCATTTCTCTCTGCTCCTCGAACTTCCTCTTCCTCTTGGCATCTGGGCTTTTGAAGAGAAAAAGCCCCATCCTGACCCCAAGTGCATGACTGTGGCGCAGGCTTTGGGCGGGGAGCCAAGACCCTCTTGCCCGTGGCCAGACCCTGCTCCACTCCCAGGCACCTGCAGACAAGCAGGGGCTGCCTGGCGCCAGCATGGACATTGGTCAGCAGGGAGAGCCCCACGTGGGGACATCTCAGGAGCCAGGGTAGCTGGGCCTTCAGGTCCTCGGGGCTCAGCATGGACCACATGCAGGACACGGAAGCAGAGAGATGGGCATGCCCAACCCCGCAACCCTCGGAGTCCATCCTGATGATTCTGCCGTCCCACGGTCCCCGGGTCCAGGGAGAACACGGCCGCCGCTCCAGCAAACTGGAGTCAGATACCATGCATGCTCTCCGGGGCGCGCAGCTGTAGAGGGAGGTGCTCTCATCTGAAATTGGGGTGCCTCGGCCAGAGGCCAAGGGTGGGGAGGCACTGGGGTTCCAATGGGAGCAGGCCATGGCCAGGCCGTGTCTAGCGTGTCCCCCTGGAACCAGAGTCACCAAAAGCCATTCTCTGGCACAGCCCAGGAGGAGGGTCATGGGTGCAGGAAGCCCACCGGCGAGGAGGCGCACACAGCCGGCCTCTGGAGGGAGACACACGCCCGGAAGGGGCACCGGGGCCAGCCCAGCTGCTTTGAGCAAGAACGGCCCCTTGGTTGCTGGCGAGTCTACAACAGATTTGGCTGCCTCGCGGAAACCAGGGGCCCCCGCCCAGGGGCAGGTGAGCAGGCTGGCCCACGTAGAGCTGCTCAGTGGCAGGCACCGTCCTCTGCCCTCAGGACTGGGCAGGTGCACCGCAGCGTCTCCCGGCAGGGACAGACAACAGCTCCTGGGGAGGCAGAGTCACTCCTCCCTGCCTGGCACGCCCTGCAGTCTAGAGCCCCGACCCTCCTTTGTGACAGTGACCTCTCTGGGCTGCTTCCTAGACCCTGCCCTCAGGCCCACAGGGGCCCTGCAGAGTGGGACTTACAATCCACACTTGAGAACGGAGGACGAGAGTTTGCAGAGCCACCAAGGGGTGGGAGAGCCAGGGTTTGAGCCTGGGGCCAGGTAGTGTGAGGTCCGGGTGCTAGCCGCCTACCACGCGCGCGGGAGCCAGTCCTCACATCTCTCGATCCGGGCCTCACCGGGGGATGTTGCTGTCTCACCGGCCCACACAGACCATGAACCCCGGGGCCCAGACAGAGCTCCTCAAGGGTCTGGGAGAGGGGAGGGGGCAACCCACCCGCTAGAGCTGCTGAACCCAGAGTGGGTGTGTGGACACGAGTGAATGAAGGACTTCAGAGGAGACCGGCCTCCCGTGCACGCGTGACAAGGTCAACCTGTGAGGTGCCCCGTTTCTGCTGAACCAGAAGACACATCCACACGGAGGAGACTGGGGCCTGGGATCCGCGTCCTGGCAGTAGGCTGGGCCCCAGGGGAGACGCAATGAAAGGGGAACCTGCAAGCCAGACATGCGGCCCCTTGAATTTTCCCTGCTGCTGTGGCTTCCCCAGGAAGGACTCGGGGAGCAAATGCGCCCCAAGAAAGCCGTGTTTGGCCCCATGCCTGGCAGGGGCACGGCTGTTTCAACGAGTAAACTCTGTCCCATAAAAAGGCCAGTTGAACAATGTGCGTCTTATGGCCTGGGGATGTTTTATTTCTCCTGTGTAGGAACATGAGCAGGCTGCTGGGCGCAGAGCCCTCTGTCCCCTCCTGCTGCCTGAGATGAGTTCACAGACCCCCTTGAGCTCCAAGTAGGTGAACGGGTTACTCTCCGTCCGGTTCCGTGGGGAACGCAGGCCCAGGCGGAGACGCCTTTCGGTGGCCGGGACTGAGGCCTGGATGTGAGGCCCAGGGCCCCACATCTTTCAGAAGGCAATGCCTGGCTCAGCTCTGAGTGGGTCTCGCTGTGTGGGCAGGTGGGGTGTGAAGAGCTGGGGGGAGACCCCACATCTTCTCCAGGCAGGGGCGATGCTGACGCAGGTGCCCCCAACATCACCGTGGCGGGGCCACGCCTACTGAATTCCCTTGGGTCACGGCATCCCCCAGGGGAAGACGGATGGGGTGTAAGTGGCCGGGTACCAGTCAGCCCTAGAAACACCTACATCTTCCGAGCACACAAGGGGAGGGGCTCCTAGTCCCTCCAAAGCAGGAGTGGGTTCTGAACGGAAAATTGATCCCATACCAATGGGAAAAGGCAGAGACAACTGCCCTGGCTGGGGGGCAGCCAGGGCTTCCAAACAAACCCCTCATGGTGAGTCACATGGGAAACAGCGCTGGGACAACCACCTCGGTGTCCCACAGACGACGCTGCCCCGGGTCCACTCCCACCCAGAGCAGAGGCACCCCAGGAAGCGTGGGGCATGAGGTGTGCAGGTGAGGCGTGGGGGCCGTTCTGGGCAGGCATCGCTCCCACGCCAGCCGGGGGCCGGTCTGAAGTTCCTCTAACCCATCAGAACACACACAGGGAAAAGGCTGGGGAGGTGGGGGGAGGTGACTGGTTTCCAGACGATTCCAGGGACGCGGGCCCCTCGCTCCCTGATTTAACGCAGCCAGCGCCCCAGGGCCTGGCACCTCATTCTTCCACCGGAAGACCCCTGGCTGCATGGAAGCCCAGCGCGCATCTCACGTGGGCAGTGGCGGCCAAGGTCACACGGCCGGGGTGCCCCCGAGATTATAGGAAAGAGACAATCCTGTTGGAGGTTCAGGGCTCGTAAATCCCGCCGCACTGCCCGAGGCTCGGAAGGTGAGAGAAACAACATTACAAAGCGAAATGAGGAGAGGAAGATTGTAGCAGGAGCCGGAGAGCAGGGGGGCCGTGGGGGAGGGGAGACGCAGCTCGCCGGGAAATGCAGCTCGAGCTTTGCTCAAGCACACGCGGGAGGCCGACCCGGTGCCACCGACAGAAACGCTCTCCCTCCCTGGAAAATTGATTTGTCAACAACCAGAGACTCGTCCAAAGGCATCTGAAGGTGGTTGTTTTTTTAAGGAAAGACAAAACACTCCAGAAACGCTTTTGGACAACAGGGGTCTTGAAATTTCGAGGGCTGCTGGGCAGGCCCCAATGAGCTGACAGTCTGGAAACGGGATTTGCAACGTCCGAGGGAACGGCACCCTGTGGGCATTTCTGGCGAAGAATTCATTTGGGGAAAAAAAAATCAAAGTTGATTTAAATCTCTGATGAGCTAAAAACTCCCTCCCACAAACCCAAGAAATGTGAATTTCCTCATTTGGGGTTGGGTTGCCTGCCAAGCACAAGGAAGGGCCCTTGACCTGACCCCGATGTGGACAGTGGTTCCCTGGAGGGGCCCCAGGCCGGGGGTGGCGGGCTGGCTGCGTCCTGGGCGAGGGGAGCGCCGCCGGGAGCTGCAACCCAACGGGCTCCTTCTGCTCGAACTGGACGCGCAGGCGCGAAGCCCCCTTCCCCTCCGGTCGGCCGCCGGCCCCCCTGCCCCACTCTCGCAGGTGGGATGTGTGATGTCCCCTCCCAGAAGCAATCCCAGCCTCACCCTTCACCTCCAAAGGGACTGGCACAGCCAGGGGAGGCTCAGGCTCTCAGAGTGTCTGGTGGCCGTGGCCGCGGCTGTGGCCGTGGCGGGCCCCACGGCCACTACAGACACGAGGCCTGGGCTGAGAGCGGCCATCACTTGTACGTCAGTGTCTCTCCTTCCTTTTTGTTTTTTTTAGACTCTCGTTGGAGGTGAACGATGCTGTGTGTCAATTGCCAAATTCCAACACTTAATTGCTTCACTTCTGGAAATTTCATGGCGGGGGGTGGGGATGTAGGTTCTCATTTTTCACAGAAAACTCCAGGCACAGGCTCATTTCTGCAGATCTTTTGCCTAATTAAGAGCGTCCCCCGTAAACACAAACAAATACATAGGGCAGGTCGGGCAGCTGAAGCCAGATGTCCGTCCTTGGCTCGGGAAGAAGCCTCCACAGCAGCAGGAGAGAGGTCACGGGCGGGGAGCCCCGGAGGAGGGTCTGCTCTGCCCGGGCGCCAGGTGGCGCGGCCGCGGCTCGGCCCAAGAAGCCCCCCAGGGCTCTGTGTTGATTCTGCTGCTCCCAGACGGGACCAGGATCCGGACGGAAGCGCACCCTGGGTGGGAGGTCAGGCTGGGGCAGCGGAAGGAGACGCAGGCCAGGCTCCAGCTCGAGGCATCTCTGCTCCGGGGGTGTGCAGGGCGGGGGGCGTGGGGATTCATCTCATCAGAGCAGACGGAGGCCCGACCACAGAGAGCTGGAGCCCTTCGTGCTGGGCAGCAAGTACAGAGCTCACTGAGCCAGGTGGTCAGAACCCGTGACCCGGGGGTGCAAGTCGCCCAGGCTGGGGGGAACCTGCACGTGGGCCGTGCCAGGCAAACACCATCAGTTTATAAAGACCTTCTCATTCACCTGAGTGCCCCGAGCCTGCCTCAGTTTCCCTATCTCTCCTCCTCCCTGAAAGGGAGGATCTGAGATGCAAAAATAGAGAGATACCCAGTGGGAGGCGACTGTGCAGCCACCCAGACCACCGTGGCCTTCAGTGGTACCCTGGGACACACAGGAAGGTGCCAGGCCCATGGCCGGCCGGCAGGTGCGTGGTCAGGAGCAGATGGCCTCGGAGCTCCAGAGAACCTGCCCCATCAGACAGCCCACATATACAGAGTGCCAGCCCTCTGGACTGGACACGGTCCTGGGCTTCAAGAAGCTCGTGGCAGGCAAGGCCCACCAGTAGCCCCTGAAGACCTGGGCAGGGGAGCCTAACTGGGGACCTCCTGCCTGCCCTAGGAAACAGGAAGTTCAGCCCAGGCACCCAGAGAGGACCAGCCATGGCTTCCTCCCACAATTCCAGGAAGCCAGTTGGCCTGGGAGCAGGTTGCTGATGTCCAGGAGGGACAGGTGAGCCCCTTCTGGGTTCAGTCGCAAGCCTACAAGGTACGGATCCCCTGTTTTTCCAAAGGGGACACCGAGATTAGGGCACTGACAGCAGCCGGTCACAGAACTTGCCCGCAGCGGGTGCAGGGTTCCAAAGGGGTCTGTCTGAGCGCAAAGCCTATCCCGCCAACGACTACCAGCCAGGCTGCGAGCACAGATATCACCCCTGCCTGGATGGAGCGTCAGAACACCTCCGCTTCCCTGGGAGGACTGTCCAGCTCTCGCCCTGGGGCAGCGTCCCCTTCCTCCCCCATCCCAGAGCAAAGCAGTTCGGAGCCGTGTTCAGGGAGCTGAGCCTGACGCATCGTCGTCCCCCCAGACTTAGCTGGGTAGTAACAGGAAGCTTCGACCCTGGACGGCAGGATGGTTCCGACCCCGTGGGGCAGCCCTCCCCATCACCGCGGCTCTTGAAGGCCCTCAGGTCCCCGCAGCACCCGCGGAGACGGCAGGTGGCCTGATACCGCCCATGTGTCTTCAAGGCCGCGACGCCACCCACACCTGCATGTTCCACCAGGATCTCAAGAGGGTCAAGGGTGGGTCCTGGGCACCAGCCCCAGCCCCTAGAGCACTTAGATGTGCCTGCGTCCACTGGCAAAAACGAGAATGAATTGGGACCGAGGGGGCAGGACGGAAACAAACCCCATGTGCTCTGAAGCCCGGCACAGCCGCAGCAGACGGGCCCGGGCGCACCTGCGCTCCCCGCCTGCAGCTCACAGACAGCCCCCCGGGGCCGTCAGCGCCCCCGCCTGACCTCCACACCGCCACTGCAACCCACCAGGACAAACCCCTCCCAACACCCACCCCCCCCACCCCCCCACCCCCACCGCCAAACAGCCCAGTCTGCTCGGTATCTCCAGACTCTATGTTCTCGAAGCAGGCAGGAGCCCTGGGGCTCCGCACCGGCAGACTCAAGCTGGACTCAAATTCTCCAGGGCGCAGGCAGAGCGGACGGTGCCTCCCAGGCTCAAATGTCCCGGGCCAGCGGCCTCCACTCCGGGCACGCACCTCAAATTTCGGCGACAGAGAGGCCGCAGAAAGCATCTCTCTTTATCGGTGGCCTGCGTGAGCTCCATATCGCCGTGGCCTCTCACCCCCAGCATTCCACACCTCCCAGGGGGGGCAGATAATCCCACAGAGGGCCTCATGCCAGAGTCCCCACGCTTTCTCCAGGGCTGAGAGCTTTGACTCTGTCAGTGCTGGTTCGCGGGAACCTCCTTACTGGGCCTCAGGGTTCAGATCGAATGTCCCTTTGAAAGGGCCAGAGGGGACCCTGTGCCCCTTCTCCTGCATCTGCATGACACCAGATCCTGCCCGTCCTGCGGTGCTCTTGGAGGCCATCCCCTGCCCCACCCTAGAGGGACAGGCCCCTGACACCCCAGGGCCCCCAAGGACTGCCGTTCCCAACAAGAGAGGAGGGAAAGACCTGTCCCCTAGCCCAGCAGGTGCCACAATCCTTTCTCCTGCTGGGGCCCATGGGCTAGTGCTTGGACTTGGCCTCCCGGCCTCCCTCTCCTTGTTTCGGGGCCAGGGAACCCCGTGACAGCTCCCAGCAGGATCATCCCTTCACCACCAAACTTGCTCGGCTCTGGTATCTGCCCACGGCTCTCCTGAACCGTCCGGGACGACACCCAGGTCCGGCTTTTGGAGTCACGTGCGTGCGTGTGCGTGTGTGAACAGACTGTATTGAGTAAATTGTCCTAGTGTGTGCCTGTACATGGGTTGGTGTGTGTGCGCGTGAACATGCCTACACACACGTGTGCCGTGGGCGTGCCTACATACACATACATGTCAGCACGAGTGAGCTCATGTGAGCACGCCTACATATGCACGTGTGTGTGCACTGTGGGCGTGTCCCCGTGCGCATGTGTGTGAGCTTATGCCCTGGTGGGGGCCTTCCTGTGTGCACATGTGCTTGTATGTGTACGGCAGTGCATACAAGAACCGATTCCAGGAAAATCCCACCGTCCCGTGGATCCCAGAGCAAGTCCTAAACTCGACCCTCCGGACGTGCCGACGCGCTCTCAGAAGCCAGAATGTCCCTGGACAGCAGCAGAGAGAGGGCAAGAGCTTTCCCTCTTCCAGGTTTGGGACTTGCCACCCAGTATCCCCAAATCCTCTGGCACAAAGTTAAGCAAAAGACCCCAGAAGACAGGGTTCACCACGGACTCTAAGTCCCTACCCAGCTGCGGGTCCCGGGTCCAGCAGGACAGCTTGCCACGGTCCCAGGCGCTTCTTCTCCCGGAAGCCTGGGGAACAGAGCAGACACAGACGGCGCGGTGGCCCAAGGCCCCCCAGACCATCACCAGCTGTCCGCACGATGGTGGACGCCGCCCCTTGGGCCGGGGTGGCTCACGCCTGCACGGCCGCTTGACCCCATGTCCCTGCTTCATTCACACGCCATCGTCACATCGTTTCAGGTGAGATTTTCGATCTGTGGGCCACGTCCAGAGGCCCCCCCAGCCAGACTCCTCTCCCCACACACTTGCACACGAACCTGCTTTCCCCCAGGGGCAAGAAAGTTCCAGAAACCCAAAATAGCTGCTGACAAGACAGCCTGGACCCTGCAGGCGTCACAGCCATGATAATACCACATTCACGTGCCTTCGGCCTCACGTCCATCCGAGCCGGTGAGAGATGTCAGGAGAGGGGCCACCGAGAGCACCTGCCCCGGAGAGGAGGAAGGAGGTGTGGGCCTCACCCCCATCGGACACACGGATGGAGTCTCACCTTTCCAACCGGGCCGGCCCTTCTCGGCTGGGAAGGGACAGAGGCAGAACTGGACGCCCGCGTCTGCCTCGCAGGATCTAGAGAAGCGCCCCAGCACGGCGGGGCAGGCTGAAGGTACCGAGGAAGGAGGGCACAGGACACCGGCCCCCGGCCCCTGTTCTGTCCTAACCCAGCAGGGATGGGATAGGTCAGCGAGCCCAGGAGCTGACCCATGGTGACAAGGGCACCATGAGTGTGGCCCATGTGTGGCCCCCAGTCCAGCCCTGGTAAGGACAAAGGATGATGCCTCAGGGCCCCACCTCTGCTTCTCCGAAACTAAACTCACCCTCAGCCGGGGTTTCCTTGGGGGATGTCCTTGGAGCCTGGCAGGTTGGGGTCCCATCCCTGTTGGGGGTTCTGCTTATCAGCAGCTGTCCTGTGTCTCTCAGCCTGAGCCAAGGCTGACTCCAGATGGAGGGATAGGCCGGCCTGGAGGTGCCCATGCTGGACCTACAGGGGTCCTGCTTGCTCCTGAAGATCACAAGAGGCAGGAGGTCTCGCCCGGGGCATGGCCTGAGACCACCCCCCTGCCGTCCCCTCGCTGGGGGCGAGCCTCCCCCCCAGGGCAGCAGGTGGCCCATTGCTGTCCTCTGCTGCCTCCGAGATTAGCTAAGATGATGGAACGGCTTCTCCCCTCTGGAATTCGGGAAGTGAAGAGCACATACCAACTCTGAGGCCTGGAGCTGGCGGCCTCTGACCTGAGGAGCCTCAGGAACTAGGGGGACAGTCACCCGCCCCCCGCCGACGGCCCAGGGTGACGCTCACGGGGGTGCTCACCATCCATCGCCCCTGGCCTGCCTGCCGGCCCAGGGTCTGGGGGCCTCTGCCTCTGGGCCGGCCAGGGAGGGGAGGGCTCGGCTCGGTTTTGCCTTTACAGATTCAGGGTGTGTCAGCAGGTTGGAGGGGAGACGTCACCACGGCCTCTAGGTGCCCCTCCTGGGCGGCCTGTGGCCAGAATGTGTCCCTTTGCCAGTGACCACCACCCCTTGACGGGGACCAGCACCACGAGCACGGCTTCTCGGGAGGTTTGCCTCCAGCCTGGGGGTCCAATGTCCTGCAAAGCCTGCCACCAGCCTCCCGGAGCCGCCCGCGGCCCACTCCCCAGCACCCCCACCCCCACCCGCCACAGGCCCTGCACAGGAGGCCAACGGTTGCTCCAGGGCCCAGTGAATAAAGAGTCGGAGGCTCTTTTTCAGAACAGACACGGCTGCTTTCCTCCCTGCCCCTCCCTCACGGTGCCAGCGGGAGTCTGTGGGTCAAGGAGGGGCCCCCAGGGGCTTACGGGCCCCTGCCGCGGTGGTGCTGGGCTTCTCCCCCTCGTGGCCGCGGCCCCTCCCCTGGAACGAGGGCGGTCTGTCAGCATCGGGAGGCAACCTAAAACCCCGGCCAGGGAGCACTGGGGTTACAGCAAAGAAGGACCCCTGTGTGGGCCGCCAGCCGTGGGGGCCGGGCGGGGTGGCCAGGCTGGGCCTCGGACCAAGTCCGCCGCCATAATTAGCAGATGAGATTCAATAACAAACAGCTTTGAGCGGCTTTATCTAACCCTTGGAAGGGAAGATTAACACCTTCGATGGAGAGAGAGTTAAGACTCAGGGGCCCCTCTGCTCTGCAGTTCCGGCTCCGGCCGAGAAACAAGAGCCCCTCTTGGGCCTGCGCTTGGCTCCCCCCGGGGTTCCGGGGACTTGCTTTCCAGCGGCCTGTGCAGTCCTTTTGTTCGGCTGCGAATGTGCGGCCCGTCACACGTGCACACGCCCCGGCTCCCTGACCACGGCCAGAGCGCCCCGAGTCGAGGCGGGAGGCCCCCATCTCACCAGCTCATTAGTGGAGGCGCGGGGGACATACGCAGCGTCTCCCCTTGTCCCCGACTGACTTGTTGCTGCTCGGATCCTATCGGCCCGGAAGAAGACGAGACGACACTGGGCACAGTCTTCCGAACAGGAGCCCGCGAGGAGTCCTCCCGGTGGGAAACTGCGCCGGCCTCGCCGAGGCTCACGGACCGCGCCGGCCGCCGACCCGTGTGTGAAAGCCCGGGCTGTCGGCACAGTCGCCGAACGAACTTTGGGAGGTCTGAGGCCAGCACCCGGCCCGGCTCGGCGGCCCCATTGCTAGTAACGTCAGATCACTTCCAGGGAAAAATCGATCTGTCCCTGACAGGTTTTCCTCCCGCTAACGTGATAAATGAATAATTAGCCACGTCGTCGGGCTGTTTCATTAAAGCGAAGGACAGCTGGACCGGACCGCGCTGGAGAAGCCGATTGCGGAGACGCAGTCCGGCCGCAACCCCACGTCTCACGGTACCATTTGTGTCCTGTCGGTCGCTAGCTGTGCGCCCAGCCCGAGCTGGGAACTGAAGGCCGTGTTCAGAGAGGTGCGCACGGGCGTGTTACTGCAATTTAATATTTTCGCGCACAGACACATCATTATCCTGGAACCTGGCCCTGCGCATAATTCTGTAATTTTTCAAGAGGCCCTAATTTTTTCAATGTGAGCGCTAGGGCCCGGGATCATCCAAACAGCTCCGTCTCCTCGTTGTCTCTCCGGGGGCGCAAACGTGCAGGAAGGTTGACACAGGCCGCCCACTCTCTACCTGTGAGCTTCCCTGCCGCCTTCTCCCTCCGCCACCCGCTGCAGACGGCTCTGGGCCCCGCAGCCACGGTCCCAGGCACCACAGAGAACCGAGCTGCGTGGGGGGCTCGGTGCAGAGCCCAAGTGGGCAGGGATGGTGCAGCAAAGAGCGTGGCCTGAGGGTCTGTCTCAGGCAGACACAGCCCCACGCTTGCCCACGGCGCACGGCCGCACCCGCGTGGACGGGTCTGCACGCCCCGACACCATCTCTGCACACAGACCAGAGGAAGGGGCTGTGCCGGGGCCGTGTCTCCCTCCAGCAGCAGCGGCTCTGGCCCACAGAAACATCCCCCAGTTTTCAGGCGGCTCAAGAATGCACTGGCTTTTGCAGGAGTGAGAGGAGGGAGAAGTTTGCAACGGAGGCCAGACCCCCCGGGGAAGCCTCCTGGAATGAGCAAGTGGCAGCCTAGAGGACGCCGGCCCAGCCCAGTGCGCACGCCACACCCCACGCTCTCTGCCACGGCCCAAGCAGCTCCGTAGAAACACACTATAGACGTCATCACAAGCTCCCCGCCAAAAGGGACTTGGGGCCTTCCAGCAGTATGGTACCCTCCTCCGCACCAAAGCCCCAGAACCAGTGGCCAGGACCACTCGGAATCTGACCCTGATGACACCTGCCTGCTCAGGGAGCTGGGCCAGCGAGGGATCAGCAGCCACTGCTGACCGGGGGCGGGGGGGAGGTGAGGGTGTGGGGGGGGCAACACAAGCCAGAGACACTGATTCCCAACACAGTAAAGACCTGAGCACGTCGCTTCCCTGGGACTGGGAGGGAAGCTGGGTACCCGGCAATCACAGGAATGCTGGGAAACAGCCCAAATCTGGACCTTCACCTGACCTGCCGCAGGAGCGCCATCGGCGGGCCCTCTGCGCCAGGGGTGGCAGAGGCTCTGCCTCGGGAGGGAGGAGGTGTGGGGGATCTGTGAGGGTGGACACCCCACACTTGCCCGGGGCCAGCAGGGCTCTCCCGTGGTCACCATTTGGGCTCCTCCGGTGAGCGTAATTTCTCGTCTTTGTTTAAGTGTTTTATGGACCGATGCGGCCCGGCCTCTCTGAAGACGCTGTCACAACCCATTGAGCGGATACAAATGTCCGAGTGCTTTTCCACGCGCCCCTTTCCCTCGGAGACGCAACCAGAAGGAGCAATGGAAGTCTGTTATGGAAATCCATATTTCAGCATAATATTGACTACCGGCTTCTGAATATAGATACAAGGATTAAACCGTGTCTCGGGAAAGAGTTCCCAGCCATAGTGAGTCCCTATTCATCATGCGTCGGCCCAGGCATCTCATCCCAGTGCTGAAGTGTCGGAGATGCCCGGCCCACGCCAGGTGCCAGAGACGCGCACATGTTTCAGGGGAGCCACCGAATTTAAAACACGGAGACTCGCAGAAGCAGACAAATGGGCAAAGCTCCCATCCGCGCATCCCTCCCTCTCAGCCCCTCCTTCTGGCCTTTCTGATTTGAAACAGACCCACTCGCTGGGCGTCCAGCCACCCCACCAGCTGAGTTGCCCGAGAGGGAGCTGCCCCCAGAAGCAATGAGGTTGGGGGTGGCCCGTTGGTCGGATCTGGCTTTCTCCTCAATCAAACAGCTTGGACACAGAAGTCCAGATCCCAGGGCAAGGACCTGTGGCCCCAGACTCGTCACGCTGCCCAGAGTGTGCTGACATGACCAGGCCTGTCCCTGGGGGTCCGACCCACAGCCAGGCGGCCTTGGGGGGCCTCAGGCACGTCTCAGAGCCCTGCACACAGTAGGCCCAAGGACGGCGTGCTCCGCTCCAGGGACAGGAAGGAACGGGCAGATGGCACGGAGGCCCCAGAATAAACAGAAGATCCTGACACCCCCAGGAGCTGGGGGGCGGCCTCTGGGGGGGAGAAGAGCTGGCATGTGCCACAGGCTGCTGAACCCCCCGAGATGGACGGAAGGATGGAGAAGGGACGGGGACGGGGAGGCAGCAGGAGGGCGCGGCTGGACTCCGTGTGGGCGAGCATCTGGCTGCCCATCAGAGGGGCCAAGTCAGACCTGGGCCCCTGTGCTCCTTGGTTTGAAAATAAAACCGCGAGCTAAGGCTGTGGTGTGCGTGTTTTCCTCCGAGGCTGAGCTGCACAGCCAGAACCAAGGCAGGGCAGAGCGACTGAGCCGGAGGGCTTCACGGCAGGCGCGGCCGGGATACACAGAGCAGGCCCATGTGCTGGGGGCCGCACCCCACACCCTCGGGCGGGCAGGTGCACACTGGCAGGCTTGCACACCCTCCCTATGGCCACCCCTCCCCGGGAGAGCCCAGGATGGCTCAGGAGGCTGAGGGCCCGCATAGCATCTCCCCAAGCAGACCAAGGGAATAAACCCCAAACTCACTACCTGTCTGGCGTGGGAACTCTGTCCCACCCCCACCCAGTCCCAGGACCCCAGCCAACATCACACCGGACCCTTCTAGAACATTCTATGCCGTCCCACCTGCTGGAGGCTGGGGGGCAAGTAAGATGTAGATGCACATAGGTATCTGGGGTGCTGGTGGGAGGGCGAGCGGGCGGCAGGAGGCAGTGAGAGGAGCCTACCTGACAGCGGGGGGGCATGCGGGCAGCAAGGGTGGGACGCGGGACCCAGGGCTGCGGCGCACGCAGTAGGGAGCCAGAGTGAAGCGGGTGCTGGTGTTCTGGGGCAGGGCCAGGCCTGTCCCACAGGAGGTCTGGAGAGGAGCACCCAGGTCCGGGGCTCCATATCCGCACCAAGCCTTCGGCTTTCTTCTTCTCTCTGAAGTAAGGAAGTAGACAAAGGCCTCACTTCTTGACACTTGACTCAGCATCAGGTTGAGTGGAAAGCAAACCACAGGCCTGAGGGCCCACCCTGGACACGCGAGTCAGGGGTCTGGGTCCAAAACCCAGCCCCACGGGTCCCACTCCTGATGAGCAGGCAGGGCCTTCAGAGCTAAGGACACGGCGCCCATGTCCCCTCGATGCCCCCACCATGCCCCGCACTGGAATCCCTTAGAGAATACCAAATCTACCTGAATGCATGGGGGGAATCGGGGAGGCTGAGGGCAAGGCGAGGGGTCAGCCCTCAGTCGGCCAGAAGTGCCCAAATATGTCTCCTGCAGCACCCCCAACCCCCAGGAACCCCTGCTGGCTCCTGGGAAGCCCTCAAAGCAGCCACAGCCCCATCCCCAGCTAAAGCCAGGCTGGCCGAGGCCTCTTCTTCCTCCTAACCCCCCCGTGGAGCTACCTGGGGGTGGGAGGGGACAAAACCCTGGAGGAAACCCAAGGCCAGGCTGAGCCCCAGTGTCTCTGCCCGTTGGCAGCGGCCCCGTTCGGCCCGCCTCTGCGCTAGGAAGAGCCAGTGCCCACTCAGCAAGGGCTTCAAGTCACCTCAAAGTGCACCCAAGAGCCCGGAGCCCTCCCCCAGCTCCCTGCTCCTGGATGGATGGGACCCTCCGATGCAGATCCGGATCCCTTGTGAGCCCCTCTAGGCACTCGGCCTCTGGAGGGAGGGAGGGGCGGGCACCGGCTGTCACCTGCGTCACCTGCAGGGTCCGCCCAGGCTGGGTGCGAACGGGGCCGGCCGAGATTGCTGATCGCCCCTGCCCCGCCTTCCCCAAGGGGTGAGAGGTGCGGGCTGAAGGCTCACGCCCTTCCCGGAAGTGTGCTGTCACCGAAAAGCAGCCTGAGTCTGGGGAGTTTTGCAGAGAATGCTCCCGCCAGGTTCAGAAAGGCAGTGCGTGAGGGTCACCGGTTCTCTCCCTTCCTGAGCAGGGTTTTGGGAGTGAGCAGAGCCAACGCTGTTCCTCGCTTCCCCAAGTGTGAGCGGGGAACGCGGGCCCTGGGATGTTTCTGCCCCGACGCCAATGAAGCCCTAAATCCCGCTCTACTTCCGGATCCCTCTGCCCACCACGGTGGGGGGGGGCAGGTCGAGGCTCCGTGGCACAGCGTCCGGGCTCCCCTCCGGCCCCTCCAGCCCCAGGCGCATTTTAGACCGGGATCGGGTCAGACCAGAATGAAAAGGTGACCCACCTTATCGTTTGCTTAAGGACAGGGTCCACTGTCTCCACCCTGAAACACGCATGTTTGGGGCTGGGCGTGGCGCAGACATCAGTATGTAAAACGGGCACGGGTAACGCAGAGCCCGACTTGGAGGAGGTAAAATATTCACCAGGACCCAGCCATGTTTTAAAATGATTATAAATTATTTTAACAGTGCATTTGCAAAGGGTTATAAAAACAGCCATAATATATTTTTTTCCTTAGATTCTAGAATTACCAGTGTGACAGCTAATGCAATAATGATTTGTTTCAAATGCCAGTGTTTAAGCTGTATAAAGCTGATTTTATACATTTTTCCAGTAGGCCGCATTGTAGTTAATGAAATTAAACACACCAATCGCATGTGTCCCCAGGGGACGAGGAACTGAACACACCACTGGTTTATTTTTTTATTAAAATAAATTGCACCCAGCAAGATGGACTAATTGCATACAGAATTGAAAAAGAAACATTCCATTGATATAATTAAGCCAATTTTCATGGACAGAAATAGTTATAGTGGATATAAAATAAGCAAAGCCTTCACCAGAATCTGACTTCCCTCCTTTTTTGCACAGAATGTTAACTATTAAACAAACATGTATCTCGGGGCCGAGGCACGGCTCTCTGAGAGCTCCGGGGCATTGTTCCTGAGTCTCAGGAGAGGCTGGCCGGGCGGGCCAGCCAAGGATTTCATGGCAGAAGCCCCAAGAGAGAGAGTGGTAGGGCAGGGAGAGGCCCTCCCCATCGCCCTGGGCCCCCGAGAGCTCAGGGGCACTGGCCAGCCCCGAGGGAGAAGCACAGCCCCTTCGTCGGGAGCCCGAGGTCCCCGGAGCGGCGGCGGTTCAGGGCTGGACCTGGAACTACAGCCTTGAGCTCCTTCCTCCCGGTGGCTCAGGTCCGCGCAGCAGCGGCTCCACCTCTCCCTGATTGCCTGGGGGGGGAGGGGCGGTGGTTATTTCCCTCCAGATTTGGGGTGAGGGTGGGCAGGCAGGCCGGCCCTCCACCTCCTGCCTTTGCTCAGGCGAGAGGCAGTACGTGGTAGGCGGATGCTCATGAGGTTGACCCTGATGAGCACTTCTGCCATTCTGCACCTGCCCTTGGGAGGGGACACCCAGAGCCAGGGACCGGGGCTGGAAAACCCCGGCAAAGCCTCCTGCCTGGCCTGGGGAGTCCGGACCCTGGCAAAGAACAGCCAGTCTGGGGGAGGCTGAGGACACAGTTAGCGGGTTGTGTGCACAACCTGTAGGGACACGGACGTCTTATTTGCTTTTAAAAACCAGACCAGTTTCAAGCTAACCACTGTCCCTGGGAAAATGCTTAAACCTCGACACATAAAAAGAGAAACTCCGCTGGCATTAAGTGCAGCGTAGAGCACCCTAAGGAAGGGGGCAGGGGAGGGTGTTCGAATAAGAAAGCTGGGGAGCTTTACCTATGTGGCGTTCAGGTTCATCCTTAACTTGCTGTGTGACCTCGAAAGAGCTACTTGACCTCTCTGTGTTTGGGACTTTTTTACCCTAGAAGTGGTGCCCCCAAGGCCAATTCCCCTCCTCAAGGTCAGTGGAAAGGAGTGGGGTCATGTCTAGTAGGTGACCAGTGCGCCTCTGCGGTTCCCGGACCCCCTCCTGCCTCCCGGAGGATGCGGCACGACAGGGACAGGGGCAGCTGCAGCCCATTCGGGCCTCTCAGTGGGCAGGTGCGTGGGGTGAGTGCACCCCCTTGGGCGAAGCTGGGCCCGAAGGCACAGGCCAGGAAGAAGGCAGAGTTGCTCTGAGAAGCCCGACCTCCACCCTGCGCTTCGGTTCCCCTCACCATCTCCCTCCTCCCCACACCACCCTGACTTTGACCCAGGCACCGGGAGCGCTCTCTGGATCCTCTGTGCCCAGATCCCCAAAGCAACTGCGATGGGGACACGGGCTGCCGCCCCACAGAGTCTGGGTCAGGGTCAGGAGTCGGGGAGTTGGGAGCTGGGAGCCCACCCTTCTCCGTCCCGGAAGCCAAGAGGCGGAGACCCTTGGGGCCCCATCACCGGCCCCTGAGGAAGAGGAGGAGGGGGAGGGAGAGAGGGAGGAGGAGGAGGAGGAGGGCGCCCACCGCTGGCTGAGCTGGGGTGAAGGGCGCCCGGGATGGCAGGCACTGCCTCCGAGTCGGCTGCTTCGTGTAAACGGCCAGCAGAACCGTTCCCGTGGCGCGGTAGTTACGGGACTTTGTGCGTGCGGAGAACAGGGGGCTGCAGCAATGCTGGCTCAGCCCGGGGTCCCCCGGCCCCTCTGCTGGGCCGGCCCGTGCTGTCTGCAGCCCTGGGCAGCCCGCGTCTGTGCGCGGCCGCCACCACACCGCGCAGCAAGGCCCGGCTCCTCTGTCCCCTCGCCAAGTTTCCTTCCCGCAGGGGGACAGTGCTCGGGCTGTCCTTGTCCTCCCGGGCCCGCTACGCGAGCTGTAGCGTCCAAGACTTGTTACACGGGTTTGATTCAAAACCTGATAAATTGTCTTTAACGCTATTTGAAATTTTTAAACGAAATTATTCAAAAGATTTTTAATCCTGGATAATTTTTGTTGAAACTCTAATTATACATCACCTTAATTACCAGCCCCAGCCCCCCAAGGATCCCTAATTGCCTCCTAATTGAATAAAACAGGGGGCTAATCGAGCCTACAGCGGCCCTGCGAGCTGGCGGCCTCCCCCTAGGGGCCCGGGGCGGGGGCGGGGGGAAACTCCGGCTGGTCCCACCGCCAGCACCCGGCCTCCCAACAGAAACGGCGGGACCGGGTCCCCTGCCCCGTGCTGTGCCCAGAAGGGGAACTTGGGGTTCTAGGGCGCCGTGGGGGCCCACAGGGTCCAGCGGCCCAGCCCGCACCTGCTCCCTGCCAGGGCCAACAGGATGTGCAGGGTGACCTGGTGGGTGTCCCGTGGTAGAGACCTGAGGGCACAACTGGTGCCCTTCCCCTGGGAGCCCGCTCCGAGGTCACCGGACGACGCGACTTGGCATCCGCCCCCGCCCACTGACCTGGGCGCCCAGGCACACCCGCAGGGCCAATGGCGGAGCCAGAGCCCTCAGGCACTCTGTGCGCGGCTGCGGGGCACCTGGCCTTGGCCGCCAGCCCTGCACCCCGTCCCTCCCCCGCAGCCTCGGTGTTTTCGCCCGAAGCGGGGTGAGACGCTCGACTCCTGCCGGACATTTCCTGGCACTGCTGCCCTCCCAGACATCCAGAAAGGAGGCTGCCATCCCGGCTGTGGGGAGACAGGGCAAACGTCCCCTGGCGGGCGGCACAAGGGCAGGGCCCCGCAGAGCCCGGCTGGTTTCGGCCCGGGAGAAGGAGCCGCCTAGGAGCTCAGCCTCCAGCCGGGCTCCCAGCACCCTGTCACACACACACCCCTCCTCACCCACATCACGCTCGATCGCACACACCAGACGCCCAAGTCCTGCCTGGACCAGAGATAGCAGCCGCCCACCTCCACTGCAGGGGCAAGGTGGCAGCTGTCCTGGGGACACTGTCCCCAGGCCTGGAATATATCCTGTCTGGTTGTCAACCACGTCCATGGTGAGCAGGTCTCAGGGGCGGCTCGAATGGGGGCCAGGACTGGACTCCGTCTCAGGCAACACACCCTCCCCGACACAGGGCCCCCCCAGCCATGCCACGAGGAGGTCAGGAGGCTGCCTCGGCTGAGCTGACCCCCCCCCACCTGCTTGCAATGGTGGCAGACACACAAAGCTTTTGTTAGGCACTTTGTTGGGAAGTGTAGGGGAGGGCCAGCCCCAATTCCCCACAGGCCAGCAGCGCCCTGGCCAGTGTGAGGGACCGGGGCCCACCTGTCTTCACCCTGCCCCCGGCTCCTAGGTTCACACTAAGGAGGTGCTCAGCGCGCCAGCGGCTTCTGCCCTCGGGAAGCTGGACTGGAGCCCCCCGTGTGGGCCCAAAGGTGCTGCTAGCTCGGTCAGCATGCAGGCCCAGCCCCAGAGACCCCCGGGGGTGGGGTCCTAGGGAAATACATACGAAATTCCAGCCCCAGATGCACCCTCTGGGGCGGCCCTTGAGCTCTGACTCAGGCGGTGACCCTCACAGACCGGGCTGTCCTTCCCGGTGGGCCTGACACATGATGTGAGGCACAGCCCAGCCCCACATTCTGGCCTATAACCGTGACCTCTCCTTCCTCCCCCAACCCCCTGACCCTGGCCGTGAGGTTCTCTGGGTGGCCCTGGGGCTGCCCGGCTGCCTCAGCTCCAGGTAATGGAGTCAGGTCCCCAGGGACATCCACATCTGCTTAAAATATTGTCCAGTGAAATGAAATTCCCCGGCGGGTCCTGGGCTCTGTGTCAGGCAGCGTGGCCGGTGGCTGCCCGGGCGACCTTCCTGGGGAGGGCTGGGGGTGCCGTCCGGACTCGGAGGGCTTTCCAGGGCGTGCTCAGTGCAGGCTCCGTAGCGTCTGCCCCGACACACTTGCTCTCTGCTTTGGCGTTTTCTCACCAGGGACTCCCAGGAAAGGGAGACCTGTGCTCCGCCCCACCTCGGGTCTGGTTCTCTGGCCTCGGGGCAAGGCCGTGGGATGCCACTGGCCTGGTTCTAGGTCCAGAGAAGAGCCCCGGGGGGGCCACCTTCCCCACCTGTCAGGGTGGAACAGACAGGGAGGGAGCCGAGGGCCACACGGAGGGCCCACCGGGCGCGGGACGCTCCCCGGTATCCTGGGCTGTTTCCTGGGCTGCGCTGGGGGCACTGAGCCGGCCTCTCGCTTGCTGCGAAGGCCCAGCAGCAGGAGCGCAGCCCTTCCCACCTTCTCCCAGCTCCGGGCCCTTCCCCAGCCACAGCCTGACCCTGGCAGCTTGCGGCCCAGGGGCAAGACTCAGAGGAAGCTGCTGTGCTCACACAGACCCCAACATGCACAGGAACCCCCACACGCTGCCATGGGCACACAGGTAGAGGGCCCACAGCCCTGGCGCACCAGCCACAAGACACTAGGGCCTTGTTCGCACCAAGAGGGGCTAGAGGTCACAGGAGACGGAGGAGGCCGAGGCCCTGAGCGCGGGGTAGAGGAGACAGGCTGGAAAGGGGTGTCTCAAGGACGAGCCCAACACAGCGACGGGGAACTCCAGCGGGGACCCGCAGAAACGGGGAGCTGCTTTTCCCCGGTGCTCCGCGGCGGATGCAACCCCTTCCACCGAGGGGCCGCTGTCGAGGGAGCCGGCCCACCCAGCCAAGGGAGCAGAACTTCCTCGGAAAAGTGTCGGGAGTTTCTGCCCACCAGGCTCATGCTTAGGGGCTCAGCCCTGGCGCGGTGGGGCTCAGCCGGGCCGCGTCAGGCCGAAGAGGAGCGAGCTGCACGGCCCGGTGGTCGGGCAGGGAGCCCAGGGGCAGCGGGCGCCGGCGCCCCTGCCGCGGGTGGGCGGGCGGGCGGGCGGCCGGCGGAGGAGGGGGCGGCGAGAGCGGGCGGCTCGGGTTCCTTCCCGCGCGGCGCTCGGCGCTTCGCTGGAGCCGGGCCTCGGCGGGGCTTCGGGAGCCGCGCTCGCCCGGCCGCGGCGCCGCCGCTCCCACCTGCCCTCTCCCCGGGCCGCGCTCCTGGGCCCGCGGGCCTCTCGGCCGATGGCGCCGGCGGTCGGAGCGCGGAGGGCGCGCGGGTGGCCCCGAGGCGCGGCGGCGGGCGGCAGGGCGGGCGGCGGGCGCACCCGGGCCGGCGGCGAGGACCCGGCCGGCGGCGGGCTGGGCGCGCGGAGCGTGGGGCTCGGCCCGAGACGGAGCGAAAGAGAAAGTAAGACCGGGGACCGGGCAGCCTCGCCGGGGGCAGCTGTGTCCCCGCCGGGCCTCGAGTCTGTGCGGGCGACCAGGGGCAGGAGGGTCCGAGCGGGGTCCGCGCGAGGCCGAGGGCGGCGGCGGCGGCGGGCGGCGGGCGTCCGGGCGGGGACCCTCCCGCGGGAGGCGCCGCGCGGGGCTGCCCGAGTCGCCGGAGCCGCGGAGGAGCGCCCGCCGCCGCGCGGGGCACCAGTCGGGAATGAACTTCCCCGCCGCGGTTCCGAGCCCGGGGAAACGTCTCCATGTTGCTGCCCGAGCGGCCGAGGCCGTCCTGCCGCCGCCACCCTTGCCCCTGCGCCCGCGGAGCGGGGTGGACGCCGGCCCGCGCCCCCTCCTCCGCCCCCTCCCCGGCTCGGGGTCTCCCTCCTCTGCGCCCAGCTGGCGGACGCCAAAGGCGGTGCTCTAGCGCCCACTATTTCAAAAGCCCGGAATATGATTTGACCAGGACTGAGAGCCACTGCGAGAGAGAGAGGGAGAGAGCGAGCGAGGAGGAAAAAGTTGCTCTCCCCTTTCGTCAACTTTTCGCTAACTTTCGCTTTTCGCTCCCCTCCACCCCCAGCCCTCCCCCTCCGCCCCCCTCCCCGGCCCCCACCGCGCGCCTCGGGTTCCCGGGCCCGAGCGCCTGACACTGGGGGTGGGGGGGAGGGGGTTCGCGAGGAGGGGGCCGGCGCCTTCGGGGAGCGCGCGGCCCGGGCGCCCCGAGCCTCTGCGCCGAGCCCGGCCGCCCCGGAGCGCGGGAGGCGGAGCAGCCCCCGGGCCGCGCGGCCGATCCGAGGGCCGGGAGCCCGAGGCGCGCCGGCCGCGCCCCGACGCGCACCCCTGGCCCGGGCGCCCCGGCCCCGCGGCCCCGACCCAGCGGCGCGGCGCGGCCGAGCGCGGGAGACTTACTTTTGGCTAGCTTCCGCGCCCTCGCCTTGGATCGCATGGTGTCGGCTCGCGGAATCTCTCTCCTCCTCCTCGAGTCCAGAAGCAGCCACACACTATCTTCATCTCCCCAGCATTGTCAGTTTGGACACCTTCGCACATGCGCACAGAGCACTCAATCTGACACCCCTCGCCGGGGCCAAAAAAACTTTGCAATGTATTCATCATCCTCATCGTCGCGCCGCCGTCGCCGCCGCCGCCTCGGCGCGGGACTGGGGGGCTCTCCTCGGCCTTCCCGGTCTCCGTCTCACTTATCGCTGCCCCCCCCGCCCCCGCGCCCCCCCTCCCCTTTCCAGCGCAGCTCGGAACTGGCCCTTTAAGAGAACATTCCGTGCTCGGCGCGCCCGCCCGGGGCCCGCACCCCGGACACTTTAAAAGGACCCAGGTGGCCCCGGAGGCGAGGTGACTATCCCCCCACCCTTCCCCCGCGCCGCGCCGCGCTGCTGCTCCCGCCCCGGCCCCGGCCGCAGGCGGAGCGGCGGCGGCGCGGGTCCGCGCGACTTCCCAGCCCGGGGGGGACGCGCCGACAGTTCGGACGCGGGTCTGGCCGGGTTGGCTTCGTTCTGCCGCATTTATGACTCATTAAAAAGCGTTGCGTTCGCCGTCGCCCAGCCTGCTTCTCTCCCCGTCTGCCCCGCGGCCCCCCGCCCCGGCCCGCCGCCGCGCGAGGGGGTGTCCCGGCCCGCGCGCCGAACCCGGCTCCTCCGAAGCCCCCTCCGGCCCCGCCGCCCCCCTCGGGCCTACCCGGCTCCCGCCCCTCCCCTTCGCCCCCACCCCAGCGCCGCTGCTCCGGGCTTCGCCGCTCGAAGACAACAGCCCCGGCGCCGCCAGCTCCGCCACAACCCCGGCGGGCGGGTGAAGCTCGGACCCGCCGCCCTCGGTCCGCGCCGAGCCGCGGAGAGCCGCGCGCCGGGCACCGGGGAGGCAGCGCGGGGAGCGCCGTCCGAACCCCGGGCGCCCGGAACCTCGCCGGCCTCGGGGCGGGCCCGCGCGCTCCTGCCTCCGTGGGCCCCAGGTGAGTACGCGGCGGCGCGAGCGCGGGAGCTGGGCCACCTTCGGGGAAGGGGCCTCCCGCGGCCCAGGTGAGTCGCGGGCGGGGAAGGCCGGCGGAGCAGGTGGCAGAGCGCGCGGGCGGGAGCCCATCGGCTGCTTCTGCCGCGCAGCCCTCCGACGCAGAGGGGTAGGCAGGATGTCCGGGCAGGGGCCTGGTGTGGGCAGTGAGAATTCCTCCTTCGACAGTGTCTGAGATTCGAGAATGAAATGTGCAGAAGCAGGGGCTGACCCAGGCCCTTCCTGGTACCAGGATTCCGCCAGGCTCCGAAGACCCGGAGCTGCCCCAGAGTCAGCCTGAGCAGGGCAGAGGTCGAGCCTTTGGTGCGGGTCGCTGGTGCCCCGGGTGGGCTCTTGGCTGTGCCACTCCCCATTTGTGTGCCCTGAGACTGGTGGTGCCTGCACCCAGACCTGCATTCGCCAACCCCCAGCCTTTGAGCGGAGGGTGTGGACCGGGAAGGGTGGAAGGCTAAGGCGGAGACCCCGGGGTCCTAGCAGAGGCGTCCTGGATGGGGAGGGGTGCCTGCCCTGCGAGACCCATGCTACCCCAGAGGAAAGGCTCCACAGAGCACGGCTTGGTAGGAGCAGAGGCCCGGCGCCCTGGGCCTTCCCGCCTCCACAGTTCACAGCTGCTTCCCTGAGTTCCAGCGCCCGCGGAGCTCCCATGGTTTCGGGGCTGCCCAGCCTTGCGCCCTGCTTGCAGCCCTGGGCGGAGAAGGTGCTCTCTGCCCTGCTCTGTTTCTCAGTGAGCTGGACACAGCCTCCAGCTTTTAGGGCCCTAGGTGAGTGTTGACGTCGGCAGCAGCACCAACAGGGACAGGGGCGTTGGTACACAGATGGGGGACAGCTAAGTCGCACTGCCCGCAGCCCTTCGGAGAGCCTGTCGCCCGGCCCCACACTCCGTCCCCATGGGCTGGGTGGAGAACTGTGCCGTCCAGAGGGGCCTTGAGCCTTGCTACCAGGCTCTGGGTGTTTGGGTGGGTGGTCCCCAAGGGGGACTAGGGCCTTACTGCAGGCTCAGAACCCACTTAGTCCCCAGGTGGGGGGGTCGCTGGGAGAGGAAGGAAGGGACCAGGAGCTCAGAGCTGGGAGCCATTCTGGTCACCCAGCCAGAGCGGGCTCCAGGCAGGGAACTAACCTGATCGGCACCATGGCCAGAGAGAATACAAGGTCACTGTCATACACCAGCATCCAGGATCCTCTTGCCTGGAGCCTCCTAGCAAGGGTAGGAGGCCTGGGGAGAATATAGTGGTAGATGCACTCCCACCTGCACAGAAGGTCCTTCCCCCCCCATCCCCCACCCACCTCACCCCGAACCAGCTCAGGCTTCCTTTTCCCCTGGACTGGAGGCAGCTGGTAGGCTCCAAGGTTACTAAGGCCCAATGTCCTTCCAGGGGTGCCGCAGCTCGCTCTGGCCCTCTCCCTCAGCTGAGAAGGTGATTAAAATCTTCTGAACCCCGGCCACGCTGGGCCAGGACACTCTCTGGACTCTGGGACTGTACACTTTCCAGGGCCTGGGGGAAGAGGGCAGGAGGCTGCACTTTCTCTTCCCTGCCCTCTGCTCGGGCCCTGGGGTGGGCCTGGGGGGCTGCCGCTCAGGGCCACCTGGGGCCAAAGAACCTGGGGTCAGGAATGACCAGGAGACAGCCTCCGTGCTGACATCCCCAGGCAAAGCGCTCGCTCCCATCAGCCCCAGGAGCCTGGGCAGACTGTCCCCAAGGCCATGGCCCTGGCCTGGCCTGGCTGGGCCCTGCCCCCGCGTGGCCGGATTTAGAATGGAGATCAGGTCAGGCTTTGCAGAGCAGAGGGAAAGGCGACGAAGGGGGAATCAAATCGGGTCAGACCCTGGCCCAGACGTGCAACATCTGGGGACGGGGAGGTGGGGGAACAGTTTTGGGCGAGTGGGGGCCAAACAG
Source organism: Lontra canadensis (assembly GCF_010015895.1). Lineage (NCBI taxonomy): Eukaryota > Metazoa > Chordata > Mammalia > Carnivora > Mustelidae > Lontra > Lontra canadensis. The sequence goes on along the minus strand of NW_022631019.1, from coordinate 1,530,889 downwards.
GAGGAGAGGAGCGGTTTTCATTTTCTTGACAGTGAAATGTTGAAGGGCAGTTTTCAAACCAAGCCAAGGTTCCGGGAGTCTCGTGGCCTGATGCTGGGCTTCAGGGGCCCGCTATGGACCGGCTATGGAACGCAGAAGTGCTGCCGCCTACCTTGGCTTCCTACCGGGGGCTGAATGGGCCATGGTGTGGTATGGGCTGCACGGGCACATCGTTCAGACCACTGGGTTTTGGAACAGTTTTTGTTGCTGGAGTCCAGGGTGCAGGATAGAGGACTTTTCCTGTCAACCGTGGCCACAGCCTGGAGTCCCACTTCAGCCAGGAGTTCTGCCTGCCCCACTCCCCTAGCCTTTCCAGCAGGCAGGGAGGTGCCCCTGGAGACAGCATCACTTGAACTCTTTTGGGAAAGGGCCTGTTTGGGAGGGTGAGCAAGTGGTCCTCAGTGCTCCAGGAAGCCTCATAGTGGGCAGGCAGGAAGGGGGACCCCAACTCCGGATGCCCTGAGAACCCCATAAATGACAAAACCACCTAGAGCTTACTGTGCACCCCAGAGTTTACTGTCTTGGACCAGAGGGTCCTTTTGTTTGGCTATGACGCGCGCCCCCTGCCATCTCGCAAGGCCTGGCCCCAGGAGAGGTCTGCGCCGCCTCGGCCTGTGTGTGCTCAGAGATGCAGGGTCCTAGCCAATCCAGCCACCTGCGCAGGCCTCTGGCCCCAGGGAGCCCCGCTTAGGCCTGTGCAGTGGGAGGTGGGAACGGGCAGGCCTTTGCCAGTTCTCAGGGCTCCCCTTCCCCCTCCCCCCCATTCTTATCTGTGCCCCTGAAACTTGGCCATGGGCTTTCAGGCACTCTGTCTCTGGCTCAATTTGAGTCCAGGTTAGGTTTTGCTCAGTCTCCCCCTCCCCCCTGCCCCCATGCCTGCTCAGAGAAACTCTGCTCAGAGTAGCTAAAAGAATAAAAGTGCATCTTCCTTAGTTTACATATGGGCTCTCCTCAGAGATCTGAAACCGCCCCAAAGGGTCCTTGCCCCACCCCCATCACAGGAGCACTGAATTGGGCTGAGATGGGGGTGGGGGGGGGGGGGGGGGTGGGGGTGTCTGTCCCCCTCTCTGGGCACCTTCTCCTGCCCTACATTAGGTGGAAATGTCTCCCAGATTTGAGCAACAGAAGGGCTTGGAGACCACCAGGGATGGTTAGGGACAATCTGGTTTGGCTCCCACTACACAGACAAAACGGAGGTGGTCTTGGCACCCAGAATGGGACTCGGTGGGGGTTGAATGTGGAGGCCTTCCAGCCCTGGGGCCAAAAGCCAGCTTGAGTGTTCCTTCTAGAATGGGGGTGGGGTGGGGCACGACAGCCTTCAAGGCATTCGGCTTCCCCAGGGGGGATCCATACTCTTCCAGCGTGGGTTCTTCCTCTGGGGGTCTCCCAAGACTCTGTGGGTAATATTCCAGGCCCCCTTTGGCCCTTTTTCCTACCTGGAGCCCAGGGAAACTGGCTGTGACCCAGCTAACTTCAGAGGACAGAGAACAGAGGCCCTGATTTCTGGCCCAACAAGTCCACCAAGCCAGTGGCAAAGCTGTTTGTCCCCTGTGCTGCTCACAGCCAAGGTCTCCGAGGCCCACAAGCAGTCCCTGCTCTGGACTGGGCGCTCGGAGTGCTGGGGCGCTCTCAACCAAGACTTCCAGGAATGTGAACCATGTTGTCGATTTCCGAACAAACCCCAGATGTTTGGAAACCTACTCCTTCACAGGCGGGAGGACTTGGTGCCTCGCAGATGGGCAGCCTCTTGGGAGGGTCCCCAAGAGACTTCTCTGCCCTAATCTGCATCCCGGGGTCCTGGCCGGGGCAGCTACCTCTCAGGAGCGCAGATGCGAAGCGCAGGGGCACCTGGGTTCCGCCACATGCATTTGGGGGGAGTAATCAGGGATATTTGGTTTGGTTTGTTTTTAAATTAAGAGATGGAAGCTATGGGCCTGAGCTCCCCGTTTGAATTCCCTGGGAGGGAGTTGGCTTCAGTATCCCCGGCCCAAACCGGCTCTCCAGGAAGCGCAGGAAGCCCCCAAAATCCTGCTTCCCCGTGGCGCGCAAGGTGGGCCCGGCCGGTGCGGCAGCTCCGCGGCGGGGCTCCCGCAGCTGCGCGCAGGCTCCGGCTACTGCTGCGAGAGTAACGAAGGGCATCGCCCCCCAACGCTTCCTCTCTACCCCGACCTTTAAAAATCCGCCAACAAACGCCGTTGGCCGGTTCGCGCCGATCCCGAGCCCTGCGCTTGTCGGGCACCGCCCGGAGCGGGGACTGGGCGCCGCGCTCAGCCTCGGGGCTGCCGCTTGCGCGCCGGGACCGACTTCGTCCCCTCCCTGAGCGTCCCGGCCCAGCAACGCCGCAGAACTTCGCGCAGCCGAGGTGGCACCGTGGCCCGGCCGGACGCTGCCCGCGTGGACGCGTTGGCTCCTGCTCCCGGTTCCGGCTGCGCTCCGGCAGGGACCTGGTGGCAACGAAAACGGGGAGTCGAGTCGCTTTCCCGGGACCCGAGTCCCGGGGGCCGCTGAATGGGAGTCCGCCCTCCGCTTCCCCAAACGCCTGCAGCCGGGACGGTGTAACTTAGACTCCCCAAGTCAGCCTGCGCCCCGGTTCACATCCCGGGGTTGCAAAGCCCCTTCCTTCTCCTCGCTCGGCCGTGGTCCCTGACCCCATACCTAAGACCTTCTTCGTTTGGAAACGGAATTTCGTCTCCCGTCCTGCGGACTCGACACCCCACAGACGTAATCCTGGGAATGCGGGAGGGACTGCATCCCGCCTCAGCCGCCCCATCTCTGAAGCGGGGCCCAACCTCCCTGAGCCTCTCTCACAGGTGTAGGTGGGAAGGTGGGAGAAGGGACAGTCGGACGGCCGGACGGCCGGAAAACCCCAGAGGTGGGAGCGCAGCGCACCCCCTGGGGCCACGTTTATGCGGGGAGGCCCAGAGTTGGTGCTGAGCCTGGAAGAGGCCCACGGCTGCTCTGGAGCAACCCGGCCTGTGCCTCCATTTGTGCCCTGCGTCCGAATCGCGGTGCTGTCCTCTGCCGGGCTCCGTGGAGGGGGTGTTGGTGTGAGGGTCCAGCTCCGGGGCCAGACGTCTCCTCTCCGCGCCTGCACAGTGCTCTGCTGGCTCGGCCGAGTGACTCTCGATTCCCATCGCGGCCAAAAAGCAAGGAGGCTTAACACCCCAGCCTCCAACTCAAACCCCACAGAGGGCAGGTCCTGGGCTGCTGGAGCGGGGACCCAGGGTGACATCGGGACGGGGGTGGGGGGTGGGGGGTGGGGGATCTGGGGTTGGGGGAGAACCAAGGGGAGGGAACAGGGCCTGACCACACACTATTCTGGGTAGTTCCGGTGGGTGGGGGAGCGGGGGCAGGGAATGGGTTGGCCAAGGGGATGCCCAGCTGATACCCTCTCCCCTGCCCCCCTTTGCTGCTTCTAAACTGGTATTGGTGGGGGGTGGGGGACAGGTGGCTGATGAAGACCAGGATAGCTTCTGGGGAAGGGGAACATTTACCTCTCCTGCTGAGTAACTAGAAGGTAACAGAATCAGTCAGAGGCCTCCCTCCCAGGCCTGGGCCTCTGCTTCGGCCCCAGGGGCCAGTTCCCATGACCTGGGGCTCTGGGAAGGGAGCGGGCCTGTGCCTCTCCTGTTCTGGTGCGTGATGCCTGGGGCTTCAACACCTGGAGGGCCCGTGAGTGTCCAGCTCCATCTCACCCTCACCTCCTCCCCCTGACAAATCTTCAACGAAGGGCCCTGGCCCCAGTGGCAGGAACACCCCTGCACGCAGCCCCAGGCCCCCTGCAGCCCAGGCCTGTCAAGAGACCTCACGGAGGACCCACTGTGTGCCAGCTTGGGGCCAGGGTGAAGATGGCAGTGTCCTGGCCTTGAGCAGCTCTTCCTTCGGGGGACACACGACTGTGCCCCCAGGATAGCAGCAGAATTAGGATGGGAGTGCAGGGTGGGGAGCCACACAGGGATGGGGTCACGGCCTTCCCTGTTCCCCTCCCTGCCCAGGTCAGGAGATAGTGGGGGTGGGGGAGACAGAACTTCAGCTGACTCAGACCCAGCTTCTTCCCTTCTCCCTCCCTAGTGGCCCTCCCTCCTCTCAGCCCCCAGCTTCCTGGGCACCCCAGTCTCCTGTGTCATATGGGGGAAACAAGCCCGGGGTCTTGTGGTGACAGCTGCATGCAGGTCAGGGTGGCACTTCTTGGGGTTCTGGGGTGCTGGAGCTGTCATTAGTAGGGATCCCAGTGCTCTTGGACCCCTCCTCATCCAGAACCAAGGTCTGCCTCTAGGAACTCTGAGCTGGAGCCCTGGAGAGCAACTTCTCACTCCCCGGCTGGACACGGAGGGCAATCGGACTGGGAAGGACAGGGATCCTGGGGGCTTCGGGTCCCGCTCACCCATGCGGATCTTAATGGGCTCCTAGAGCCAGTCCCCACCCTGTCGACCTTGGCCTGCCCTAGACTCGCTGGTCTCTTGGCCCTTGGGATCAGTGTTTCCACCACATTCGCCCCTGCCTTCAGGGAGGCCGAGGCTCTGGGGTCATTGCTGCATCCTCTGACCTAGGGCCAGAGGTCCCTGCAAGGCGGCTGCTCCTGGAATGCTCCGTCCCACAGTGCGGCCCAGTGTGAGGGCTGTCTGCCTCCGCACGCCCGCGGCTTCCAGGGCATCTAGTGTCCTACAAAGCCCAGGGCTGGCCCCAGTCTGGAAGCCTCAGTGAAGGAAAGAACGAGTCACTCACGAACGAAGGGCACTGAGTGAGAAGAAAGGGATCCGCGTCCGATTTCAGCCGGAAAGACCGAAGGAGGCGGGAGGAGGGGGGCAGCCTTCCCAGACATCACAGTGGAGGCAGCAGCCCTGCACGGAGGCCCCGAGGCCGACTGGCCTGTCCTTCACCTGTCCCACCTCACGAAGGGCTGCCCTACGCTCAGCAGCCTGTGCCCGTCCCCCATGATGGCGACACAGCAGTGAGCAAGACACCCGGGTCCCCAGCCGATGGTGCATGATTTGGAAAAGGAAGCCGGAGACTCAGGGGGGCCTCAGTGGGATGAGGGGGGCAGCGGGAGACGGCAGAAGGAGGGAAACTTGGTCTATCTGTGGGGTTCCCCACGGACAACTTGCGGGGTGCTGCGGCTCCGGTGCCAAGCAGGGGGCTGGCCTCTGCCCCTGGGCTGCATTACGACTCCCTGTGACCCTCACAACAGTCCCACGCGGTCGGAAGTGCAGCTGTTTGCACCTTACGCACGGGAAACTGGAACTTGGAGGTACAAGGCCCTGTTACAGAGGCAGGAGAGTGGGACTTGTCCGCCGGACCCAAAGCCCTCCTCCCGGTGACACGTGCAGCCGAGGGATGGTGTCCAGGCTGTAGGCAGGACCCAGGCTGCAGAGGGCTCTGTGTCTGGACCCCCTTCCTGGGGTGCTTGCGGTGCCAGGCCTGTGAGCCCCCGAGGGCATGTGGGCCTTGCACTCACCAGTCGCTCCCACAAGGACCAGGACATTCGTCTGCGGGTGTCCAGCACGACTGAGCCATTTGCAATATGTATCTCCTCCAGGTGTGGCTCTCACTGGGGAGCCAGGGTCCCCCTTTCCTCTCTGACACCCACCTTCAAGGCAGCCACCCCAGGACTGTTCTCTGACCATCTCTGGGGACACCCTGCACGCCCCAGCCCGTGGCTTTGTGGGCTCAGTTTGAGGCTAACATGCCGAGCAAGTGATACGCAACATCTGGGCTTCTGCTAAGGGATTTCCGATCATTTAAAAAAAAAAAAAAAAAGTGTGTCAGTGAAGTGTGCATTGAGCCTGGACCACACGGGACAGAGTTGTTCTAATAAACACGAGTAAGCCCGTTTTCACATTAGAGAAATAACAGTTTCTACCCGAAATGTGGTGCTTTTAAGAGGGGTTAATTAATAAACAGCAGGTAATGGTTCGTGGCACACTGTGGCAGGGAGTAATTTCCATTCGAGGGGAAGGAAGGCCCAGTAGCCCTCCCCACGCGGCAGTTTTGTGTGATAATCACCTTGGCTTCACCTCTGCCTTTAATTTTTGCATCTGGAGCTGGGTACCGTCTTCCAACTTTCACTAACAAGGAAAACCATCGCTTCAACAAAGCCATGGAGAGCTCCGCATCGTGTGTGGATTTCCTAACATAAATAAATCACACGAACCAAGATTTACGTTCTCCAAATGATGTCATTCATTGAGGGCTGCCTTCCCAGTCCAATCAGGCTTTGGTGATTTCCTCGCGTGCGCATGCGCGGCTTCCTGGCGTGCCCGTGCCCTCCCTGCAGAAGGAGGGAGGCGGGTCCGCTCCCCTTTCTCTGCTCCGCCCAGGACATCAGCCAGGCCCCTGAGAACCGGTCCAAGCGCGGGCAGCACTTTCAACCCCACAGGCTGCCTTAAAGCTTTGCTCTTGAACCCTAAGTCCTGAGGTTGAGAGACTGTCGCGGCTTCCCGAGGGATTTGCGCGGACCCGGTGGAAGCTGGAAGTCCTTTGGGTCTTGCGGAGCCTCCAGCGATGCTGGCTGCAGCGTAATCACTTTGAGAGGAATGAGGAACAGAAAGGTCGCTGTTAATGGGTAAATGAGATGTGCCTTACCCAGACAGTGGAGGAGCGTTTGGTCACAAAATGAACCGAGTACGGACACATGCGACAACATGAACGAACGCCCATTATGCTCGGTGACAGAAGCTGGTCTCAAAAGGCCATGTGTTGTACGAGTCCATTTACATGAAATGTCCAGGATGGGCAAATCCCTAGAGATGGAAGTTAGGTGAGTGTTTGCCAGAGGCTGGGGGTCCGTGAGGGCTGATAGGGCTCTCCTTCCACAGTGTGCTGGCTTCTGGAACTAGCTGGCTGGAGGGTTGCACAGCATCGCGAATGTCTAAATGCTACTGAAATGTTCCCTTTAAAATGGTCGGTGTTATGATACGTGAATTGTATCTCAATACATCTGTCATTAAAAAGTCGCCCCTGAGCGCACAGCTTTAGAAGCTTCATGCACATTTTAAATCCTTATTAAATCTGGAACTGAGCATAGAGCGGGAGGGGTGCGGGACGTGTGCACACACACCCCGGGAAGGGGGTCATGTGAGCGCTAGCCCAGCCCCGCGCGGAGGCCCAGACACAGGACTGTTTTTGCAGTACCCCCTCCCCCACTGTGTCCCCTTCCCACCAGTGCAGCGGTAACTCTCCGTGGCTTTTTGTGTTAACCTTCTCCTTGACTTGGTTTAAGTTTTATCATCTAACACAGATCCCCGAAAACGTGAGTCTGGCTACAGAGTTTAATCGGACTGAAATGAGCGAGACGCACTAAGAGCACGACAGAGGGAAGGTGCGATGGGTCCGTCCACAGCACGGGCGATCGTTGCCCACTGGAAGGAATGACACGTCCACAAACGTGAGGCCCAGTGAGAGAAGCCAGTGACAGAAGGCCACGTATTTTACGACGCTATCAGCAAATCCGGAGAAAGGGCAAGCAGGTTGCTGGTTGCCTCGCTGTGGACAGAAAGGCGGTGGTGTCTTGGGCAGGTGAAGGTTTCTAAGGGATGAGCCAGACCAGAGTCTGGGTGCAGCCCCTGGGCATTACCAGAAGACCCTCGGGGAACGTAGGGCTGACCCACTATAGCCTGGACCTTTTTTTTTTTTTTTAACATCTTAATTTTATTTTTTCAGTGTTCCAAGACTCATTGTTTATGCACCACACCCAGTCCTCCGTGCAATCCGTGCCCTCCATAATACCCACCACCAGGCTTACCAACCTCCTGCTCCCCTCCCCTCCCAACCCTCAATTTGTTTCTCAGAGTCCACAGTCTCTCATGGTTCATCTCCCCCTCTGATTTCCCCCAACTCCCTTTTCTTCTTCATCTCCCAGTGTCCTCTGTGTTATTCCTTATGCTCCACAAGTAAGTGGAACCATGTGATAATTGAGTATCTCTTTTGTTGATACAGAAGTTGGGGATTCATCCTTTCTGAGGGAGGCATCATTCTCCATAGTGTATATGGACCACATCTTCCTTATCCATTCATCTGTTGAAGGGCATCTTGGCTCTTTCCACAGTTTGGTGACTGTGGCCATTGCTGCTATGAACACTGGGGTGCAGATGGCCCTTCTTTTCACCACATCTGCATCTTTGGGGTAAATACCCACTAGTGCAATTGCAGGGTCCTAGGGAAGCTCTATTTTTAATTTTTTGAGGAATTCCACAGTGTTTTCCAAAGTTATAGCCTGGAGCTTTCGTTAAGTCAAGCGGCACACATTCCCTGCACACCTGGTTTGGGCCAGCATGGCCAGAGGCCCCACGGATGTGGCCATGACCGACACAGACAAAGGCATCTTCCCCTGCAGAGGTCAAGTTCTCCTGAGGAAGGCAGCAGTAAGCCAGACGTAAGCAGGATCCTTAAGAACATTGTAGGGCAGGTTCAAAGTCTCTGCGTGCTGTAGGAGTAGCTCAGCAGGGAAAGAGGTGAGGAGTGTGGCCAAGCGAGACCTCTCTGGGGTGGAGGCATTTGAGCAGAGACGGGACGGAGTGAGACGGGAGCACTGTGCATGTCTAGGGAACAGCATTTGGGCAGAGGTTGGGAGGTTGTGCTGCACTGTGCTGGTGGGCTCAGTATAATCACGAGGGACATTAAATATTAGAGGGAGGCAGGAAGATTCAACTGCCTTTGAATCTGGATGGCAGTCCTGAGCCAAGGAACGCAGGTGGCCTTCTGAAGCTGGAAAAGACAAGACAGTGTATTCTAGACCCTCCACAAAGTGAGCCAGCCCTGCCGATACCTCAATTCTTGCCCGGTGTGACCCGTTTCAGACTTCCCACCTGCAGAACTTCCAAATGATAAAGGGGGGCTGTTTTAGGCCACTGGGTTTGTGGGAATTTGTCATGGCAGCCACAAGAAACTCACATGGGGCAGGAGGGAAGGCAGGAAGTTCACACGTGGTCAGGACACACCAAGGGACAGTCACTGTAGGGATGTTGGCAGTGACTATCCTCAGGTCTTGCTCCTTAGTCACTCTGCTCCCATGTGGACTGGCTGTCCTCCACATCCCGCCTATGGCCATCACTCCAGGAGCCATACGGGCCACCCCTCAGCTCCCTCACTCCCCAGCCCCCGCTCTGTCATGGCTTGCTCTCTCATCTCTGTGGAGTGCATCCTCTAGTAACTTCCGATAGACTGGGAGATACGTTTCCTAGGATCAGGTATGTCTGAAATGCATTTGTCCTCCCAACACACCGGAATGATAGTTTGGCTGGGTGTGGAATTCTAGACTGGAGATGTTTTCATCTAGAATCTTTAGAACACTGCCCCTTGTCTTCTTGCTTCCAGAGCGGCTGTTGGAAAGTGAGGGGAACCTGTTTCCTTGTGCAACCTGCATCCTCGTCTTGGGCACCGTCTGGAATCCTCTCAGTCCCAAGCGCTCCACTGTGTCATGGTGACACACTCGGGGGTGTGTCTGATTTCCTCCACTGTGCATCCCTTCAGCCTGGGAGCTCATGTCGCTCAGTTCTGGGAGGTCTGAAGTTCTCGTTCAGAAATACTTTGTTACAGATTTCCCGCCCTTTGTTTCCTCTGCTCTTTGTTGTTGGAAACTGATGGTTACTATGATGTTTTCTTCTGTCCGCATCATCTGTCTATCTTCCGAATGGCTTTTTTCTGTTCCTTTTACTCTCTGGTGTTGATCCTCCGTGACCCAATCATGATCTGAGGTGGGGAGGGCAGAGCTGGTTGGAAGACCTGAGGTAAGGGAGGGCTTGTTGCCTCTGACATCCGTAGGAGGGTAATCCTGACAGTGCTTGATGTCAGCATCTTTAGGGACTGATCTGACGCCCAGGCAGGTTCCCCAGGGACAAGGGTGCACCTGACTGCCAGTATCCTGGGGTCCAAGTTGGGTTCTCCACAGTCAATGTCACGTCATGGCTGCCTGCATTCCTGGGAATAGGCCTTTGGACTTTCCACGAGCTGGAGAGGGGTGGGGGGTGGGGGAGCATCTAGGAATCTGTCTCCCTCATGACCACCTTTCATTCTGGCCTCTCTGATGGCAGCCAACCCTGCACCCCTCATCTCGGGCTTGTTTTTATGGCATGTCCTGAGTTTGGGATGCTCTTTGTATTATTATTATTATTATTATTATTATCATTTTATTTATTTGACAGAGAGAGTGAGAGAGGGGACACAAGCAGGGGCAGAGGGAGAGGGAGAAGCAGGCTTCCCACCGAGTGGGGAGCCCGATGCAGGGCTCAATCCCAGGACCCTGGGACCATGACCTGAGCCGAAGGCAGAGGCTTAACGACTGAGCCACCCAGGCGCCCCTGCTCTTTGAATTCCAGTAAAAGCTCACCTTCTGCAGAACTGTCTCTCTTTCTTGTCTGTGGGCCAGTCACTGTGGGTCCCTTTGCAAGTGAGCTTTCAGAAATTTGCAGCTGCCCTCCCCTGTGCTCTCCACTCATGGGCAGATGTCTCTTAAGATCTCTTTTCTGTGGGGCGCCTGGGTGGCTCAGTGGGTTAAAGCCTCGGCCTTCAGCTCAGGTCATGATCCCAGGGTCCTGGGATCGAGCCCCGCATCGGCAGGGAGCCTGCTTCCTCCTCTCTCTCTGCCTGTCTCTCTGCCTACTTGTGATCTCTGTCTGTCAAATAAATAAATAAAATTTTTTAAAAAAGAACTGCTTTAGAAAAAAAAAAGATCTCTTTTCTGTGGTTGATGTGGGCCTTGGAGACGGGTTTATTCAGTGTCTTTAATCTGCCATCTGAACCTGGCAACGTTTGGGGCCACTGTATCATTTCAACTCCTTTCATTAATTTCTGTGCAGCCATTTTAGAAGGCTGTGTCCACACGCTGTGCAGGGTCCAGAGGCTCAGAGGGGACTTTTCTGGGTCCTGGCCAGAGGATTCCCTGGAGCTCCCCCCACCGTGGCATGTTCCAGCCACAAAGAGTGAGCTGTGTCTGTTGGGTCCATGCACGGACTGCTGTGTGGACAATGACACGATGGTGTAGACGCGTGCATGTTCCCTGTACTGGTATGTCCTTGAAGCACGGGATGGGGAGGACCCTTTAGGAATACAAGTAGAAATACATACACGGTGGTCTAAACCGAGTGATGAGATTTCAGGGTATTATGACTTTTTTCTTTGTTATGCTTACATGCATGTCAGTGTTTCTTCAGTGACTACACATTAGTCATGAAATTGTTACCATGTTTGAAATGAAGAACAGTGTTACCTGTCCTTCAAGAGCTGGCTCAGATGTCATTACCTCCCAGAAGCTTCTCCTGAACTCATGTTGGCAATGCCAACACCACACATGTGGGATGGGCTTTAAATAAAACTTAATTTTCCAGATATTTATTTAAGTTCTGAGTTTAAGCCTCTTTTCTCCCAGGGTTTGGGAGACCGGGGGCATGCTCCGAGCTTCGGACTCAGTTTCCCAACTTGTTCTGACGAGGGAGGGGCATCTGGCCCTGGACTTCAACCCTGAGGTGGAAGGGTGCATGGGAATGTGGGCCCTGGAACGCGCTGCCCACCATGGCCGGTCCTCCGCAGCCTCCCTGTGCCCTGGAGCAGGTGACACCTGTTTGGGCCCTTGTCCCCCCACTGCAGGTGTGAGAAACGCACATGCCTCTGGGCTGCTCTGCCCGAAGGTCCTGATGCTCAGGGAAGACGGGAGCTCGGTGCAGAGGACTGAGCCCAGCCACTGCCAGGCTGGGCTTTTTGTCAGTTGCATTTGCAATTACGGTACAATACACGTAGAAGTGACCTTCTGACCATAATTACGGTACAATACACGTAGAAGTGACCTTCTGACCATAATTACGGTACAATACACGTAGAAGTGACCTTCTGACCATAATTATGGTACAATACACGTAGAAGTGACCTTCTGACCATTTTTACGTGTGCGGTTCAGGGCCATTAGACACACTCACACTGCCGTGCAGCCACCATCACTGTCCATCCACAGAACTTCTCATCTTCCCAGAGCACAGCTCTAAACACTAAGTTGCCTGCCCGCTCCGCAGCCCCTGGTTTCCACCTTTCCACTTCCTGTTTCTATGGATCTGACTCCTCTGGGGACCTCCAGGGACTGGGATCGCACAGTGTTTGTCCTTCTGTGTCTGGCTCTTTCTCTCAGTACAATGTCCCTGAGGTCCTCCCACAGGGTGGTCTTCTTCCTTCCTTCCTCCGGCTGACTGCTATGCCAGTGTGTGGACAGACCCCGCTCTGTTCGTCCATCCATCCACAGATGGGTACCGGGTTGTTTCCACCTTGCCAGGTTGTCCCAGTGGTGTTGCCAGTGGTGTTTCCCATGTGGTGTTGCCAGTGGTGTTTCCCATGCCTCGCTGGGGACATGGGATTGCGTTCACTCCTCTGCAGAGGGCCATGGACTTCTTCAGAGGGGTGCCTCTTTGGAGGTCCTCTTTGGGGGGACAGGTTCTCCCTCTCATACCTCTGCCTTCTCCCTCCTGGCTCTGACCTCCCTGAAGCCACATGGGTCTGATCTGATCCCCTCCACACACCCCGTGGCAAGGGCGTGGGTATCTTCTCAGAAGACCCTGCTCATCACGACGTGGACAAATTGCTTTGTATTTGAGCTTTTGCTCACTTTTTACCAGGGACTCCAGCCTGAGGGATGCTGAGGGCTCCTGTTCTTCCTAGGTCCTTGACTTCCCTGTGTCCCTGATCCCAGGAGTGCACAGAGGTTGTGGCAGAACCCTATCCAAGTGGGAAAACTGGGGCCCTTTGTTGAAGGCTTGAAGGCAGAGACTAGCTTCCCCCCACACTCTTAGAATTGGGTCTGCTTCCCCGAAAATGGCTAGGCTGGGACACCGAAACATTCCCAGCAGTTCCTCCCAGGGAGACCCCGAGGCAGCAGGAGCCCCACTCCTGCCCCGGCCCTCAACCTGAGGCCAGCTCCTCAGCCTCAGACAAGTTCCAGCGAAGGAACCCAGCCCTCCCTAGAAAGAAAACCTCCTTGAAGAAGGCGCCCTCCTGACCCCAGGATCACACTGCTCAGAACTGACAGGATGAGCTCCGGGAGCGTGTGCTCTGCTCTCAGGGAGATGTAGCTGCTGGACTTTGCTGGTACAGGCTTCACACACAAGCCGCAGGAGCGCACGCCCACTGGGATAAAGGGGGGCTTGTGGATACAGGCAGGAGAGCACCTAGAGAGGGGCCCTTCCTGTAGAAGCAGCCCAGGCTTCAAAGGCATCACTTAGCCATTGGGGACCCACAAACCCACCACTCGGGGCTCTGCACAAACCTAACCAATGGTCCAGACTTTCTGTTCCACCAGTGGAACCCGCCCTGCACACAGACATGGAGGGTGCAGCCCTGTGAGCACTGAAGAAATGGAGTTTACCAGAGCTGCAAGGCCATCTCCTCCAGAAAGCCCTCCAATCCAGGAGGATTGTCTCTCGTTCCCTGTGTCTCCCAGTACCTGCATGGACTGTGGCTATATGCCCAGGCACAACTGGGTTCCCACAGGAGGAGACCACAGGCTGACAGCCACCCTCCACTGACACAGAGCAGGGTGTGGGGCTCTGGGGTTAGGAGGCATCTGTAGAGAGAAGGACCTGAAGGCAGACTGACTCATGCCGAGCCCCCTCTGGAAGTGGGGTTGGGGCACAATGGCCTGAGGGGCTGAATGTGTTTTCTACACCTCTCCCCTCCCTGTGGCAGGGCTAAGGTCATCCTGGCTCTTCCTTGCAGGCACAAGCTGGGATGAACCTCATCTTCCTTCCCGCCCCCACATGCAGGTTCTCCAGGGCGGGGGTCCAGGGGCTCCCTAGGGCCCTAACTATTCCCTGGTTCCCTCCAGGTCTGGGGCAGCCATGGTAGCCATCCCTTCCTCCTCCTGAGCCACCTGAGTGGCGCTGGTTTTGCCCCCATGCGCCTGCTTATGAGTTTTTGAGGACCTTGGGGTCTGCCCAGAAGTAGCCAGCCAAGAGAGGGTCATGGCCATGACACAAGGGGTGGTCTGGTGAGGCCCCAGCCTGGCCCAGAACACAGACTGACTCCCCACCAATGACGGCAGCTGTTTTCTACTGCTGGGCACTGGCTGCTCCCTGGGCCCTCTGCCACTAGCCTCTTCAGGCCACCTCCATCTCTCTCTTGCACTCTTACTGCAGAGGCTTCCTAGCTAGTCCCCAAACCATAGTCTATCCTCCCATGCAACCCTCAGGGCCAAGAGGGTGAACTTCTTGCCCATTTTATTTCCTTTTATTCTCCAGGGTCTAGCAGAGCATGGCACATGGGAGATGAACAATGGTTTTGGGTAGATGGTAGGATGGATGGATGGATGGATGGACAGATGATTAGACAGGGAGGTGGATGGACAGGTAGATAAATGAACTCCCTACCCAGTGAACCAAGGAAACTGGGTTTTACAACGAAACTGGAAATGAAGTGGGAAACCGAGGCCTAGAAGAGAACAGGGGTAGAATTTCCTCAAGATCAGAGCCCACATTAGCAACAGAGCTGACTCGACCCAGACCCTTGTTCTTCCCCGCTCTAGCTCCCCGAAGTGTAAGTTCTACCTTGACATCAGTCAGGACACATGCCCTGTATCTGTTATTGGTTCCAAGCTCTCCGGGCTCAGATCTGCTCTCCCTCACCTCTGCTCAGGTGCACCTGTAGGAAACACAGTACCCGTGTACACCCTTCATAGTTGTGAGACCCTGGGCTCAGGATGCAGGAAAGAAAACCTGTTAAGATGATGCCCACCTCTCAGGGCTGCTTCTCAGAACAAATAAAATGATAAGTTTGAAGGGACAAGGTGAATGGCAGTCATGTGACTTCTGTAACCTGCCCCTGCCAGTCTGTTTTTATCCCTCCTTCTGCTGAAATTACTCACAAGTTCCCCAGAGATATCTGAATGGACTTTGCCCCATCTTTGTCTTTCTTGTGTCCCCTACAGCACTGCACATGCCCCTCCAACTAATTCCTAAAAATTCCTAAAAACCCACCTCCTCCCATGACCATGCTCAGACTCCTCCCTGGGAGAGGGTCTTACCAGACTCCTGTGTCAGGATAAACCTCAAATCCAGGATGTTTCAAGGAAAGCCCAGGGGTGGTTCCCTGGAGCATAGGATTCTTCCATCTACTCAGCTTTCCTGTACACCCTCTCCTGCCCCAACCTTCGCACTGCCTCATTTTATATGACTGAGGGCATGCCAGATCCCAGCTCTTCCCAGCCCCAAGCTGGCATATTCTCCCTTGGATGGGTCCCTGAAGCTGACCCAGCAGGGTCTGGCTGAGCCTCTGACCTCACCCTGAAGAGCAAGTAGTGTAGGTCCTTCCTGGACCACCCCTGGTTTAGGGTCTTGGGACCACTCTTGAGGGACAACCATGTAGGGTCCTTCATGGACCACTCCTGGGTTAGGGTCTTGGGACCACCCTTGAGGGACAACCCGTAGACTAGCATTCCAGTTGGGTGTAAACAGACACCTTGGTGTGGGCTGGAGCTGCCCTTACCTGTGATCTGCTGAGCATAGCACTGCCTCCCTCAGGGTCTTAGACCTTATGTAGGGGACCCTGTGACCCATCAAGCTCCCCTGTGGGGCAGCTCTGATCTCTATGTAAATGAGGCACTACAGGAACAGCTGCCCTGAGCTCCAGGGTTTTTATGGGTTTGCCTTAAAGATTTTATTTCCAGAAAAAAACAAAAGCAATTAATCCAAATTACAGAGTAGTCATTTGCAATAATATTTGCTTTAAATATATGTATTTTTTAAAAACCCCTAAGCTGTGAGCCTCCAGTGAGTTCGAGGTGAAGGACACCTTTAAGTAATTACATTGTTTTGCTCGTTTTATGTTGTGAAAATGGCTCAGTTGATTTGGGGGAAAATTGTAAAATAGTCAGCTGACTCCCTTATAAAGGCGACATTATTTTTTTTTCGTCCAAATTCTTTCAGAATAACTACATCACGATCATTTACCCTCATGCCTTGAAGGTGGATTTCTTCCAAAGGTGCCTCAGGCGTTTGTCCAGCTGCCCCTCACCCCACCCTGGGCCAGCAAGGGGAACAATACGTCTCCCAGAGACGCAAATGATGGGTGACATTTTGCAACGTTCAGCCAGGAGGGCAAGTGTCCAGAATGGTAGGGGTCCACATGCTGACAGACAAGCTGACCACCCAACTTGGATGGGCGGAAGGGAGGGGACTCAGGTTCACCTGCCCTCTTTGTCTCAGTGATGATTAGGGACTTCGCCAACCACGATGAGAGCAGTGCAAAGAGAGGGCAGCCTAGCCCAGGTAGGACCCCCTGGCCAGTGAGAGTGCCTGAGGAGAGGCTTGGCTGCTTGGAAAATGGAAATTCACTAGAAGATTCAACTGCACTGAGTATAACATCAAAACACTCAACCATGCTGGGTCAGGACCCCTGGTTGTGGTGCCAGGGTGCCAGATGCCAGGGGTCCTTCCCTACCGTTTCCCAGACATTTTATCATCCAATGTCTTCTCCCCAGATCTAAGATTGGTAGATATGTCCTCCCAGTATTTGGCTTTTCTTTTCATTTTCTTGAGTGTCTTTTGAAGAAGAAACTTTAAAATTTTAGTAATACACTGGGTTTTCTTCCAGTTTATTTATAGTGAAAGTTTGGTTTACTTATACAGTTTATTTATAATTAGTGCTTTTGTTTCTATCCTCATTAGCCTAACCCAAGGTCACCAAGATTTTCTACCATATTTTCTCTTAAAGTTTTATGGTTTTAGTTCTTATATTTGGATTTAGGATCTATTTTGAATTTGTTTTTGTCATGTGAAGTAAGTGTTGAAATTTATTTTTTTGCATGTGAATGTCCAATTTTTCCTGCATCATTTGTTGAAAAGTTGATGATTCCCCCCCCCCCTTGAATTGCCTTGGCAACTGTGTCAAAAATTAATTGACCAAATATGTGTGGATCTATTTGTGGACTCTGTTCTGTTGATCTGTATATTTATTATTTCATCAATACTACAGTCTTGATTATTCTAGCTTTATGATAAACTTTGAGATACAGTATGCCTCCCAACCTTTTTCTTCATTTTCAAAATTGGTTAGGCTATTTTAGGGCTTTTATTTTTCCACATAAACATTAAGAATAGCTTGTCAATTTCTATAAGAAGGCATTCTGGGATTTTTGTTGCTGTTAATTGCATTGAGTCTATAGATTAATTTCAGAAGAGTTTTCATTCTAACACTACTGAAACTTCCATGAACATGGTATATCTTTTAATTAATTTATATATTTATTTATTTAAGTGGGGGTGGGGCAGAGGGAGAGAGAGAATCTCAAGCAGACTCCCTCCTGAGCACAGGGCCTGACTTGGGCTTGGTCTCACAACTTTGAGATCATGACTGAGCCGAAACCAAGAGTTCCAGGCTTAACTGACTGAGCCACCCAGGTGCCCTACCTCCATTTATTTAGGTCTTTAATTTGTTTCAGCAATATTTGGTTGTTTTCAGTTTATGAGCACTACACCATTTTGATTAAATTGATTTCTAAGTATATCATAAATTTATTCTATTGTTAATTTCTTAAAATTTCAATTTTCAATTATTCAATGTTAGCATGTAAAATCCATTGAATATTTGTACATTGACCTTTTGTATGTTGCACTCTTGCTAAACTCACATATGAGCTCTTACAGCTTTTTTGCAGTTTCCCTTGTATTTTCCACATAGACAAATACGTTATCTGTACCTATTTCTTCCCTAAGTGAATGTTGGTATTTTGTGGTTTTCAAGAAACGGATTCCTTTCATCTCAGTTTTCAAATGCATTAGCGTTAAGCTGTTCATAGCATTCCCTTATTACCTCTTTTGTCTATAGGCTTGGTAGTGACTGTCTTTCATTTCTTACTTTGATAATTTTGTGTCTTCTGTCTTCCTGATCAATCTGGCTAGAGGTTTATCAATAAATCTGTTCAAGAACAGGTTTTGGTTTTATTGATTCTTCTCTATTATTTTTCTTCTTTTTACTTCATTTATTTTTTTCTCATTATTATTTCTTTCTTCTGACTTTGGGTTTCACCTTTTCTTCATTTTATAGTTATTTCAAAAGGGAGCATAGATTTACTAATCTGAAATATTTCATCTTTTCTAATATAAGAATTTAATGTCAAAGGTTTTCCTCTAAGCACTGCCTCACTGCACGCCCTCAAATTTCAAAGTATTGTGTTTTCATTTTTATTCAGTTCAAAATCTTTTCTAACTTCTTTGTGATTTATTTTTTGACCCATGAATTATTCAGGAATGTGTTAGTTTCCAAATATTTGGGGATTTCTGGCTGCTCTCTGTTATTGATTTCTAGTTTAATTCTATTGTCATCAGAAAATGTACTCTGTATGATTTTGGTCCTTTTAAATGTACTGGGACTTGTTTTATGGCCATACTGCAATCTCTCTTGGTGACTCTTGTGTGCACATGGAAAGAAAGTGTATTTCATTATTGTCAGGTGCATTCATATTTAGGGCCGCTGTGTCCTCTTAAAGAATTGACTCCTTTATCATTGAAAATTTTCCTCATCCATAGTGGTATTTCTTATCCTGAAATAAACTTTATTGATATTAATATCACAGCTCCTGCTTTCTTTTGACTGGTGTTTATGTGGTGTGTCTTTTCCATTCTTTTATTTCTGATTTATCTATGCTATTTGCATTTAAACCAGGTTTCTTATGAATACCATATATTTGGGTCTTGATTTTTTTTAATTCAATCTGAAATTTTGTGCTTTTAAATTGTAATGTTTAGGTCATTTACATTTAATGTGATCATATAAATGTTTGGGGTTAAATATAGCATCTTACATTTTATTTCCTTTTTGTCTCCTTTGTTTGCTGTTTTCATTTTTCTGTCCTCTTGAATTAAATGAATGTTATCAAATATCCATTTTACCTCCACTATGGGTTTATTAGCTATCTCATTCCACGTTAGTGATTGTTCTAGTTTACAATACACATCTTTAATTTATCAGAGTGCCTTAAAATAATGCCACTTCCCTTCACATATAATTCAAAAACTTACAATAGTGTGCTTCCATTTCTCTCCTCTTCTGTCCTCTGTACTCTTGTCATAGATTTTGCTTCTTCACCTTATAAACCTTTCAATATATTGTTATTTTCCTTTGAGAAGTTATTTATGTGTTAAATTTAAAGATTACTTTAAATGTTGTTATATTTACCCACATATCTAACACTTCCAGTATTCTTCATTTCCCTGTATAAGTCCATATTTCCATCTGATGTAATTTTCCTTCTGTGTGAAAAATGTTATTTAATACTTATTATAGTGTTAGTCTGCTGACCATAAATTCTCTCAGGTTTGATTTTGGCTTAAAAGTTATCTATTTTGCCTTCATTTTGAAACATATTTTTGCTGAGTATAGAATTCTAGGTTGACTGTTTTCTTCCTTCAGTACCTTAAAGCAGCCTCTCCGTTGTCTTCTGCCTCATGTGGTTTCTGATGAGAATTTTATTCATATACTTTCTTCCTTCATCTGTACATAATATGTCTTATATTCTCTGGCTACTTGTCCGATTTTTCCCTTTATCACCTTATCAATTTGAATATGATGTACTTTGTGATGGGTTTCTTCTTGCCTTTTTTCTGTTTGGAGTTCATTGACATAGTGGACCTTTGAGCTTATAGCATTTTTTAATGGAATTTTGAATATTTTCAGCAACTATGTCTTCAGATACTTCTCTGTCCTTCATCTCTTGCCCCCATCAGAGATCTCAGTGATAGGTCTGTTAGGTTGCTTCCTGATCACTGTTGCTCTGTTGATTTTTTTCAGTCATTTTTCTTTGCATATCATTTTGGAAACGGTCTACTGCTCTCTTAAAATATCCCACTGATCGTTGAAAAATTGTTCTGCTGTATCTAATCCACTGTTGATCCCATTCTGTGTGCTTTCCCATCTCCAATAATGCATTTTCTCATCTCTGGTTCATTTTGGCTCTTTTCTATATCTTCTGTTTTCTCCCCCATCCTATTTATGTTTTCTTCTACATTTTGATAACACAGGTTTGACTCATAAGAGTTCTTTTAACATTCATTTCTTGTGTTTTAATTATTTCATTTCTGGGTCTATTTCTTTTCTTTTCTAAGATTTATTTATTTGCTTGAGAGAGTGAGTGAGCAGCAGGGAGGGGCTGAGGGAGAGGCAGAGGGAGTTTTAAGTGGACTCCACCACGGTGTGGAGCCTGGCACGGGGCTCAATCGCAAGCCCCTGAGATCATAACCTGAGCTGAAACCAGGAGTTGGACACTTAAGCCACCCAGGTGCTCTAGGTCTATTTCTAATTACTGGTTAGTCGTGGTCATGGGACATATATTCCTGGTTTCCCACACCTGGTAATTAAAACAGCTATTTGTGGTATGATTTTACTCTTGGAACAGCCGCAGAGGAGCACACAGAGGTCCAATATACCTTCTGCTCGACTTGTCCTGAAGCCAGCATCTTACATAATCCAGTACGATTATGGAAGCCCCGAGATTCACCCCGATACAAGACTATCAACGTATCACAGGTCTCATTTGAATCTCACCAATGGCAAACATCTGGGAGGCTCTGAATTCATCTCTCTTCATCTCGCCAAGAACCTCAACTTAGGTTTCCGACCCTGCACACGGCCTGGAAACTCGGATAGCGAGCTGGGACCCATTGTGGGGCAGGAGGGGATTATGCACTGAATACCCGCTCTGAGGGACACATGGCTTCACACTTGCCTGGGGCAGATGGTACACTGGTGTGGTTTTGAAGAGCACCAAGAAGCTTCCAGTGACCTCTGACTCGGGATCTCATGGCCTCAAATTCAGAGACTTTAAAAAGAAGAAAGCAAGCCTTCAGAACCTCACTCCTGCTGTATTTCCTGAGAGGAAGACAGAAAACAAATGTGAGGAAATACACACGTGCCGTGGGTTGTTTTTCATCTATTCCCAATGTATTTCATCTGTATTTCATCTTTTCCCAATGAATTGACCTTGTCCTAATATATACCTGAGGCAGACACCACAGTCCTCCTGTCTCCTGTGCAGGCCTGGGGCAGGTGTCCCAATCCATGTTATCCTCTGCACACACCTGAGGCAGGTGTCACTGCACCCATTCCCCAGGGGAGGCCCCTGAGGAGCCTTCAGAAGTTCCTACAGACTTGAGCGATTCCAAGTGCGTCTTTCTGGTCCCCTTTATATATCATCAGGTCCTCCAGGGTTGGGAGGAGGGGGATGTCTGGAAGGTGGCGGGGTCCTGGAGCTCAGAGCCCACCCCAGGACTCACCTCCTCCTGGAAGCCTCCCATCTGTCGCTGCACCACTCTGGCCTCAGGGACCAGCTCCTTCCCATCTCCTGGCCCCTGCGGGTTTCCAGATCTCTCCTATGCTCAGCTAAGATTGAGGCAAGGATATTTAAGGAAGACGTTGAGATCAAATGAATGTATTTTCTGGGAGAACATGGAGTGCCAAGCCTGGCCCCCGAAGAAACAAACGACTCAGATTTAAAATGGGAATCAAAGTGTTCACCTGCCTCAGAGAAAGCACCTGATGCCAAAACAGCTAACAGCCTCTTTCCAGGGGCGGATAATTCTTACCTTGCGTGAACTTTTCCAGAAAACCGTAATAGAGGTAAAAAGCAGCAGGTTTCATTTTAAGAGGCTGGCCACCATTTTGTCCCAAATCTGGATAAGAGCAATACACGATCTGCTGTCCTGATACACACAGGGAGGAAAATCTTTTTCTTTTTTTTAAAGATTTTATTTATGTATTTGACAGACAGAGATCACAGTAGGCAGAGAGGCAGGCAGAGAGAGAGGGGGAGCAGGCTCCCCGCCGAGCAGAGAGCCCGATGCGGGGCTCGATCCCAGGACGCCGAGATCATGACCTGAGCCGAAGGCAGAGGCTTCAACCCACTGAGTCACCCAGACACCCCGGGATAAACCATTTTTGATCACACTGTATCTTTTCCAACATTTTATTACGAAAAAGTTTAATTTGTTAAAGGTAATTAATTTCTGGGTGCCGAGCCCTAACAGACATGCAACACTGTGCATCTGAGGTCAGTACCACGATGGCTTGATGTGTGTGTGTTGTGGCAGGACTGGCTGGCATTTCACCCAATTACCGTTTGATTTTTGTGGTGACAGCAGTGAGTACCTCATCTCTTAGTGACCCTGAATTATGTGATGTGGATTGTTGTGCGCAATCATTGTTTCGTGCACATTTTATTTCTTCCTGATGCACATCAGTGGAGGCTCATTTTCCCCTGAAGAGCTCGGCACGGGCATAATTCACTAGAGTTTAGTATTTACAACAACTTTGCCAAATGCACGTCCTTGTGTGACCCAAACCCCAATGGAGATCCAGGACAATCGCCCCAGAAAGCCTCCCCCTGTTCCTCCCAGCCCCCACCCCCACCCAGAGGTAAAAGTAGCTCTGATTTTCCCCACCATATACTAGTTTTGCCTGTTCTAGAACCTCACATAAACTGGATGACATGGTATGTACCCTTTGTGTCTGGCTTCTTTCAAAAGAGGGAACCTGGGTGGCTTAGTCGGTTAAGTATCCAAGTCCTGGTTCTGGCTCAGGTCGTGATCTTGGGGTCATGGGACCGAGCCCTGCATTGGATTCAGTGCTGAGTATGGAATTGGCTTCAGATTCTCTCTCCCTCCCTGCTCCTCCTCTCCCTCTCTCCCTGAAATAAATAAACAGATCGTGAAACACACAAAGAAACGAACACAGGTTTTGAGATCCGCGGTCCCTCCGGGGTCATGGCTGAAGAGTGCCCCGTCGTCCCTGCACACCAGCTTGCTGACTCACCCTCCCGCCGATGCACCTGCGGGTGTTTCCGTTTCTTGGATATGATGAATAAAATTGCTGTGAGTGTCCTTGTACAGGTCCTTTTGTAGACATACGCTTTCATTTCTCTTAGGTAAAGGTCTTGGGGCGGGACTGCCGGGTCGTGGGGCAGCTGCGGGCTTCGATGTATAAGGAGCCGCTGAACTTTCCCCCAAACGCCCCATCGACACCCCGTGAGAGCTCCAGCAGCCCCACCTTCTTGTCAACATTTGGACTTACCCGTCTTTTCAACTTCAGCCATTCCTGCAAGTGTGTATTTTAAAACGTGCTGTGGGATCCAGTTAGCTAATATTTCATTCAAGATTTTCATACCTGGGGCCCCTGGGTGGCTCAGTGGGTTAAGGCTCTGCCTTCGGCTCGGGTCATGATCCCAGGGTCCTGGGATCGAGCCCCGCATCAGGCTCTCTGCTCAGCGTGGAGCCTGCTTCCCCCTCTCTCTCTGCCTGCCTCTCTGCCTACTTGTGACCTCTGTCTGTCAGATAAATAAATAAAATCTTTTAAAAAGGTGGTTTCCATTCAGAAATGATCGTTACGTTAGCGGACTACGGGAAAAACGACCGTGCCAAGTACGTGTTCGACAGAGGTTAGCGCGTCCCGTCTCTCTAAAGACTCTCAGAGAACTAAAAGCACAAGAAGCTTTCTCGACTTGATAAAGTTGGTCTTCAAAACAGCAACAGCAGGTTTCTCATCCAGTGGGAGGGTGTGGAAGCATTCTCTCCGTGATCGGGGACACAGCCAGGACACCTGCCCTCCCCACCGCTCAGTGGAGCTGGACGGTGCTGCCTCCTCAGTCAGACACAGGCAGGACGTAAGACGTCTAAGAGCTGGAGGAAAGAATGAACCTATGCCTACGCATAGGAATAAACACACAAAAGGAATAAAATGGGAACGAAGATGAAAACACGAACGCCGTCTATCTACCGCTCAACTATGCAGAAATGCTGTGAGTAACAGCCGACCAGCATCAACAGCAGCAAAATAAGAAAGTTCAGACCAGCTGACCAGCAGCGACGTGTGAGAGACGTGGCGGGAGGGACGGTGCTTGCACGCTCGCCGCGGGGGGGGCGTCCGAGGCAGAGCGGCGCAGCGGCCACTGGGCCCACAGGCCCGGCCACGCCCTGTCTCACTCTGCAGAGAAGACGGGCAGTTCCGTGGACGTGTGCGGAAAACAACTCACGAGGTGGGGCAAGAAATCAGTTCTTCACCAGGCGCCCGTGGGGCAGGACCACCTCAGGTGTGACAGAGGCAAGTACGGCTTCAGCTGCGCAAGAAAATGACGGGATCGTTGTCCCCTTGCGGCGGCAAATGCTTCTTCCATTAGACCCAACGTCTTTGCATGCGGCTGGGGGTCGAGGGGTTTGGCTGTGTCCGAATTAAAAACAGGCGTGAGAGCACATGGAGGAGATAACGGTGCCCGTGGGGTGAGGGACACGGTGGCCGGTGAACAGCGCGGAGAAGGCGCGAGCAAGACGCCCAAGCACCGGGAGGTGGTGTCCGATGAGGGCCCCCGGGAGGGACCACGTCACCGGCCCACGTGCACAGAGACTGGTAACTCGACGGCGGTCAGAGCAATGGCAGGGAGAAGAAGACTTTCCACCGCGCGCCCCACAAATACGCAGAAGTGAGAAAGGAGCCCGAGCTGGGTGAGTGCTTGGGGACAGGAGCCTCGTCCTCTGAGGGGACAGGGACGCATCCGCAGTTCCGGCACCAGCGTGGAATCTGGCTGCGGTGAGTTTCCTTCTGCAGACGCCTGCTTCCAGCTCCCCGTCGGCTTCCTCGAGCAGATGGACAGTGTGCCCTCCTGCGGGGGTGGGGACAGGGGGAAGCATGCTGGGAAAACCGCACGACCACAAGAGGCAGTGGCCCGGGTGTCCACGCTGTGGTCTGGACAGAGCCTCAAAAACACTGTCATCAGGAAACACCCGAAGCCTGAGAAGCCAAGTGCAACATGCGTGTACACGTGATGCACATACACGCGACACGCATGCACGTGACACGCATACACGCGACACACATACACATGACACAGAGTCCAGAGCCAGCCCCAAAGCTGCCAGGACTGGGGCCGGGAGCCAAGGCCCGGGAGCTGCGGACAGGGTTGCCTCTCAGGGGCCCCAGAGTTTAGCAGCCGGTACGAGGCCGAAAGGACAAGCTGAGCCCTGGGGTGTGGCCACCGGTGCCCCCTGGGGTCACAGGCCATGGGCTTTCCCTTGGCCCTCCTGTCCCCACAGCAGCCCTGACTCCCCCAGAGCCCCCAGGGCCTGGCTGCTGACATGCCACAGGCTTCAGGCAGAAGGGGGCCAAGGCAGGGAGGGCGATCGGGGCTGCTGCGCGGTATGGACGCGGGCCCACGCTGTTCCGGCAGACAGTCTGGACAGTGGGAAGGGAGGTGAGCCCGTCACGCTCCCTGGCCATCAGCCCTCACTTTCATCCCCACCAGCCTGACCCCTTCGTCGGGCTCTCAGCTGCTTTCCTATACTTTCTAGGTTTTTCACATTTTCTACAGTTTTCACATGAGGAAACTGAGTCACAGAGTGACTGGACGACGTTCCCATGGTCACAGAGCTGGTGAGTGCTGAGCTGCATTTTGAAGCAAGGCTGGCAGGTTACCCCAGACCCACGGCCGCCTGGGGCAGGCAAAGACAGAGAGGTCGTCGGAGAATGTGGGGGGCAGGCCCCCACGCATAGCTGTCATGTCCCCCCACGAGCCTATAGCATGACCGAGACCCCGCTGACCGCTGGCGCCCCACCAGGCTGCCCCAGCGAGCGCCGCCCCGGGGTCCAACATCTCTGGGACGTGCTCTGGGATAAAACCTGGTGGGACGGAGCACAGCCAGCCCAGCCCCCATCACCACCTCCTCCGTGCCCCGCCCTCGCCCACGCGGTTTCCACCGGCCCCTCCACTTCCACCCGCCGGGCATTGCCAAAGGGGCCCACGGCACATGGTGCCGCTTGGAATCCGTCCTCCGCAGGGGGACACACGTCCTGCCGTTCACCTGCAGGCAGATGGGGTTAGGGTTAATCCTAACCCTGATCCTAACCCACCTCCCAGCCCAGCTCTGCCCAGCTCGCGCCTCATGGCTCCCTGAGTTTGTCCCTGGCACCCCTGCACGTGGGAAGTGCTGGACAGCAAGGGCTACTTGGAGCAGAGAGCATCCCGTGCTAAGTGTCCTGAGCACTGTCCCTTGCGATCTGGACTGGCTAGGGCCCTTCGGAGAAGCGCGAGTGGCAGGACGTTGTGTTGGACGCACGTGTGAGGTGCACGTGTGTGTGTGTGTACACGTGTGCGCACATGTATGTGCACGCGGTGGTATGTGCGTGTGTGGGTGCATGTGCACGTGTGTGTGTGTGTGTGCGTGCATGTAAGCACACACGGGGGGACCCCAGCGAGCGGAAGCACCGGGAGCCAGAAGACCATGGGCCGCAGAGCTCCGCCCCCTTGGCTGGGACCCAGTCTGTTCCCGTCAGGCCTTCAACTGATCGGATGGGGCCCACTGCAGCACGCGGGGTGGCTTCACTCGAAATCTACCCACCCAAACGCTCACCTCATCTAAAAACGCCTTCACAGCCACGGTGAGACCAGGCTTGGACCCAGCAGCTGGTCCCGAGCCTGGCCACCACACGCCCCTTGCTGACTTGCCCGATGGTGCCAGGGAGGCCGGCCCTGACCCCACGGCGGGGGCTGGTGGTTCTGGCCGCGGCTGAGGTCGAGGAAGGGAAGGTGTCCCTTACAGGTTGGCCGGCTCGCAGGTAAGGCAATTCGCGTTTAAAGCAACGTCGACGCGTTTCCGTGAGGGTGACGTCAGCACGGAGTTCTCGGGGCGAGCGCGGGCAGGACTTGAACGCGGGAGGTGAGGGCTCATCCCCACGCGCTGCCCGGGCCTCGGAAGCCCAAAGAGCTGCCTGGACGTGAGGGCGCGAGGGTGACCCAGCGGGGAGTGGACCAGAGGACCCCGACTCCTGCTCCTGGGCTCCCCCACGTCCCCTCCTCCCGGGAGTCCCCCCGGAGTTACCGGCAACGGTTTGAGTCCCACAGGGAGGTTCGTGCCCCGAGTCGGAGGCCACAGAAACGGCACGTTTATCACCCATGCGCGTTTCTGTTGAGGGGAAACTCGGGTTTCTGCAGACGGACGCCCGTCCCTACCCCCGCGGCCTCCACCTCACGGCACCTTCCCGCTCCAAGCTCCTGCCACGGAAAGCAGAGACCCCTGGTTGGCTGCCCAGGGACCGAGGGGTTGGGAGCCGGGCCTGGGAGGGACGTCCCCCTGCTCCCAGTTCACAGGTGCCCCTGGCACTCAAAGGGGTCCTCCCGGCATGGCTGAGGCCCCAGGGACAGCCGACTTGTCACCTGTTGCCATGCGGGGAGAGGGGCAAGTCCCTGGACCGAGGCATGTGGGCAGCCTTTGTGATGGGGGCTGGACTCAGGGGTGGGCCTCTCCATCAGAGGACACGCCTGGACCCAAAGAGGACCGCTGCTCCCCCCCCCAGTGGCGGGCCCACCCTCCCAGCCCAGGAGCCAGTCTCTGCTGCAGGAAGCTTCTGGGTTGGGCTCAGGGTGCCCGGCCATGGGGTGTGGGGTACACTTGTCCCCATTGCCCCCAGTCTGCCCTCCAGAAGAGAAAGGAAGCGGGGAGTATTGCCATGAGCACTCCAGAGGGAGATGGCTGGCTGTGGCCGTTCCTCGGTGGCCAAGCTGGCTGCAGAGACACCCGCCCAGGCGGGCCGATGTGAGGGCACTGCCCCCTGGTTGCTGGGGCTCTGACGGGAACGGCTGCTGCTCTGCCCAGGCCTCCCTCCAAAGCCCGTTCCTCCTGCCACGTGTCCGACCTTGGGGTGAGGAGCCCCAGGGCCCCCTCATGGGTCGGCTTGGGACGGACAGCCGGCGCTGAGGGTGTCTGCAGGGGACGCTGCTCCCACTTCGCCCGGAGCTCTGGAGACGTGCCTTTCTCGCACCCACAGGTTTTTCTGGTTAAGAGCTTTACCTCCCACGTGCATTGGCCGAAGCCAGTATTTTCAGGCCTCCCCAGAGTCTGACTTCCACATCTGATTGATGGTCCTGGGGATGATTTTCATGTGAAACATGTTCTGAGCTCCCGTGAGATAAAGCCCCCGCCCCCCCCACGCCGAGGACAGCGCGCCTCCTCCCTCAGCTCGTATGTCTTCCTCACGCTGCCCTCCTGGCCCTGCCGGCATCCTGCGTGGGCGCGGGGTGGGGCTCTGTTCGCTGCCGGGGGACCCTGTCCTGCTCTGCCAGGCCTCCAACCCTGGGGCAGAGAAAAGAGGCCATGGAGCTCCCCCTCTGCCCACTGACCGGCAGGGGTGCTGCCAACCCCCGCGGGCAACACCTCCCCTAGACGTGCGGTCCTTGCTGCATTATTGTTGGGTCCAGAGACCTGTCGGCCGAGCGGGGTGGGGGGTACTGCCTCTGCGCTAGTGGGGTCCCCTCACGAACTGACCTGCTGTCTGTCCCTCCTCCCTGGGCCAGGCCCCCCACCCCGCCCCGTGCACCTGGCTGTGCCCCCACCTGAGCCCTCCATTTGGTCCACTTTGGGGGCGTCCCCATGCTCCAAGCTTTTTCCAGACTCCATGGCACCTGTTGCAGGGTCAGCAGGACTGGGGCGTTTTCTGAGCTTCGGGAGCACCTGGCATGGTGCACGGCAGATTTCCGGTGTCAGCCAGGCCATGAACGGGCTCCTGCCAGACGGCCCCAGGTCTGCCGGCCGGACACAGAGCTGCTGCTCGACGAGCACCCGTCAGTGGGCAGACTGGCCCTCAGGGGCCGGGACGGCTGCCCCCGTCCAGACCCAGATGCAGGGTTGGGGCATGAAACGTGCAGGTCTAGCTGGAGGAAAGGGGAGCAGAGGCTAGAAGCTCCCCCCACTCTCCTGGGGTCAGGAGCCGGCTGAGCCCACAGCCCGCACCCCCTTCCCTCGGCTGCACGGCTTCTCCCTCTGGAGCTACGGTGCTTGCTTTGGCTGTGGCAGCGGCCATCCCCACGGCCCCGGCTTGCATAACCGTGAGGTATCTGCTTTCTCCGCTGACGCCTTTCGGCGAGGCCTGGGATGGCTCTGGGCGGGCCTCCAGTGCTCCCTCGCCCGGGCTCGGGGTGGGTCTCTCGCCGTGGCTCCCGACCATGGGCGGGCTGGCCGTGGCAGAAGGAGCCCCCGGCCTCTAGGAGCCAGGAGCAGCCGCCTCTGACCAAGCCGGCTGGCATGGGCCACAGCTGCCTCCACCCTCTGACTGCATCTGTCCCGGCGTCATCCGCAGCCCTGCCAGCACTCTGGGCCTCGGGTCAAGAGACAACTGTCGGGGGGAGCACTCTGCTGGACGTCCTTGTCTCTGGCCAGGCCCCCTCGAGGGCAACGTCCAGCACCCTGGCCATGGCCCGTGGGCCCTTGACGTGGCCGGATGCCCCTGAGTGAAGACGTCCGTGGCCCTGTGCCTTTACGGCCTACCCCCTCCCCCTCTTCAGCTGGTGCCGCCAGAAGGTGGGGCGAGGGAAACAGGAGATTCGAATAATGGGTGAGAATTATTATGTCTTCGTGTGAGCTGGAGCCCAGCCCCATTCCCTGCGGTAACTGGGGCTCAGCAGCTTCTATTTCCACGCTCTGAGCCAGGGTGGGCTATGACAATGAGCACGTTGCTCCCGGCGTCGGGCATCGCCCCTGGGAGACAGAGCCCAGACAGGGACGTGCCAGGAACCCGGGACGGTGAGGCCTTGACGTTCAGCAGGGAGGGGCAAGGGACTCACCACCGGCTGCGGGCACCATGCGCACGTGGCCGCGTGACAGGCCCACCCACAGCTGGGACAGGCTCCCGTGGGAGGGGTCATGGGCACCCTCATGAGGGGCAGAGGCTTTGTTCAAGCAAAACTGTGAGGCTGGAAACGGTGCTGGCTTCCTTGTCTGGGAGCGGGTGAGGGTCCAGGAGCTTTGGACGCGTCTTAGAAAGTCACCTCTCTGGACAAGAGCCAGCGCACTCCAGGTCCTGCACCAAGGATCCCAGAATAACACTGTGGCAGGAGCTCAGCGCGTCGCCTTCCCCGCTGGGGCCGGGCAGGGATCAGGTGATGCCTCCAGGAACCTTCTAGGAACAGTAGAAAGTGGTCAGGACAAACCCAAGTCTCGCCCACCCTTGCCCTGCCTCCCTCTGTTCCCTGCTTCAGGTCTGGTGAGCAAGGGGTAGGGGGCATGGGAGCCCATGTCTCCTCTATCCTTGCCAGGCCCACCCTGAGCCCTGCCACTGAGACACACCCCCTCATCCAGGGACAGGTGCCTACTCTGCCCAGGACCCGGAGCGTGTCCTGCAGAGGGGTGGGCCACCACCGAGACCACCGCTCCTCGGAGCACAGTGCCTCTGGGCTGCACTTGACATTTGAGAGAGGAAACAGGCCTGACCCCTGACGTGGGTCCAAGCCAGGCTTGAGACAACCTCCTGGCCCACAGCCCACGTCTGCCCCCTAGACCTCAGGCTCTGATGTCACCTTCCTAATGTACCAGGTTTGTGCAGTCTACGTCCTGTGCCCCAGGAGACACATCGATTCTGTGAGTGCCCCCACTGCAGCCCTCCACACGGCTGTCTCCTTGGGCCTGGGTAGCTGAGGTCATGTGCACGGGCCTACACTGCCAGGCAGTGGCCCGCAGAGAGGGGCTCAGGTGTCCAGAAGCTGGGTCAGCACCCGGTCCTTCTCCATGAGACCATCAGGGGACCCAAGAGTCAGATGCCTCCCTTTTGGGGGTCAAGGCCGTCTGTCTGCTTTGCCCACAGGTGCCTGACCCGCCCCTCTATGTGCTCAGGGCAGCCAGGCCCTCCAGAGAACAGCCCAGCTCACGTGTCTTCAGCATGGAGGGGGCGGCCAGGCCGGGGACCCTCCCGGGGAGGGTGTCGGCCCCAAGGCCCCTCCCCGGGGACCGCCGGCTCCACCAGCCGCTCCTGGTTCTCGAGTCATCTGCGTGGATTCCTGGAGTCCAAATCCTTACGCGCCCGTAAGGCCCTGTCACGTGGTCCCGAGCCGTGTAATACTGGAACTGTCCACAGTCATGCCTCATTTGTTTATAAGTTTTCTGCACTGGCCCCAGGGCCTCGGATGCCTAAGTCAGGTTTCCCCGCAGCCCCCTAAGCCCCAGCCCTGGGGGCGGAGGAGCCCCCCCCCACTCGCCCGGAGGGCCTGACGGCAGGCTCATGGGGGAGGGCGGGTTCAGGGCCTGGGGCCTCTCCTGCCCACCGACTCCGGGGAGCGGAGGCAGGCAGACCTGCACGGGGCCCCTGGCTCTGTCTGCAGAAGGACGGCGTGGCCGCTCGGCTGGTCCGGTGCTCGTGCCCACCTCCGACCTGGGCAGGGAGTCGGCTCCCCTCACACGCATCCCCCTCTGCCAGAGACCCACGTGGATGTGGACGGGAGGGCCGTGCCGGGCCCGGGGCCTCCTGCCGAGCTGATGTGTGGGGACTGCAGTGGGGGCAGCGGCTCGCGGCTCTGGTGCCACCCCCTGTGTCATGGTGTCCACGTGCAGAGCCCTAGCTGGTGCATGCTGGGAGTTCCCGTCCTGCCCTTTCTGGGGTCCCCTGCTGTCCCCCGGGGAGTGCGTGGCGCTCACCACACGCAGTGGGGCTGTCACTTCCACCCATGGGCACACCTCTTGGCTCATTGCCCCTTCCCTTTGCCAGACAACCCCGTGGGCCCAAGGGGGGACGGAGCAGCACCTTCTGTTCCCTGCACGGAGTGGCCCCTGGAGTCGGGAGGGCTCCCACCAGCGCCTATGGGAGGAACGAATGAGTGAGGGAGTGAGGGAGCGAAGGGTGCACGGTCACAGCCACGTCGGGCTGCAGCTGCTCTCGGGGGCTGGCAGCTCCCCTGTGGGTCTGCGTGACGGTGGCTCCCCTGCATCCTGCCTGATGTTGTGAGGGGGGTCCCCACCCCCGGACCTGGGGCTGTGATGATGGGGTCTCGGGAAGGGATGGCGGACACAGGGTTGGAACCAGACATGGAGCCATGCGGAAACCAAGGGCCCTGTCAGGCCTCCCTCTCCCCCGGGGCTGGGCTACCCTGCCTCCGTAAGCGGGAGCTCCCACGCCACCCCTGCTAGGACCAGCTGCGCCCTGGGAGCTGGCACCGGGACCACTCCCCTTCCCCGTGTTGAGGCCAACACAGGAGGACAGCTGGGACTGCCAGGAGAAGGGGTGGTCATCACCCCATTATGGTTGGGCGCACTAAGGCTCTGAGCAGCCCCATGGCTCTCTGGGGGCCACACAAAGTCAGCTCGCCCGCTGCAGCGAGGCGAGAGGCAGGAGGCAAGAGGTGGGAGGTGGGAGGCACTGTGGTCCCGAGCTACACTCCGGCATCCCGGGCAAGTGGCCCCAGACATTTATTGAGGGTCAGCACTGTGCCTGGACACTGATGTGGAGAGGGCTGGCGTCCAGACCACACCTTTAGAAGGCTACAGAGCGTCTCTAGGTGAGCCCATGACTGGCTGACAACCCGTGGGCCCTGCGGGGGTGTCCGGACCTTGGAGACCCCACCGCAGAGATCAAGGTCCAGGGGACGTGTGGACGGCAGGAGCACAAAGGACTTTGCTGTGACTGTTTGGTCACCCTGCCCGAGGTCCACCTCCCCCTGGTACAGACTCTGTGTCTAGATCCCATCACGAGACATGGCTTCAGGGGTACCCCATGATCACAGCCAGGGTCTCTCGTGGGACTCTGCCAAAACCTGCACCATGACCTGGAGGGCAGCTGAGATGTAGGGACAGTGGAACGAGCATCGTGGCAGGGACACTGCTGTGCACCGTCCACTCTCAGAACAGGAAGGAGCCCGGACCCCGAGGTCACCTGGGCTAAGCTTCTGAACGTGAGCCACCAGTATGGCGGGGCCGGCAGAGGCCCTTAGCTGGGAGCGGGGGGAGCAGACGTTGCCTGGGCTCTGCCAAGGGCACGGCAGGCCAGAACAAGGGCCACGCTTGGGCACGCGTGGCCTCTGTGTTCCACGTCCTCCCCTCCAGCAGAGCTGGGCCGCCTGCCACATTTCCAGTTCATCGTGCACCCATCATGCACCCACCCCTTCCCACCCGTTCCCATCCCTTCCCACCCAAGTGGGAAGGGATGGGAACGGGTGGGAAGGGGTGGCGGAGGTAGTGGAGGCCACCTCATCCTTGAGGCCAAAGGATGGGAATGGGTGGGAAGGGGTGGGAAGGGGTTTGAAGAGTCCTCTGTCAAGATGTAGGGAGTGGGAACTGTATCTTCGAAATAGGAAAGCTGGCTCAGCTCTGCTCCTTGATCTCCTGGCAGGCAGGGACTGAGGAGCTCTGAGTCCGGGAAGGTTTCTCTCCCCTCTTCCTGGATCTAGGCCGCCCCCCGCCACAAGCCCTAATCTTTTGCACTGGACAACTACAGGCTGACACAAGGGTCAAACTGCAAATGCGAAGGCTGAACCCACAGCTGCTCCCACTCTGCTTCCCTTACTAGCAGCAGCCCAGCCTGCCTGACAGTCCCCTGTGGCCTCACCCCCTCAGGGAAGCAAGAATTAGAAGGCAGACCTGGTACAAAGCTCCTGCTATGGACTCGACCAGGGACTGGGGAGCTACTTTTCCTCTCCACAGTATAGCGGCCCAGGGGCAAAGTGTTGAAGATGACCTAGATTGGAAAGCCAGTGTCACTGCCAACAGCACCACCATCATGGCCACCATCATCGCCATCACCACCACCGTCATCATCACTGTCATCTTCACCACCATTATCAACACCATCACCAGCATCACCAGCATCACCACAGTCATCATCACCATCACCATCACCATCATTATCAACACCATCACCATCCACCATCACCATCTCCAGCACAGTCACCGTCATCACCACCATCAGCAGCAGCACCATTATTACCATCATCGCCCTCACTCTCACCACCATCATCACCATCATCACCAACTTAGCAGCAGCAGTAGTAGTGGAGGCCACCGTAAGAGAAACAAAGCATCTTGAATAGAAGAAAAGGGGCTTTGTTTCAGTTCTTTTGAGATGCGGTTTGGTAACAGGAGGACAGTCTCGGGCAGAGCAGGGTGGGGAAGAGCCCTGGAGTCTGGGCGGATGGGCCGAGCCTTCCTGTCCACTTCTTACGTGGCTTTGGAAAGCCACAGCTTCCGCGCCTGCGTTCGCACCGACAGAGCAGTGACCCTGACGAGAGCGGGGACCAGTGACGCTCTTAATTTTCCCTGTGACCTTTAGGTATGTTGGGAAGACATAAAAACACTAACTTCCTCCCAGACTCTCCCACTCGCAACGAAAAGCCCCGGTTGTAAGGCAATAAGCAGATATCGGGGTGTCTGAAAGGTGGGAAGAAGACGGGCTGCGAGGGGCCCCCTCAGCTTCCTTGGTGCCTCCCATACGGTCCCCGGCAGGTGCTGCAAAGCCTCCGACACAAACCCTTAGTGGGCACAGACTAAAAAATCTCCAGGGCAAGTCTGTTCCCAGTGAGAAAAGAATGACCTAAAAACAAAGGAACTTTTGGAGAATATCCCCTGCTCCAGCCAAACACCACTGGAAAGCCACGTGCCACCTCCGTGGTTCCAGCAGGCAGAGAGGAGCTGATTCGGTGACCCCGCCCCACGCCAGCCCACCTCACCCCTCCCGACTCCTCACCTCCGGGGCCTCCATCCCCCGCCGGGCGGTATTGGCTCCCAGAGGCGAGCCGAGCCCCCAGCCCCACTGGCATTAACAAAACGGCGGCGGAAGGAAGTGTGGGGGGCAGGCTAGCTGACTCTCTGGCTCCCCCTTCCCTGGTGTCTGTGGCACTCAGCCGGGAGCTAAGCCACCCCCCCCACCGCCACCCCGAGTGGTGAAGCAGTGTTGGTCAGCGCCTGCTTCCTCAGGAAGATACAGAGGGCTGGGGAGGGAGCCGGACCTCCGCCCCACCGGTCTGCCCCGAGGCCGTGTGAGTCAGGGCCCCCATTTCCGGGGTGCTCAGAAACTCAACACGCCCCCTATCCAGCCCTCACGCTACACCCCCTCGGGGGCTGCCTACCACAAAACAGACGAGCTGGTGTCGAGAGTCTTGGGACATTCAAAACATCCAGAGTGCGGTAGAAAATCACTCGTCACACCAAGAGCCAGGAAGTCATCGGCTGAACGAGAGAGGACAAGGCCCGGGGGTGAGCTGAACGAGAGAGGACAAGGCCCGGGGGTGAGCGTCGCCGCCAATGGATCAGGCGCTGGAGTTCGCGGCGGTTCGCAAGCAGCCGTTACCGCAAGGTCTCAGGAGGCAATTACGAATTCCCTTGAAACAAGTGCAAAAATGGAAAATCCCAGCCAAGTATGAGAATTTACGAAGCAAAGAATAAATGATCACACGGAAAAATATATCTGAAATAAAAAAACGTGCTGGAGGGCCCCGTGGGAGGAAACCGGTGGATTTCAGGAGAGGCGTGTGGAATTTACCCGACCTGAGCAACAGAGAAAACAGAAAAAGTGAGCGGAGTCCCACGGGCCTGTGGACGAGGATAAGATCGCTGACTTTTGTATCCTCAGGGATGCGGAAGGAGAGAAAAGAGTGGAACGTTAAAAAGTATTACAAGACGGCACCCGGCTGGCTCAGAAGATCAAGCGTCCGACTCGTGATTCCAGCTCAGTCATGATGTCGGGGTCCCGGGATCGAGCCCCGCATCGGGCTCCCTGCTCAGCGGGGAGTCTGCTTTTCCCTCTGCCTCTGCCCCCACTCACACGCTCTCTCTTCTTCTCTCTCTCTGAAATCAATAGATTGTTTTTTTAAAAAAGTTCTACCAGAAATAATGGCACAAATTCCCAAATTTGGCAAAAAACATAAATGTACAGATTCACGAGTTGCCTAAATCCCGAAAGATCAACCTGTAGAAACCCACAGCAAGACACACCATAATGGGGGCTGCAGACCACAAAAACCCCCAAGGGCAGCCAGAGAGAAATGGTGCATGACAACAGGGGCCGTGATCAAATAATTGGGGGTCTCTGGTCTGCAGCCACGGGCCATGGAGAAGGGCCACGGAGAAGGCGCTCATACCACGTTGCCCAGGTGCTGGAAGGGAACGGTTAACTGTGGACTCTATGTCCGGAGAAAACATCCTTCAGGGACGGAGCAGAAAGACAGCGTCCTCAGATGACAGAAAAGGAAGAGACTTTGTCACTAGCAAACCCCTCTTAGGGAAAGACCACAGGAAGTTCTCTAAAAGGAAAGGAAATGATAGTGGGAATGTGGAACCTCAGAAGCACAAAAGAACATCAGGTTGGGTTAAAATGTGGGTAACCGTATTGTAGGGTATCTAACGGGCTCCTAAATCATTTGAGGGCAGGAGGAAAAGTCGTAATACGTCGGAGGTTGTTCTCAGACGTGTGTAGCAGCAACAGGACATTCTCTTGTAAAATCTGGGAGGCTACAGGGGCCTACACAGAAGTAAGTTTTCAGCGTCTCACTCTGAGTGAGAAAATGTCCCAACGGGTAGATTGTGGTGTTCCCCTGGCGCAGTCACCAAGAAATCAATACGGCACAATTTGCTGAAAATCCTTGTCAATAAATCAAGACGGAATTCCGAAAAACCTCCAGCCAGCCATGGGAGGGGACGAGAAGGGGACCAGGAGACAAAACAGCACGGCGGCGGGATCAGGACGGAAGGTGTGGCTTCGCACGAGAAACCTCCACACACGCCGGCTGAGAGACCCCACGGACTGAACAAGTGACCCGGCCACCTGCTGTCTAATGGCACTGTGTGCTCGCGTCAGAGACGACACTGGCGGCCTGACAGCAGCGGGGAGAGGAGCACGCACGGGTGGGTAGATGGGTGTGTCCCACACACGCTGAAATGTCCTGCGATGCTGTCCTTAAGACTCCCCCCCTCCCCTCCCCCTGCAGCCCTTCCCATCCCCTCCTGCCTCTACCAACCCGAGGTGTCTACCCTGTTCTTCTTCCATGTGCTCATAATCCTATAAAAAACCACGTTCGCTTCCACAAAGCGTGCAGAGATGCGCGTGGGGAAGTGCCCCTGTCTTCTTTCCCAGATGGGAAGGGGACACCCTTCTGGAAAGACTTCTCGGTACTTTCGTTCTGTCCCAGTATTATTTTGGGAGAACTTCACCAAATCTATGTGGAAAAACTCCCTTTCTTCATCATTTATTCAACCGTGACTCTACTGATGGCCGTTAACTTTGTCTCCGGGATTTTACTCCAGAACGAGGCTGTCTTTGCAAGAATCACAGTAATCTGGTAGGGGGTGTCGACGCTCCGAGCGGCGGGGGCGGGGCTGCTGGCGGGTCTCGAACAGATGACGGCTGCGCCCCTGCCCGGCTCCGTAGGCTCAGGCTGCGGGCTCCGGCCCGCTTCAGCCTCCGGCCTCGTAAAAGCCACGAAAGCCTGACCATACTGAAGACCCACCGCCCGCTCTCTTGGCCCCCAGAGCAGGGAGCGCTCCTGTCGGTTCCTGTCCCCAACCAGGGCTGACTGTCCCAGACCACCCCAGACCCACGTTTTAAACGGAGAGCCCAGGGCCCTGCGGGATCAAACTCGGGCCCCTGCTTTTGGGACCAACTCTGCAGACGGAAACAGCCTCGACTCCTAACCCAGGGCTTTCTAGGGACAAGGGGGTGGGGACAGCCACTTAAAGGGGGTTCATGACCCCCCTTTCATGGCGAGCGGGCGGTCCTTCCCATGCGTGCGGGACAAGGCCCTGGTGGACCTTGGGGTCCACCTTGGAAATTCCTCTGGGGCCACCTAGAATAAAGAGCCCGACATCACGACCAGAGGCTGAACACGATTTTGTCCTTTATTGAACACCCCGTCGGCGCCAAGGGGCGAGCTCACTACCCACACCCACCCCTTGCCCTCAGCCCCTCAGAAGCACCTTCTCTGAACCACGGATGCCCCGAACTCTTTGAAATCGGCGGAGGTGACCCACATCTGCTTGAAGCTGCTCAGGGAGGTGACGATGGAGGCCCCGATCCACGTGGAGAACCACCTGTCCGGGGGGGCCGTGATCTTGATGGGGGTCCCTTTGGAAGCGAGCTGCTCCAGCTCCCTCAGAAGACGGTCGTCGAGGCCCTGGAACAGAGTGGTGCCCCCGGACAGCACGATCTCCCCAAAAAGGGTCTTCTGGATGTCCGCATCACACTTGGTGATGCTGCAGGAGACCATCTTTGAGAGGCCCGGGTTCTGGACGCCCAGCTGCTCGGGTGTGAACAGGGCCTCGGGGGCCTGGTGCAGCTGGTCCCCGACGTAGACGACGTTCCCGTCCGGCAGCTTGTACTCTCTGAGGACCTCCTCCGACCTCCGCGACAGCTCCTTCTCGGGCTCCAGGGCCACGTAGCACAGCTTCTCCTTGATGTCGTCCACCAGGGCCTTGTCCAGCACGCACGGGAAGGACTGCCCGCTTGCCAGCAGCAGCCGCGTGAGGTGCTCCGTGATGTCCCTTCCCGCCACGTAGAGCTTGGTGACCGCGTGAGGCAGGGAGTACCCTTCGAAGATGGGGACGGTGCAAGTGACCCCGTCCCCGCTGTCCACCACCAGGCCCGTGACGCAGGCAGAGGCGTAGAGGGCCAGCACGGCCTGGTCTGACAGGTAGAAGGCCGGCACGTTGAAGTTCTCAAACATCATCGTGGCCATCTTCTCCCGGGCCTCCCTGGGGTTCAGGGAGGGCTCCGTCATGAGCACCGGCCGGTCGCTGGCCTTCACCCCCAGCTCCCACTCAAACAGGTGTTTGCAGAGCCTCTCCACATCCTCCCAGCCGGTGACCAGGCCCCGCTCGATGGGGTAGCGCAGCTGCAGGACCTCCCGCTTGTGCACGGCCTCTTCCCCCACAAAGTACTTCTTCTGGCTGGCCCCCGCCGAGGGCACCTTGAACTTGGGGTACCCCACCACGGAGCTGATGACGTGGCGGGGCCCGATCTCTCCAGAGAGGCCTGCTTTGCAGAGCCCGGAGCCGTTGTCAAAAATCACAGCGGGAGAGTCCAACGCGTGCGGATTAAACATGCCTGCAGCGTCCTAGTCCTCTTCGGGCTTCACCAAAACGCAGGCAGAACGCCGTCGGGCCACTTTGTGACGCAAGAGGCCTCTCTGGAAGTCTGGAGGGCACAGGGTTCCGCTGCTATGCGGTGACTCCCCGCAGGCTAGCAGGCGGCCAGTCCGTGGGGGCCCTCCATCCTCGCGGCAGGTCTGCCCCGCTCTCAGGCAGCCCGGGGGCGCCGTGGCCCTTTCAGGGGTGACGGTCCCACATGTAACAATCCAGCCAAGCAACAATTGTCCTCAGCCAGCGGCAGAGGGCCTTTGGGGCGGGGGGTTTCTGGGGCCCCGTCCTCCTTCCCTGGGGAGACTCCAAACGGCCCAGGGCAAACCAGGCCCACAGGCACTCTTGCTGGGCCTATGGGCTGAGGAAGGGCTTGGAACCGGGGGAAGCAGCCGGCCCAGGCCCGCACGGAGGACTGGTGTCTGCTGAGCGTGGCGTCCCCTTGCTAAGAAGAGGGCCCCATGCCAGACACGGGTGCGGGTTGGAGGAACGTGTCCACGAGCCACCACAGCAGGCACCAGGATGTGTGGCTTCCCCCAGGTAGCCCTTGGGGATTTGTCTTCCCTTCACCCCACGAGCCCTGGCTCCCATCCCACAGGACAGACGCAAAACAACGCGCTCTGGGCCCGCAGGCTTCCCTCTAGGCAGGCTTGTCCCTGCTCTGGCTTGAGGTCAGGGCCCCTTGCTGCTCTCCACGGCCTGGACGCGTTGGCACAGAGCGACGTGAAGTGATGCGTGGGGTGGAGGGCATGACCTCTGAAGACGGGATCTGATGTTCCCAGAGCGGGTCACCCCATGTCTGTGGACCGTCACCTGGTCAGCCACACGTACTGAAGCGTGCTCAGAAATGACCAGGTCAAGGAGGAGGCCAGCAGCATGGCGGCTCAGGGGCAAGGCTGTGGGTCAAGCCCGAGGAGCCAGGCAGAGGGCTGTGTGGTGGGGCTCCCAGAGGCCCGGGCCAGCAGCCCTGAGCCCTGGAGGGAGGTGGCGGGCCTGGGGAACCCACGTTTACCTGATGACCCTTCCCCTCCTGGCACATCCAGAATCCCCCTCGGGTCCAGCTCTGTCCCCAACCCAAGAACCCAAAGAACCACCCCTCCAGAACCACCAGCCTCCTCCGCCGGTGTGTGTCCTGCTGACCGTTCTAAACCCAGCAGATAGAACAGCAGTTAGTCGTGTGGTGTAGACCCCCGGTGTAGGTGTGTAATCTGTATGTGCAGTGTAGACAAGTGGCAGGTATGTGAGTTCATGGGCACACTCAGGGCTAAGCCCTGGATAAGAATCAATAAAAACTTGGTCTTGGGGTGCCTGGGTGGCTCAGTGGGTTAAGCCTCTGCCTTCAGCTCAAGTCATGATCTCAGAGTCCTGGGATTGAGCCCCACATGGGGTTCTCTGCTCAGCGGGGAGCCTGCTTCCTCCTCTCTCTCTGCCTGCCTCTCTGCCTGCTTGTGATCTCTGTCAAATAAATAAAATATTTAAAAAATAAAAACTTGGCCTCGTTGGACATTTTCCCTGAAAGGACCCCTCCAGCTGGAAACTGAGTCCCGTGTGGGGCGCGGTGAATGCTGCAGGATGGCCCCTGATGGAGTTGGTGCCACCCACAGTGGTCGTCAGTGGGCCCTGTAGGGGATCCAGGATCTGGGGGCCCCGACATCCAGGGGAATGTGTCCCTGTTAGGCTGCTGACCGGGCGCTCAGTGGAAGGCGGTGTCTCGGGGTTCCAGCCTGCTGACATCACAAAAGGCCTGTGAATCTGGGGTCTCAGGAATTGTTAGAATTTTCTGATTGTCGCCAGACACTCCAGGCCGAACCAGGAGGAACACGCTCTCGGGATTTCTCAATTTTGGCCCCAACAGGGCCCACACGTCAGCTTCAGACACCGGGTCACCACACACGGGTGGCACGTGGGCGTGTCCCCATGGGCCGGGCCTGGGGCATTGGGCGTTTTCAGGAGGGACAGAGGAGCAGAAAAGGACCAAGGGTGAGGCACAGCTTAGACAGACCCGTGGGTGTGGGCGCGTTCTGTGGCCACCGGGTTCCCTGTTGCTCTAACAACACACAATCACCACATCCCGTAGGCTGGCAGCCTCTGACCCACGCACGGGTCACACAAGCACACGCACACCCCCGGCCCCTCCTTGAGCTCCCCGGGCCCAGCTCCCCGGTCAGCCCCCCAGTTGGGTCCAGGACATGTCCACCTGTCACCAAACCTGGGTGGCTCTCCGTTCTGTGACCCCTGCCGGCTCCACACAAGCTGAGACCCTCGAGGACACAGCTGGGAATGCTGGGCCGGTGTCAGGCCAGTGGTTCCAGTAAAGCCTTCTGAGCATTTCCGGGACCGCTTTCCCAAATGGGTTCCCTCTCCCCGCTGAGTCTGAGAGATGTGCTGCCCCTTGTCGGGGGCCTGGCACCGCCCAGCCCTGCCTCACAACCCTGGACGCTCACGGCCGTTGGGTGCTATGTGCCGGGCGGGGCGGCCGGGGACGGTCCTCACTCCGCTCTTCTCTGTGCACTTGGAGAAGCGACCCCCAGCCCGGAGGCGCCTTCCCCACTGCCGGTCCTCTGTGGTCCGGCTGCTGAAGCCTGGTCCGGGCTGGGTGGTGGCTTCTGCCCCATCATTAAGTGTCCACCTCATGGGGAGAAGACCCACCACCAAGAAGTGGGCCATGCTCCGGGGGCGACAGCACGGGGCCGCTGAGAAAAACCAGTGGGTCTACGAGCCACAGCCTACGTGAGGTGGTGCTGGTTTCCAGCTCCCAGCCGGGGGCAGAAATTCCAGCCCGTGCTGCTCCGGTGCCTGGGAACCTTCTCTCCAGCCTGGTCTCCTCCTCGCGTCTGAGGCCATCGTGGAAACAAACCCCCCCCCGCCCCGCCCCTCCCACCCCCTGGGTCTGCAGGTCTGGGGGCACAGCACGCCTCCTGGGCAGGTGCCGCGGCGGGGCCCACGGGCACCCTTGCCACGTCAGTGGAGGCGCTGCTCCACGTGGCTGAGCATTGGCTGCAAGGTCGCGTTTGCTGTTAGCACAAGGACATCACCCCTCCTCAGGCTCCGGCTAGAAGCCCGTCAGAGGCTGCCCTGCCCCCACCCGGGGTCAGCCATGCCTCATAAATCGCTTCGACGAGTTTATGGGCGAACTAGCTGTAACTCCATCTCCCTCCGCAGGGCAAGCCTCGCCACCGCGGTGGCTCTGGAGGGCACTCGTTTCCGTCTTACACAGGAAGGCTTGCTCTTATTTCTGGTCCAGCAGTCATGCCCAACGGCAGCCCTCCCCAGCCCCCACACGACCCCCGCCTGCCGTGCCCTCGGAGGAGCCCCAGCCCTTGGTGGGAGGTGCACAGCCCCTGGGCAGTCTTGGAAAGCTGCCAGGCATTTAGACGGGAGTGGGCAGCCGTGGACCTGCTGGGGACCCCTGCTGCCTACTGCCTGGGTGCAGCATGACTGGGCCACCCACGCCCTGGGCTGGGGCCGCCCTGGCTGTCCCGTCGGCCCTGGTTCCATCTGCCCCTGGCGCCCAGAGCCTCAGCCAATTAGTGACCTACAGACTGGGCTCGTTAGTTGGGGCTGACATCTGGCGCCCAGATTCTATTTGTAAGGATCTGGTCTGGCGTCGGCCGGCAGCCCGAAGAACAGCCAACTCTGCAGGCGACAGGGTGGGCACCCCTCTTGCAAGAGCGAGACTTGTGTACGTGTCCACGGGGACTGTGGGAGTCCAGGGCCACAGGGGCTTGGAGTGCGCCCCCAAGTGTCTTCTCTTTCACCTTTTTGTCCCAGTCGTCCTCAGGGAGCTCAAAGCTCTGAGCGCTCTTCCTGGTGTCCTGGCCCTTTTGAACCTCTGGGATGGAACTTGTGTCACATGCCCATTCATCCATTTTCCATCCACCATCCAGACATCCGCCCACCATCCATCCATCCACAGTCCGTCCGTCTGTCCATCCATCCATCCGCCTGTCCACCATCCAACCAACCATCCACCCACCATCCACCCATCCATCCAGGCACCAGACATCCGCCCACCCATCTGCCCATCCGTCCACCATGCATCCATCTGTCCTCCCGTCTGCCCCCTATACACCCACTCCCCCACTCACCTATCCCCACCCATTATTGTCCAACCTCTTATCCAGTGACCCTCCCTCCCTTCCCTCCCCCTTTCCTCTCTTCGTGGCTGAAGTGAACATCCTCACTTGTCTTTGTCCACCTCCTTCCCTGGTGACCTTAAGGCTTCACAGTCTCCACAGCTGACGGCAGGGCCCCCACGAGGTGCTCCCTTCCAGCCAGCCGGGTCCGAACGGCACCCCCGGGTGGCTCCTTTCTCCGCCTCCCATGAGCGTGACACACCGAACCGGCCTACATGGGCAGAACTGGCTCACCGCAGCCAACACGACCTCCACAAGCCAGTGTCCACGGGGCAGGCGGAAAGAACTGGTGCTGAGCTGACGGGCTCTGGGGAGCGCCCGGCAGAGCCTTCCATGGTTCAGTGCAGAGACACTGCGGGGTGGGAAGGTGAGGCGGACCAGGTTGGGGGAGAGGCAGTCTGGCAGGGGACACAGACAGTCAGCCCACACCGTGGCTGTCCTGTCCACCCGCTGGCGGCAGGAACCCACAGGCAAGGTCGCCGGGGGCCAAGCGAGCAGTGGCTCGGCAATCATTGTCCGCGGGCTGGGTCTCAGAGCCTCCCCCACCCCCGCAGCTGCTGGGCAGGTGGAGGATGCGTCCAACCCAGGCCAGGGAGGAAGGGGAGAGAGCCCGGACTTGAGCTGCCAGGAGGCGGGAGAGCAGATGGGGGTATAGGCAGAGGACAGGACAATCGGGGCTGGCCTGGGCTCCACCCACCCCCGGGGAACACGGGACAGGCTCGTGAACAGCACCATCCTCCCCAACCCTAGAATGATAAATCTCCGGGTCCCACCCTCCTCCCTTCACAGGACAGTGCCTGCGTGTGTTGGGGGCTATGGGGTCGGGTCCATCCTGCACCCGTCCGAGGCCCGAGGCTTCAGCCCCCGCGGGACTGAGTCGAGGTGAATGGAGACAAGAGACAGCTCTGGACGCGGCACCTGGGGTGAGAGGCCTCTGGGTCAGAGCCAAGCGAGCCAAGACGCCCCGCCCTCCCCCGCAGGACGGCGGCAGCCCGGGCAGCTGGGACCCCCTCTAGCGTCCCTGGCTTTGCTCCTCTCGCTTCCGGAGGCGGCCGACTTCAGATCTGCATAGTTACGGCAGCGAACACAGTAGACAAAGTCCCTGAGGAGTCCCTCCCCGTGGCCTGAGGCTCGTCCACGCAGCCCCCGTGGGTGCTCCGTCCGAACCTTCCAGATGCTTCCAGCCACGAGTACATACAGAAACACCAGATCTAGGCTTTCCTCTGCAGGGTGCACACAGCCCTGCCCACGGCTCTGCCCCTCCCGCCCGCATGCACGGCGCGCTCCTGCGCTTGGGGCCGGCGGGGCGCAGACACGGCCCCCCGAGCGCCTGCCCGGAGACCGGCTTATGCTTTACCCGACTCACCGACCTTTTATCCTTCACCAGGTCTTGCACTGAACACTGTTCCCAGGGCTTTGGTGTTTTAACGCTCACACGCGGGCTTCGGTGTTTAGACGCTCACCACAAGGCCGAGTTGGTACTCGGCTTGTCCACATCGGCGTGCTTGGTGTGTCCCTCCGGGGCTAGATTCTGACTCAGGGAACCCACGGCCAAAGGCAGGCTCGTTCGCAGTGAGGACTGAAGCTGCCAGGGTCGGAGTCCCCACTTTTGAAGGATGAGGAGCCCCGTCCGTTCTGGGTTTCGTAAAGCCTCCGCGTGGGAAGGCAGAGCAGGGGTGGTTGACATCGAGCTGCCCACTGTACACGCGACCGGAGCCCACGGCCCAGGCGGCTTGACCCACAGACGTGCATCAGCCCAGCCCTGGAGGCCGCGCTCCCTCTGAGGGCTCCAGGGAGGGACACCCCAGGCCTCCATCCGGGCTCCTGATGGCAGCAGAGCTCCAACCCCTTCTGGCACTC
This sequence comes from Lontra canadensis, assembly GCF_010015895.1. NCBI lineage: Eukaryota > Metazoa > Chordata > Mammalia > Carnivora > Mustelidae > Lontra > Lontra canadensis. Next base: position 1,486,032 of record NW_022631019.1, on the reverse strand, counting down.
TCCCTGCCTGCACGTGTCTGTGGCCAAACATCACCCTTTTACAAAAAGGCACTAATAGTGGATTAGGGCCCCCCCTACGGCCTCGTGTTAATTCTGTCATCTGCAAAGACCTTCCTTCCCAGCGAGGCCACATTCAGAGCTCTGGGGTTAGGGCTTCAGGCTAAGAACTTGCACCTGCCAGCTGAGACTGCACGTGCCTGTGAGGAGGCGGGGCCCAGTGGACATCGGGGCCGGGGGGAGGCCGCGCCCCGATACAGAAAGGGGCCAGAGTAGTCACCCATTGCTGTGCAGCAAGTTAGCACAAGACACAGCAGCTGAAAACAGCCAGCGGCTCCTACCCTGGGGCCTCTGCGGGTCTGGAATCTGGGCCCCACTCAACGGGGTGCCACGGCTGGGGTCCTCTCGAGGCTTGGCGGGGAGGCCGGGCTGGGGGTCGGCTTCCAAGCTCCCACGTGAGGCTGCGGGCAGGCCTCCATCCCTCACCATGTGGGGCCTCTCGACAGAGCCGCTCACTTCCCTTAGAGAGAGAGCGAGTGTGAGCAAGCATCGTCCTGGTCAGCAGCCACAGCCCTTTTATACCAAATCCCATTTCCCCTGCTGCTCTCTGTGGTTCAGGAGCCCGGGATTGGGCGGCATGCAGGGGCATGTGCCAGGGGGGCAGGACTATCGGGGGCTACGTTGGAGGCTTCCCACACGGGGGCCATGGACCAGAGCACTGGGACATCACCAAGCACGGCCTGTCCGGCCTCAGTTTCCTGAGCCGTCCAAAGGAACGCTGTGTTCTGGGGCTGTGGGAGTCCACGGAGAAGGGGGCAGCATGGCTGGGGCACCATGGACCAGGGCCAGCTGGCTGGCTGGGCACCCACCTCTCTTGGGTCCCCGAGACATCAGCCACGGCCACTGGTTCTCCATGCTTCGAAATGTCACATCGGACCTGAGACGTCGTCCCCCACACACCCCGATGAGCCATCTTGGGCCCCTTGCCCCCGAGCATCTGTGTGGACTCTCACCCCACCTGCCCCAGACCCGCGGCCTGGCCCGCGGTAGCTCCCGCGGTGTGGCCCTCAAAACAAGAGGGTCTCCTGCCCCCTGCTGGCGCCCAGCAGAAGTGTCAGAAGACCCGGGTGCCCGGGGGCGTCCCTGGAACAAACGGCGGCTTGTTAGCTTCTGACGAGGCAGGACACTGGGGGAGGGAAAAAAAATCAATGTTTGCTAAATAGGGAAAAAAAATCACCCTGCCTCAGTGGGGAAAAGGCCTATTTTCAAGTGTATTAAAGTGATTACCCAGAGGACAAGCTGAAGAAGATGAACAGGTGCGTGCGCTGGACAGTCGTGGGTTTGCCCAGAGAGCTTCCGAGGGGCAGGGCGCCCGCCCCAGCCCGACGCGGCCCGGCTCTCGGCTTTAATAGTTTATCACGGTCGGGGGCAGCGTCTCGGTGAGGACAGCCCCTGGAGACGCTCGGCCGACGTGCACATTTAGTCGGTGATAAATAACCGGGAAAAGCACGAGGCCCGGAAGGATCCCAGATTTAATTCAAATAATTTAAAATCTAACGTTGAAAGAGCTCTTTGCATTCATGCGCCGTCCGTGTTTCCAGCGGGAGAGAGAAAAGGCTTTGTGTTCAGGCTGGGGGCAGGGTGACGGCGGAGCCGGCGGGCGGGGACTAACCTCTTTACCATGTGCTGGCGGCCGCCGGGAGGGGCGGGCGGCCTTTCGGAAAGCCGGACATGGGGGGAGGAAGATCGCGCTTGTCTGCGGACTTCCCTCCTGGTGAAAGGAATTTTGTCCACGGCGGGGCCTCCAACGGGGGCAGAGGGGGCCTCCCCTCCCCACGGAGGCCCAGGCTCCCCCCAGCCCAGGGGACACCCGCTCGCCTCGGGATGGAGGGGTCTCCGGGTGGAGTGCCGGGCGCCCCCACGGGGCGGACGGGGCAGGATGGTGGGTCCTACGGTGCTCTCCGCACAGCCACGACCCTTCCAGGGAAGGAGCCCCCCAGGCAGCGCAGCCACAGAGGAGGAAAGAGGCTGGGGGCCACCGGGAGCTGGTCCCCGCAGACTGGTGTTGTGGGTGGTGCGGGCCTGAGGGTCTGTGTTTGGTTTTGAGGAATTTGCGGAGCTGTGTGTCCTGGGATGATGGGGTGTCCCCCAAAGACGCACAGCCCCCTGAAACCTCAGAACCGGGCCTTACTTGGAAATGCACGTGATACGAGCTGGTCATCTTGCCTTCGGACGGACCCCGATCCAGTGACCGGAGGACTCAGAAGGACAAGCGGACGCCCAGGGAGAAGGCCGCTAGACGGCGCAGGCCCAGGTTGCCATGGGCCTCTGTCGCGAGGACCGCTGGCCGTGATGGGAGCGTGTGACGCGTGACGGGAGTCTCCCTCGGAGCCCCCAGGGGAGCCAGCCCCCACACAGCCCCCACACCATGAGAGACCACCTTGCTGGGGCTGGAAGCCCCACACTCGTGGTGTCCAGCGGGACGGCCCACAAGGGCTCACGGAGCCACGGTCCGCCGTGTGAGTAGGACGGGCCGGGACATGCATTCACCTGTACCACGACAGAGAGCGACGTCTTCCCTCGGCGCGGCTTTGAGGTGGCCCCTGGCACTCTGAGTCCCCAGACACACCCCTGAGGCAGCTTTCTCCGCAGCCTCTGACGATCCCAACTCACCTGTCAAGAACGACCCACTTTCCCTTTTCCTTAGACGGTCACCTTTTCTGTTTAAGAGACCCCACGGGACCTTTGCGGGATGGCAGCCATGTGGCTGCATCTGGCTGTGGAGTTTGTTCCTGGCTTAGACGGCGGAGGCCTTGGCGCGTCCTCGGCGAGGAGCAGAGGCCGGAGAAGCGCTTGGCAGAGGGAGGCTGCCCCACCCCCGCCCCGGGTCTGGGCTCCAGGTTGCCTGTCCGTGATCCCCGGGCATCTCAGGCCGCCCCCATGCATGTGTCACCTGAGTCAGGCACGCCATCCGCTTCCGGGCAGCTGGACACAGATCCGGGCTGTGAGGGGTGGGCAAGACCTCGCTAGAAACAAGCGGTGTCCACCCTTTACCTCAAGAGCGGTGGCGTGACATGCTCCGTGGCATTCTGGGTGGGGCGGGGATGGTGGGTCTGAGGTCTGGGTGGTGCGTGTGGACGGGTCGGTGGACCTGAGGCCAGACCCCAGCTCCTGGAGCCCCCACGGGGGTTTCCTGACCTGGTGCAGAGAAAACCACAGCGGGGGCCTCGGTAACCTCGTCCTGTCTCCTGAGCTGCTTGGCATAGCTCCCTGGGGTCGACAGCCGTCATCCGGCTCAGGACAGGTGCCCGGTGTCCACCTGCTGCCCCAGGGAGGAGGAGCCCAAATGGTCTAGAAGGCCTGCAAGTCTCCTGGTGTCGCCAGCCAGGTGCCACCCACTCCCATCCTGCGGGCTGAATGAGAGCCATGTCCAGCCTGTCCAGGGACCCGAGGCGAGCTGTCCAGTCCCAACGCCCTCCTCTCTGCCCTTGCCCACCCTGCTCCCCGACACTGGCTTCTCCCCAGTTCCTCAGGATTCAGAGGCTCGTCTCTCTGCCCAGAGAGATTTTCCTCCAAATCTCCAGATGTCAGCACCTTCCCCACAGCTGGTGCTCAGCACGGTGACCGTGGACGTCGGCGTGTATGAGAAGGAGCTCGGGGCCCCGGGGGCACCAACAGCAGCCACGCGTGGCTGGCAGCTCCCACACTGGCCATGCAGGTGCAGGTCGCCCCCTCCCCTGCCGGGGCCCCGAGTCCCAACGCTCAGTGACATACTGGGCCACACCACACGGAATTGCCGTCGCCTCCTCCCACCCCATCCTGGCAAATCGGGCTCGCATCCAGCTGTGATCCCCACCCGTGACCGGGCCTGTCTCTCCCATCAGAGCTCATGCTCCCCAAGGGCCGGGGCTCTGTTCTGCGGGGAGCACCATGTCCCTGAGCCATCCAGCCTAGCACCTGACCAGACAGCAACGTTGGGAAGAATGAGTGAGTGAGTGAGTGAGCGGGAAGACCCTGACCCTGACCCTGACCCTTCCCAGAGCCCAGCTTCCAGCCCCTGAGGGGGAGGTGGGTCCCCAGGGGTGGTAGCAGGGATCTCAGGGCAAGAGTGCCCGCAGGGGGAGGGGTGCCCGTGGTGGGAGGGGTGCTGCCCCGAGGAAGGAGCCCCAGCTGAACCAGTCCCTCCCTGGGTCCCACCGGCTCAGCCCCCCGGGCCTCCCATGAGAGCAATGACTTCCTTTCTTTGTTCGGTTCTTCTCGGGGTGGGGGGGGCTTCAGCCAAGGACAAGGGTTGAGCGGCCGGCCGGGGCTCCCATCACCCACTGGATGCGGCATGGGGAGGCTGGGCCCAGCTCTGGGCAGCGGCAGCCCGGGACACTTCTCAGCACCCCGAGGCTGCAGGCTCAACTCCATGCAGACCCCTGGGACCCAGGGCGGCCGGGAGCCTCCATGCTGTCCGCGTGATGAGAGAAAGGCCGGGGGGCCACGCGTGGTGGCTCAGAGCCTCTGCCTGGCAGGACGCCTGTCACCTCCGCTCACATCCCACGTTTCGTGGCCCCGCCCACCCGCAAGGGCCCCCGACATGGCCAGGCAGCCAGGTGGGGTGCGTGCATTTTCCGAGGTTCTCCATGGCTCTGCATGTGTGGGGTTGCCAACTCCCGGAACACGGGCCCTTCCTAAACTTTTGTCCGGTTTATCTGAAAGTCGTACATGGCTGGCTGTCCTGTGCTTGTGCCTGCAAAGCCTCCCCACCGCTGCGGGCCAGGCTCACAGCCACAGGCTTCGTGTCTGAAGCCCCGCGGGGGTGGCCACGCGCGGTGGGGGGGAACCTTAAACGCGGAGAAAGACTTGCCCTGAGGCACCAGAGCGCAGCCCTGTTCCTAGAACCCTGGAGGAAGGAGATCCGCCAGGAAGGGAACGTGAGCCAGCGCGCTCTGCCCTCGGGCATCTGTGCCAAAGACATGCCTGGAGCTTTCCAAAAGGGAATTCAACCTAAGAATAGAAGCTGCCCCCTTCTCCCCGCGCCCCCGCCGGTCTGCCCAGACTCCCAAGAGAGGGGCGCCGGGACTCGGCCAGCAGAAACCTGGAACACCCACCCTGCTCCTGGACGATTCTCACGAGATCCAGGAGGTAACCGTGACCCGCTCGGGTCTTATCACCAACTTCCCAAGATATCCACGAGACCGGTGAGCCAGAAGCGGCCAAACCCAAGAGGAATGGGAGCTTGACGGACGCCGGCAACTGAAGCCAGGGGTCTGCCGCGCTGGCAGGGAGAGCTACCGTCCGCGTTTGTTCGGCACAAAAGGAGCAAAGTGCAGAAGGGCCTTCCCTGTCTATCCCCCCTCCAGTGACAGACCTTCTGCGGACATCATGGAAGTACTTCGGTGTGGATGAGGCTGAGGCTCTGCCTTGTGCCAAGCACCCCCGCACCCTGTGCCCCGCTGCCCGCCCTCTGTGGGAGCTGCCGTCCCCCGCTCCCCCATGCACCTGCTTCGGACCCTCTGAGGGGCTGGGCGTGCCTCCCGGAGCTGCAGTCTGGAGGCGGAGGGGTGGGGCAGAGTGAGTTAACAAACACACCTCCAGATGGTGTCCGAGGGGGATATACTCTGGGAAGAAAACAACGTGAAACAGGGTCAGGGACAGGCTGGCCTGAGGGACAAGTTAAACCAGGCGGTCAGGAGTGTCCACACTGAGCTGAGACCCCAAAGCCAGGGCCAAGAGTGCATGGGAGACCTGGAAAGAGACCATTACAGCGTGGCCAGGGAACAGCATGGTGTGGGCAAAGGCCCTGGGGCAGCGATCACGTCACCCTCCTTGGTTCTTCACTCATCACAAGTTTAGGGCTCTTCCCGACCACGCCTGACCTGCCATATTAAAGAGGTCCCTGCTAGGGACCAGCTCCTACCCAGCCGGGCTTGGTGTCCAGGTTCTGCGGGAGGGGCTGGGCTGGGTTTGACATAGCCAGGGCTCAGGTGCCTTGATTATCAACCCCTTTCTGTGCTCCCTGTGAACGAAGCCACAGTCTGGTCCTCCCCCGGGACATAGTCACGTGGCTTCTGGGGACAGACACTCCCAGGGAAAGCCATAATCCCCACCTGTGCTAGTTGACGGCCTGCAGTCAAATGGTCCACCACCCTGGCTCGTGCTGCCCACACCCCTGTGCAGGGAACAGGGCTTGCGGACCTGCCAGAGCTCCTCTCCCAGGCCAGGGGTCTGCTGCTGCTGGCGGGGAGCAGGGGGCCGCCCCACGTGGTCTCTCTCCTGATCCACTGTGGAACCCCCGGGAGCCCTCGGCTTCGCTGCAGATGGATGGGCGGCCGTGCGGGGTTGCCCGTCGTCCTGGCTTGCCAGAGTGGGTGTCTTGCCACAGTGACAAGCAGAGCGGTGGCAGACACCCTCGTGCGTGCTCCTTGGCTGGGGCATCTTCGGCTCCTTTGGGTCAAATCCTAGAGGTAGGATTTGGGGGTCCGCTCGGGCTGCTGAAACAGAACACCCCAGACGGAAGTCTAGAAGTACGTTCACTTCTCACCGCTCCAGAGGCTGGAAGCCCACGGTCAAGACTCCAGCACGTTCCATTTCTGGGCTGAGCTCTCACTTGGTGGCCAGTGGTCTCATGAGACCATCTCTGGACTGGGATGAGCCAGGGTTCGTCCTGCTGCGCTGGCTTTTCCTGCACGTGGATCCTCCCACAGCACCACACGTGGAACTTAGAGTCCAAGTCACTAACAAAGGGCGCCCGGCCGTGGAGCAGCAGCAGCTGGCCCGGGAGGAGGCCAGGCCAGGCTCTTGCAGATGCAGCGTGGAAAGGCCGTTTCTCCGGGGCCACTCCTCCGGCTGAGCCACGCTCCTGAAGCCAGCAACGGGGACGCGGTGCGCTAGCCACGACTTGTGGAATCCAGGGACTGGGGCACAGAGTGGGGAAGCAGGTGGTCCCATTCTGCATTGTCCGGAGAGACTCACTTCGGGAATGGGGGCTTCCTGTCCTCACAGCGTCTGCTGTGTGGGCTTAGAGGGTCTGATTCCCGGAGGACGCCTTTCCCCCAGGCTCACGGTGGGAAGAGTCCCGGTGAACCGCCCACAGTTCCAGCCGCGGACTGTACCCGCAGACTGGCAGGTGCAAAGGAGCCATGGCTCTGGCAGGACGAGGGATCCCAAGGAGGGGGCTGGGGGATGTGCCTGCCCTCATGCTAGCCACCCTGGCGGTGACTAGGTGAGCTCTGGATTCGCGGCCTGAAAAGGCCCGGCAGCCAAAACTCAGACTGTCCGGTCCGCTAGACCAGGAGGTGTCCCGGCCCGGGGCGTGGTGTGGGGACCTGGAGGAAGGGTCATGGTGAGTGCTTGTCATGGTCCCAAGATCTGCCGTGGTTACGGGGCTGCCGTCTGTCCCACTAGCCCCCTTTCTGTAGGAGTCCCCAGAACCGAGATTGCAGACACGCCAGGACCCGCGCCCAGGAAGGCGAGACAAGCACGTGGCCGAGCCTGCGATGTTGAGGTCACTGGGCCCCCACCCCAGATCTGCAGCTCCATCTCCCCCTTGCTTGAGCGTGGGACTTGCTGTCGATGGGCGTGGCTTGCCTTGTCCTGGGAAGGCACATGGCCATGACCGACGGAGACAGACCCCATCTCTGTGATGCGGCTCATGCTGTCTGGGAGGGACAGTCTCTGAGGCCAGGGTGCCAGCCCTTCCTCTGCCCCTCCCCGCATGCCTGCCCTGACCAGCTTCCCCGAGGAGCCCCTGCAGCTGAGCCCCACGGCTGGGACACTGGGCTCGAGGAAGGGCCGGTGGCGGAGCCTCGCGGAACGACCGGAGCGTCCCTTTCAAAGGAGAAGAGCACCAGGAGACACTATGATAATGACCACACACCCTCCAGAGCAAGAAACCCCTGGTGCTAATGCCAGGTCTTCAACCCAGGGGCTCGGGGGTCCTGAGCAGCCAGCTCCCCTGCCCTCCCTGCCCTTTACCCCCTGCAGAGGGTTGGGAGGGACGGGAAGCCCCGGGGGGCTGGGAGGTCGACATGACACGGTGCTGTGTGTGCTCAGGGAGCAGTGGCCCCTGCGGGCAGCAGTGCTGAGGAGGACGACGTGAGCCCCCAGCTCAGGCCTCATCCCTCACGCATCTTCTGACAAACGCCGAAGCAGAAACAAGGCCCCGGTCACCTCGGAGCCTGCAGCTCGATCCCAGACACGCTGTTGCTTTCTAAATTTAGAGCTTATAAAATCACTAAATGGTTGGAAAGCAGGGAAAAGAGAAGTGGAATTGTGTGACCATATTTGTACGTACGTCCAAGGGCTGGGGTGAGGGAGATGTGGTATTTATATCCCAGTGACTGGGATCTCCCCAAACACTTCTGAGAAAACGTCAGCCGTCTGAGCGACTCCACCACCTGCTCTGTCCTTGGTCTGTACGGCTCTCCAGGCTGGATCTGAACCCCATAAAAAAGACGCATTCTTCTCACATCGCTGGGAGTCCTCGGCCACCCCTCCCCATCATCCCCGTCCCCCGCTCAGAAAGTTTCCTTCTACAAATGGGGCGACTTGAGGAGCTCCCACTGCATCCAGGCTCCTCCCAGGACATGCCCTGTATCGGCAGGGGCTGCCCACCCAAGCACCACAGATGGGGTCTTATAGGCAACAGACGTTTGTCCCTCAAGGTCCAGAGGCTGGAAGTCCAGGGTCAAGGCACAGGAAGAGTCAAGGTCTGGTGAGGACCCTCTTCCTGGTTCGTGGAAAGCGTCTTCTCTCCATGTCCTCCCACAGAGGAAAGGCCAAGGGAGCTCTCTGCGGTCTCCCACGAGGTCACTAACCCCATCGTGGGGCCCCACCCTTCACACCCAATCCCCTCCGAAGGCCCTGCCTCCTAACACTGTCACCTTGAGGGTTAGGATTTCCACATATGAATTGGGGAGGGGGGCTACACAACGTTCAGTCCATAACCTTTCCCTTCTAATACCTCCTGGCACCTGCCGGGGTGGGCTGACACGCTCTCCATTGAACTTGGGGTCAGTGGACCTTTGACTAACTCTGAATGCTGGCAGGGAGGCCCCAACTCTAGGCCTGGGGCCTCCAGGCTGCTGCTTCAGGAGAGGTGGGTGGAAGCCCTGGGACTCCAGGAACCCTGGCTGTCTACACACCCTAGAAACCCCATTCTCCTCACATTAAACACCCCTGGCAAAGGCCACAGGTGAACCAGGGAGTCCTGAAGACCCCTGGACCCTGGTCAGACTCTCTTACCTGTCTGCATGCAGGAGAATCACAGTGTTCCCATCATGGCTTGATGTTTCTGGCTTCTGCTTGTGGCATTTTGGTAGTTGTGTATATGTATGTTGGTGTGAGTGTTCAAAGAGAGAGACAGAGCTCTCCTTTCCAGGAATATTCCCATCAAGATAACTCAAGAACACTCATGCTTACAAAATAGCTTAGACTTGCCAGGTAAAACAGGATACACGTCCCTTCAAAAGAGAGCTGAGCTTGCAAAAGAGTAATGGAATTTTCCAGGGGCCCAAAAATGAATAACATGACCCAAAATAGGGATTGAGGTGAGCTAATGCTGTGGCTGCCTGGGACCTGGCTCCCAGATGCTGATCGTGATAGGAAGGGGCTTGAGATGTGCTCCCAGGACAGGGCACGAGGCCTTTCGACACCAAGGGGCAAGCCAAGGAAGCAGCTTCTGCACAAAGCCACAGTCCCTGCTCCAGCCTCGGTGGGAGGAACGCTGTTAACAAAACCCACCCACCGGCATACCACAAGGAAGATGGTCAGTCTTTACCTGGACTGAGAGAGGAAGTTTAAAAGCAAAGCCAGAGCAATGCTCCTGCATAAAAGCAAAGGGAACACAAAAACTATCAAAATCAACTTTGTAAAGCTCAAGAAATTCCTCCAAGACCTCCAACAATTAGGAGAGCTTCTGTCCATAAAATGGTTGAATCCCGGTGAGAACGGAGTTTTGCGGCACTTTCACTCACCCTCTCCCCAGGAGTGTCGCGGTCTGAAGACCAGCATCATGCCGGCCACCATGGCCGTGAGCAAGAGTGGCCTACAACTGGAGGGCGGGGTGTCTCAGCACATTCCTGAGAAGCTAGAAAGCCACATGGATGTGCAAGGACATGCACATGCCTGGAAGGACCCAAGAGGGCCCGAATCTCTCATTCCCGGCTGACCTTGAGACATTGCAGAAGGAGGAATTGGCGTTAAAGGCCAAGCTGTAACCTGCCTGCTGGGGCCTTGACATCCTCAAGCCAAGTCTGCAGCCCTCATTGGCTCAAGGTGTTGGAGGAAATCCATTTCCACACATAAGACGACCGCTAAGCAAACCAAGCAGAGATCTCTGTGGCCACCATGACAAAGACAATGAAGTCTGACTTACAGACTTGGTTGAGGAAAGTCACTACATAAATAGCAACAGAGCTCAGAGAGGGTGATCTGATTTCCAGAGTTGCCGTGTTATAGTCCCTAAAATGTCCATTTCTCAACAAAAAATTATCACACACACACACACACAACAGGACAATGTGGCCCATGCCATGAAAACAAGCAGGTCAATAGGAACTGCCCCCACGGAAGCCAAGTGTTAGACTACTAGACAAAGATTTAGATCAGCTGTTATATTGTGTCAACAATGCTCAAATTTTTAAAAATTAATAAATAAACCAGCTATTCTAAATATGTTCAAAGAACTAAAGAAAATCATGTCTAAAGAACTAAAGGATAGCATGAGAATGTTGTCTCACCAAATAGAGAATTTCAATAGAGAGACAAAAATTATTTAAAAAAAAAATCAAATAAGGAGCTCCTGGGTGGTGCAATGGGCTAAGCATCTGATTCTTGGTTTTGGCTCAGCTCATGATCTCAGGGCCATGAGATTGAGTTCCACGTTGGACTCCCACACTGGGTGTGGAGCCTGCTCGATAGTCTGTCTCTCCCTCTGTCCCCTCACTCACGCTCTCTCCCTCACTTTCTTTTTCTAAAATAAGCTTAAAAAATAATCAAATAGAAATTCTGGGGTTGAAAATTACAATAACTGAAATGAAAATAACCCACCAGATGGGTTTAACAGCAGATTTAAGCTGGAAGAAGAAAGAATCAGTGAACTTGAAGCTAGGTAAATTGAGATCATCTATTCTGAGAAACAGAAAGAAATGAGAATGAAAAGAATGAATAAGGCCTCAGAAATCCGTAGGACAGCACACATATGATGGGAATCTGAGAATGATAGGGATAAAAGGGCAGAAATAAGTGATGACCAAAACCTTCCAAATTTGATGAAAACCATCAATCTCTTCATCCAAGAGGATCAATGGACTCCAAGTAGAATAAACCCTAAGAGATCCATAGCTAGACAAACCGTCAAAAGATAAACACAAAGGGATAGTATTAAAGTGGCAACAGAAAAACAACTCACCCTGTAAATGAGACTACACCTGAGTTTTCATCGTAAATCTCATCAGTCCGAAGTCAGCAAAGAAATGAAAAGCACCTATAGAAAGAACTACAAAGGTAAATATACAAGATGGTATAAGTGTGGTTTTTTGTTTGTAACTCTTTCCTATCTTATTTGATACGAAATACAATTGTACACAACAATATTTATAAAACTGTCGCTAGGCTTAGAATGTGTAAAGATATAATTTGTATGACAACATAGCACAAAGGTGGGGGGAATGGAGCTATATGGAGAGCAAGGTTTGTGTATATTATTGAAATTAAGTGGGTATTAATCCTAACTGGTTTGTAATCATTTAACATGTCAACCATAATCCCCAGAGCAACCACAAAGAAAACAGAGGAAAAGAAACAATAGAATTTAATTGGCACCCTAGGAAATACCTATCTTACATAGAATAGTGGTAATGGAGGAACGTAAGAACAAAAAAAGACACAAGATATGTAGAAAAAAAAACCCAGCAAAATTGCAGTCATAAATCTTTCCTTATCAATGATTACATTAAATGTAAATGAATTAACCCTTCCTATCAAAAAGCAGAGATTGGCGGAGTAAATTTTTAAAATCATGCTCTGCACAGAAGACACATTTTATTTTATTTTTTAAGTAGTTTATTTATTTATTTGACACAGAGAGAGAGAGAGAGTACAAGCACTGGGAGCACAAGCAGAGGGAAAGGGAGAGGCAGGCTCCCTGCAAGCAGGGAGCCCAACATGGGACTCAATCCCAGGACCCCGGGATCATGACCTGAGCTGAAGGGAAATGTTTAACTGACTGAGCCACCCAGGCACCCTGCAGACACACTTTAGATTCAAACACAAATAGTTTGAAAGTAAAAGGATGAAAAAATGTACCATAAAACAGAGACTAGAAGTTGAAATGGCTATATTAATATCAGATAAAATAAATTTTAAGACAAAAATTGTATGAGAAACAAAGGACATTTTCTTTTTTTAAAAAATATTTTATTTATATATTTGACAGAGATCACAAGTAGGCAGAGAGGCAGCAGAGAGAGAAGGAAGCAGGCTCCCCGTTGAGCAGAGAACCCCATGTGGGGCTCAATCCCAGGAGCCTGGGATCATGACCTGAGCCAAAGGTAGAGGCTTTAACCCACTGAGCCACCCAGGCACCCCCAAAGACCATTTTCTAATGATAAAAGTGTCAATCCATCAAGAAGACCTAACAATTATAAATAGGTAAGTATATAACAGTAGAACCCCAAAATACATGAAGCAAAAACTGATTGAGTTGAAAAAAGAAATAGGCAATTTATAATAATAGTTGGAGTCTCCAATACCCCAGTTCTCATAATGAATAGAACAACTGGGAAGAAGATCATAAAGGAAATGGAAGATTTTGAAAATAGAGTGAGCCAACTACACCTGACAGACAGCTGGAGAACTCCCCCCCCAACAACAGCAGGGTCCATGCTGTGTCAGCAGACACATAGAACATTCTCCCACACAGATCAGATGTTAGACCATAACAAAAACCTCGAAAAATAAAAGGACAGAAGTTATACAAAGTGTGTTCTGTGACCACAATGGGATAAAAGTAAAGAAAGAAAATTTGGGAAATTCATAAATGTGTGGAAATTAAATAGCCCATCATCAATAACTGATGGACCGATGCAGAAATCTCAAGGGAAATTAGAAGGTACGTCGAGATGAGTGAAAATGGAAGCACAACATGCTAAGACTGAACAGGAGGCAGCTAATACAGTGCTCAGCAAGAACGCTATAGTGGAAAACAACCACATGATTAAAGAAGAAAGGTCTCAAATCAATACCATAATCTTCCATCTTAAAACACTGGGAAGAAGAGGAGCAAACTAACCTTAACATAAACAGAAGGAAGGTGTGATGGTTGCCTTTACGTTAACCTGACTGGAGTGCAGGGTGCTAAGAGAGTCTGTAAAACATTATTCTGGGTGTGTCAAAGGGGGTGTTTCTGGATGGTATCAACATTGTAATCAGTAGATCAGTGAAGGACTGCCTTCCCTAATGTCGGTGGGCCTCATTCCATCAGTTGAAGGCCTGCCTGACTAGAACAAAAAGGTTAACCCTCCCACGAGTAAGTAAGAACTCCTCCTGCCTGGCTGCCCTTAAGCTGGGGCATGGGTATTTTCCTACCTTTAGGCTTGAATCGAAACAATCAGCTCTTCCTGGGTCTTGAGCCTGTCAGTTTTAGACTGAAACTATTCTTCTGGTTCTCCTGGTTCTCCAGTTTCTACTGAACATTTTAAAAATAAAATTCGGGTGCTTGGATGGCTCAGTCAGTTAGTGTCTAACCCTTGACGTTGGGTCGGGTGGTGATCTCAGGGTCACGAGATTGAGCACCACACCGGGTTCTGTGCTGGGCATGGAGTTTGCTTGAGATTCTCTTCCTCTCCCTCTGCCTCTCTCTCTCTTTCTCTCAAAATAAATAAATAAATAAATAAATAAACCCAATCTTCCACAAGATCTTACCAAAAAAATTGGAAAAAAAGGAATATTTTCCTTTTTTTGTTTGTTTTTAAGGATTTTTTATTTATTTACTTGACAGACAGAGATCACAAGTAGACAGACAGGCAGGCAGAGAGAGAGGGGGAAGCAGGCTCCCCGCTGAACAGAGAGCCCGATGAGGGGTTCGATCCCAGGACCCTGAGATCATGACCTGAGCCGAAGGCAGAGGCTTTAACCCACTGAGCCACCCAGGTGTCCCAAAAAAAAGGAATATTTTCTAATTCGTTCTGTGAAGTCAGTGATGTCCTGATAACAAAGCCAGACAAAGACATCTGAAGAAAAGAAAAACTACCATCTAGAAAGATGATCAGAATCCCTCATGAATATTGATGTAAAAATCATTTCTAAAAAACCCTAGGAATTTGAATCTAAGGACATTTAAAAAGCTTATATACCATGATCAAGTGGGATTTATGCCAAGAAAGTAAAGCTGGTTCAACATATGAAAATCAGTTAATCTAATTTACCAAATTATAATTGAATAAGGACATAAGCCAACATGATCATCTTAATAAATGCATAAAAAAAGCATTTGACAATCAGCAGAGGCAAAGGAAACAAGGTCAAAATGAATTATTGGGACTACATCAACATCAAAAGCTTTTGCACAGCAAAGGAAACAGTCAACAAAACCAAAAGACAACTGAGAGAATGGGAGAAGATATTTGCAAATGACATATCAGATAAAGGGCTAGTATCCAAAATCTATAAAGAACTGGTCAAACTCAACACCCAGAGAACAAATAATCCAATCAAGAAATGGGCAGAAGACATGAACAGACATTTCTGCAAAGAAGACATCCAGATGGCCAACAGACACATGAAAAAGTGCTCCACATCACTCAGCATCAGGGGAATACAAATCAAAACTACAATGAGATCCCACCTCACACCAGTGAGAATGGCTAAAATTAACACGTCAGGAAATGACAGATCCTGGCAAGGATGCGGAGAAAGGGGAACCCTCCTACACTGTTGGTGGGAATGCAAGCTGGTGCAACCACTCTGGAAAACTGCATGGAGGTTCCTCAAAAAGATGAAAATAGAGCTACCCTATAACCCAGCAATTGCACTACTGGGTACTTACAAAAAAACCCTAAAGATACAAATGTAATGATCCGAAGGGGCACGTGCACCTGGATGTTTATAGCAGCAATGTCCACAACAGCCAAACTACGGAAAGAACCTAGATGTCCATCGACAGATGAATGATTAAAGAACATGTGGTATATATACACAATGGAATACTATGCAGCCATCAAAAAACCAAAATCTTACCATTTGCAATGACATGGATGGAACTAGAGGGTATTATGCTGAGTGAAATAAGTCAATCAGAGAAAGACAATTATCACATGATCTCCCTGATATGAGGAATTTGAGAGGCATGGTGAGGGGTTGTGGGGGGTAGAGAGGGAAAAAAAATGAAACAAGATGGGATCAGGAGGGAGACAAACCATAAGAGACTCTTAATCTTACTAAACAAACTGAGGGTTGCTGGATGGTAGGGGTAGGGATAGGGTGACTAGGTTATGGACATTGGGGAGGGTATGTGCTAAGGTGAGTTCTGTGAATTGTATAGGATTGATGATTCACAGACCCGTACCCCTGGGGCTAATAATACATTATATGTTAATTTAAAAAAGCATTTGACAAAATCCAATACTCTTTCATGGTGAAAACACTCAACATATTAGGAATACAAGGGAAATTTCCCACCTGATGCGACTATGATATCTGATCTATGAATAACCCAGAGGTCGTGTCATATGTAATGGCAAAGCACGGAACACGTTCCCTTTAGCATTAAGAATAAGACAAGGATGATCGCTCTCATCATTTCCATTCAACATTGTACTGGATGGTCTAGGCAGGGAAAATAAGCAAGAAAAAAAAAAATAAAAGGCTCAGGTTGGAGGAGGAACAAAGCTACATTTATTCACAGGTAACATAATCTTCTATATAGACTATCCTAAGAAAGAGAAACCTATAATCTAGGAACGCTGTCAACATACAAAAAATGATTATATTTCTGTATACCATAAGTGAACTCTCTGAAAATGAAATTAAGAAAACCATTTGTTTTATAATGGCTTCAAAAAGAATGAAATCCTTAGGAATAAATGCAACAAAAGATGTTTATTACTTACACACTGAGAATTATAAAACACCAGGATGAAATGGAAAAAATTAAGGACATAAATAAATGGAAAGACACCCATGCTCATGGGTCAGAAGACTTAGTCCTGCAAACATAGCACTATTCCCTAATTGATCTGCAGATTCAATGAAATCCCCACCAAATTCTCAGTTCCCTTTTTTTAAAAAAAGGAACTGATCATTGATCCTAAAAGTTATATGGAAATGGAAAGGGCCCAGAATAGTCTAAACGATCTTGGGGGGAAAAAAAAAAGAACAAATTTGAGGAAGGCATATCTCAAAGACACAAGAACCCATCAGAAACAGCTCTCAATGGCCAAAGCTGAAGCAATCTGAGTAATATAATAAATAATAATAGTGTTAGACTAAAACCCAGAGGGAACAATATCTACAAGTCCATAAACAAACGATGAATATATAAATACATAAATGTGGGGAAACAGACAACTCTTCCTTGTCATAACAATTCAGTTAATACATGCAAAATGGCCAGGTGGATGGAAATTTTAAAATCACCTTTACAAAACCATATTAATAACAGCTGCAGGCAAGATCTACCCATGGAAGCTAAAATTAGTGACTAAAATTTAAGAAGAAAGGGGATATTTGTACAGCATTAAAGTATTTCCCCTCAAATATGGATGGAGAGTAGTAATTCTGCAGTGTAAACCCTGACAAAGAGAACATTACCTAAAAGATCAAGGTGAACCTCATCATTATAAGATATAGTGACATCTCATGCTTCCTGACATAAGGCACCGGGGGCATATCTTCCTTTCCCCCAAATCCACAACCTCCATGTAATCGTGAGAAAACAAAACAAACCTGTTTATGGATATTTTTCAAATTCTGACCTGAGGTCTTCACAGGTGTCAAGGTCCACAAGCAGCAGGAAACAGAGCAGTCCAGGCTGGAAGAGACCAGAATATGGGAAAGCTAAACGCAATGTGGGATCTGAGACTGGGCCCTGGCTCACAAAAAGGACCTTGGTGGGAAAACTGGTGAAAACCAAGTGAAGTCCATAATTTAGTTAAAAAAAAAAAAAAGAAGATAAAAAAGAAACATAAATGTCTGGAAGAAAATCTTTGCCCATTAAAAATAATTCAAAATATCTACCTAAAATATACCATCAGAATCCAACCACTTTTGAGGGTAGTCTCCAAAATGTTTGATAATAATAAAATTGCAATTGTAAATTAACTGTTTCAGAAAAATAGAAACAAGAAATACCCTTCCCAAATTGTTTAGGGAAGCTAAAATCACTTTGATATCCAGGATCAAGAAAGGACACTACAAGAAGGGGGAGGTTATATGCTAAATTCAATTATGAGCATAGTTTTCTTTTTTGAAACCCATAAATAAAAATCTAAACATTAAATCCAGCACACAAAACATGCGAACAAACGAACGGAAAACCAAGTATTATGGCCGCAGTAGATTTGAGAGAGGAATGCAAGGCTGGTTTAACGTGAGAAAGTCTGACTCGGGTCACTGAATGAGTATTCACTAGGCTCAGGTCTGAAAGCATTTGACAGGATAAAAGTTAAGTACACACATAAGGTTTCATTCTCCCTCACTTGGAAAGCTGGAGAGAGGCCATCCGCGGCCGGCACAGCAACTTCCTTCCAGGAGGTTATCCTTCTACTTGATCTTCGTTGCCTCTAGGGTGTGGTTCGCAGCTGTCTGGGCCACAAAGACTCAGGTCCGAACCACCTGTCTACGTAGAGCAGAGGTTGCAAGAAAGATCAAGTGTTCTTAAGCGCACAACTCTGAAACGTGTCCTTCCGTTCTCACTCGTGACATTGTTAGCTTGGCCGTGACTTCCGACAAGGGAGGTTGGGTTGCAGGGCTTATCCCCGGCCGTTGTGCCGAGTCGTGCTGAGCACACAACCAGCAATCCCACTGCTGTGAGAGCAAATGCGTTCCCATGTCTTTATACCTCACCTCCAGTCTCCAGCTCTCTTGGCCACATGTGTTCTTCTCCCCCACATCTGGCTGTGGCTCCCCACAGAGCACTAGAAGACACACCATGTGCCCCCAACACATCCAACCACAACACAGTGGTGGGAGCAGGAATTTAATCTGCAGATGTGATTAAGTGCCAAATCAGCTGACAGGGAGATGTTCCTTGGTGGGCCTCACCTAATCAGATGATCCCTTAAAGGAAGCAGGGCTATTCCAGCAGAAGAGTTTTGAAGCATGAGAGGGATGGTCTTTGCTGCTGGCTTTGAGGATGAAGAGAGCCGCATGGTGAGAACCTGAGAGTGGCAACTAGGAGGTGAGAACAGACCAGCAGCAAGAAAACAAGGACTCTGAACTGATTTCTGCGCACAACGACATGAGCTTGAAAGAGAATCCCCAGTAGAAGGGAGCACAATCCGGCTGACACCTTGGTGCAGTCATGTGAGTCTCTGAGCAGGAGATCAGCCAGGCTATACCCTGACTCCTTGACCCACAGATTCCAGAGTTAGGCACTTTCCCTAACTCTGAGATGATGAACAGGGGTGTTGTAAGCCACTAAGTGTGTGGTATTGTGCAGCATAGACTATTCACACACTTGCTGCCTCTACAACTGCCTAACTCTGCTCAGATTTTGTCCGCATCCTTACACTCACAGGGCAAGAGGGTCTGGAAGCAGAGGCGATCTACGGACGCTTGCTTCTAACAAAAGTAGCAGCACAAATGAGTAGGGAGAGGGAGACATTTTTAATCGGTTGTACTGGGTCAATTAGATAGTCACACGGGAAAAAAAATAAGAATTGGTCCCTACCTCACACCATGCAAAAATTATATATTCTAGGTGGGTGTGGCTCTAAATGCAAAAGGAAAAATTACAAAGATTCCAGAGGATGTCATGGAATGTGTTCATGACAGTGGGCGGGCCAGAGTCGGAAGTAGCGCTCGGAGTGTGAGTTATACATGGAGAGTAGCACTTGGGGTATGAGTTATACATGGAGTGTGTCGAGTTGAGGAACTGCATTCATTACAACACACTGCTCTGAGAGCAAACAGCAAGCCAGCGCAGCTTTGTCGGTATGACTGGAATACACACACACACGCACGCACACACGCACACATCCAGTGAGCAACCTTACACAAAAGTGGGCAAAAGTCTTGAACAGGCCCTTCACGAAGGAGGGACACCACAGGGTCGGTCGACCTGAAATAGTTCCCGGCCTTCTTGGTCATCAGCAAAATGCAAGTGAAGGCCACAGCGAGCAGGCAAGTGACGGCAGGCCAGGGGAACAACAGGCACACTCGCACACGGCCAGAGGGTCGTGGTAGAGCAAACACTGTGGAAGTCTGGAAGTACTGCTAAAACCAGAACATCACCCCGACCCAGGTGCTCATGCCCAGCAGAAATGGTGCACGGGCGTGTCCAAAGGCATTTACAAGATTGATAAGACGTCAATCAAAGTGTCATAAGACTGGAAACAACACCATCAACATTAGGACAGATCAATCAATCACACAATTAAACAAGGGGGCGCTATGAAGGAACAGGAAGGCAGCAGTGATTACTCTCAGCCTCAAACCCGTGTACCCCACACAGACAACATGGCGAGAAGAAGCCAGGCACGACGGAGCGGGGCTGCGTGACTCCACTCACACAGAATTCAGAATCAGCAACCCGGGTCCCCAGCAGCACAAGTCAGGGCAGTCACTACCTTTGGTGTGAAGGTGGGTCGTGACAGGAAAAACTCGGAGGGCTTCTGGGGTTCTGGAAAGTTCTGTCTCTCAATCTGGGTGCCGAGCGCATGGGCGTGCCCACTTGGTAAATCCATTCCATCACACACTTACGACTTCCGCATTTTTCTGTGTGATGCTGTCTTTTAATAAAATGTTCATTTAAAAAATCAAGAATAGACAGAAGACATAAAACATTCAATGGAAAAATGGGTGAAGGCTCTGGGGGCAGTTTTACAGAAACAAAAACAAATGTCTGAACAATGGGGCAGCAATGCTCCGAGTCAGCCATCAGGAGGGAGATGCCAACCAACGCAGTAACGAGGGGTCACCCCCAGAAGCCAGAGGGGCGCCAACTTGGGGTCGGAGGCACTGGACGTGGGTGACCTCACCTACACTGCGGGAGCCAGAGACCCCCAAGTTGGTGCAACCACCTCCCGTGTCACTTGGCAGGTTTTGTCGGTAAAGACACACAATCTGCCAGCAACTCCACAATTAGGCACTTTCCCTAAACAGAGCTCACTGGTGTGCACACAGGAAGAGTGTGCGAGAACGCCCGTTTCAGCATGGGCCCCAGGTGTCGTCACCAGGAGAGCGGGTGAGCACTGCGGGGCGGGCGCTCATGCCTCCAACAGAGGCCTGTCGGGCAGGGCGTCGTGCAGAAATCTGCTGCCATGCCGTTCAGACCACAGGCAAAGCGTGTCCTGCCAACGGAGGAGTACAAGCTGGGCCTGGCGATGACCAACACCAAGTCCGAGAGCTTCGGGGTGGGAACGAAACAGAATCAAGGACTGTCCAATGAGATAAAGCTGACAAAGGCGGGTGTGAGTGTGAGCGGGCGCTCACCCGTTATTCTCTGTACTTTTCTCTACGCTCGAAAGATTCCATGACTGAAAAATCCTGCAAAGAAGCCAACAGAAATGGGAACTAAGCCTGACTCCCTTCTCCTAAGAGCTGCCCCCTGCCCGTCGGCCCTTCTCAGTCTGTCAGAGGTTGGCTCTCGTTTGCCCCAGGGGACATGGTGCAGTGTGTCTTCCTAAGGGTCCTGAGAAGAACAGGCCTGGGTTTTGGTCTCAGCTCCCTGGCCCCAGTGATGTCCCCATTCCCTCTCACTGTGCCCACCTGGAGGGCACCATGGAGGAAGCATACAGAACGCATGCTGGCACAGGGAAGCTATCCCCGGGCTGCTGATTCCCTCAGCTGGCCACCCCACCAGAGGGCTGACAGTCTGAGGGCTAAGATCTCACTCAACCAGACCGAGGGTCAGGCCGCCTGGGCCATGGTCATGGCTGACGCTGACCATCCCCACCGGGACCAGAGGCAAGTGCTCTGTTGCCATTCAAAGGAGGCTCTGGCAGCAGGATCTGAAGCCTGTGGGATGCTGGGCCCAGGTTTCCACACAAGACCACAGGTGGGGGTCACAGGAGGGCCATTACCCCACTTGGCCTGCATTTCTCTGGCCTGGGGCACTGTAGAGGGCAGGAGAGGACGGCTGTGGAAACTGGGTCACCCCTGGTTAATGGCCCCTGACTCTCACTTCCCCGGTGTTAAGCCCCGCTCCTCTCTGCCTACTAATTATCTGGAGGTTTTCCAGAGCCTGGGTCCAAAAAGGGATTTCTTGGGGGATTTGGGTTGGACAGGGAGAGCCTTTCCTGTAGGAAGGGCCTCCAGGTGCCAGGCCCCAGACCAAGACAGAGGACTCGTTCTTCATCTTGCCTCTGCACACAAGTGAAGTTTATTCACTGACTTCCTAGTTCTAATGGCCTCCACTGAACCACCAGCCACTGGTGCAGGCCCCCCAGCCTACCCCATAGCATAGAAAGAGTGGGCCATCACGTGCACGCTAGGAGGGAGGGAATACATGCCTCAGCTGGACACGCAATAGAGCCCAAGTAAGTACCTCTTGGATGGATGGATGGATGGGTGGATGGATGGGTGGATGGATGGATGGATGGATGGATGGGTGGATGGATGGGTGGGTGGATGGATGGATGGATGGATGGATGGATGGATGGATGGGTGAGTGGATGGATGGATGGGTGGATGGATGGATGAATTAGTGGGTGTGTGGGTGGTAGATGGTTGAGTGAATGTGTGGATGGGTGGATGGATGGTTGAGTGCATGAATGGATGAGTGAGTGGGTGGAGGAGTGGATAGGTGGGCAGGTGGACACATGGTTGGGTGGATGGGTGGATGGATAGATGGATAGAAGGATAGATGGCTGAATGAATGAATTAAGGGTAAATATATGAATAAAGTGATGGTAGCCTCTGCAGCTTTTGGCGCTACCTGAAGCCGAGGTTCCCTCCTGGGGCATTTGTTCAGAAAAATCCCTCCAACAGCTCCCTTGGGGGTCTGAGGTATAACAGCCCTCACTAGCCAGGAATCCACACTCATTTCAGCTTCGACAACAGAAACCATGTTGTAAGGAGTCTAATGCAGTTTCTAGACCTTGATAAGAGGGTCAGGAGGTGGTGGCTTCAGTTGTCTGAGTGGAAGCATGCTTTGGATTGGGCTTCTAAGACCCCAGGCTCAGGCTCACTTTCAGGAATGTTCTTAGTCCATCACGGGCAGAATGGGGCAGGCAAGGAGAGGCCCCTTTCAGAACACAAGAAGACAGGCTCTTCCTAAGTCCCAGGAAGAGTCTGGAGCTTTGGGATTTGCATCTTCTTCTGAAAAAAGTGGGAGTCATGAAAACTGAAGCCCATTCCGCTCAGCAAGGTCTGGGAAGCTGTGTATAAACCGTAAGCAGCCCCTGGCTTCAGGGACTGTCCTTAGAGATGTCCTTAGAGACTGGGTTAACATACTAAAAACAGGAGCACTCTGTCCAAGAGCTACAGCTTTAGGGTAAAGCCAGATGTTGGCAGGTCAAGGGCGTATCAACAGGAAAGAGCTTGGTGGATGTCAGGAGGGTGGGAGGCTCCCTAGCAAAGGGGAAGCCACATCTGCGAGGATCTCTGAGGTCTCTGGGAAGGTTTGATGGATGCACCAGGAGAGGGAGGTTAGTCCTGAGGACAAATGCCTAGGGGCTGCAGTGGTCTAGAAAGACCCCAAATCTTGGCCCAGGGAAGACGAGAGGCCAGTGTCCACAGACATAACTGGCCAAATGGTAGGGGGTCTTTACTGTAACCCACACAATGGCAACCAAGGTCTGAGGGGACCTTACCTGGGGAGATTTTCTAAGAGACTGTTGCCAGTCTGTTGTGCAAAGTATTAGTGAGTTTTTGCATATGCCAATAAAAAAAATAAAAGCCACTATTAAAATGAACCCCTGGCACATACCTGGTTTAGATCACATAGGAGCTGGCCTTTGGCACTGGAATTTGCAGCATCTGTTCCAATTAAGCCTTGCTTTTTGGTTTAAAGATATTAGCCCGATCACTAGTTTTCTGTTTGGACATGAATAGCGCATTGTTCTGCCCCGAGCAGCCCTGCAGCCTCGCAGACACCATTAAACGGCTTCGCGGCCCAATTAGAAGTGGAGGTGGGCTGGTGGTGGGGGCGGGGACTGACCACCAGGGCCAGGCGCTACATGGACACAAGTCGGGGAGGCAGCTAACGTGGACCATGTGTGGGAGAGCGGGCCCCAGCACGCACACCAGGCTCCATGACAAGCAGGAACGTGTTCCTCCATCTTGACTTCGGATTGTGCCCCAGGCCCGATAGCTGGAGCAGGGAGCGGGCAGCTCCCTGGGGCCTGAGGAGTGGAAGTCTGGGCTGACGGTAGGGCTGATAGAGCTGTCGTGGGAGACCCAAGCAGAATCCACACCATACCCACCAGCCACATACTCCAAGGCCCCTTCCTCCCTGTCGTGGCATATGCACACACCTGCATACACTGCAACACACATACTCGTGTTCACATCTTCACTCACACACACTCATGCACACACACGTACATTCACACATACACACCCTCCTACTCATACGAACAAAACAAGGTATCACACTATCACCACTCCCACCCCCACACCTCCTGTGACCAGCACATTGTTTTATGACTTGTTTTTTTCTCCATAAATGCTGAATCTAGGAAATAAGTCTGGGTGAATTGAGGGGTGTGTCAAAAAGAAAGGAAGTTTGAAAAGATGAAGGATGGATGAATGGATGTTTGGATGGATGTTGGATGGATGGATAGATGGGTGGGTGGGTGTGTGGGTGGGTGTGTGGGTGGATGGATGGTTGGATGATTGGATGGATGGGTGGGTGGTTGGGTGGATGGATGGGTGGGTGGGTGGAAGGATGGATGGTTGGATGGATGGGTGGGTAGATGGGTGGGTGGATGGATGGATGGATGGTTGGATGGATGGGTGGGTAGATGGGTGGGTGGATGGATGGATGGATGGTTGGATGGATGGGTGGGTGGATGGGTGGATGGGTAGATGGGTGGATGGGTGGGTGGGTGGTTGGGTGGATGGATGGGTGGATGAGTGGGTAGATGGGTGGGTGGATGGGTGGATGGGTGGGTGGATGGGTGGGTAGATGGGTGGGTGGGTGGATGGCTGAGTGGATGGATGGGTGGGTGGGTGGATGCGTGAGTGAGTGAATGCATAGATGGGTGATTAGTAGGTAGGTCAGTGAGAAGTAAAGCCATACGATGGAAAACAGTAGAAGGCAATGTAATGGAGTGATATTCTGAATACTGTCTATTTCTTCCTCTTGCTTCTTAGATCGTCCAAGTCCTCTGCAGTGAGCAGGCGTTGCTTCCATGACCTGAAAAGAAGATTACAGAGCTAGTCCTCCCCTTCTTGAAGCCATACGGGGAAGGATCATGAGGCATTGGAAAGCTAGCCTGTCCTGGCCCTTAGTTTGAAGAAGAGGGGCCTCTTTCTTCTCTGGCTCCGGCTGGCAGCCGCTATGACATCATCCCTGCGGCGTGTAACTCGAGAAGCATGTTGGGAAGCGTTGGGGCTGATTGATCACGCGCTGGTGTCCTCTCCTGGGGGCCCTGGGGCCAGGCTTGGCGGGCAGCTTGTTGTGTCCCTCACCAACAATCAGAGCTGGGAGCTGCATCTTCACTCCACAGGGCACACACGCAGGGTCCCTGCCAGGATCGCCACACCTTCTCCTTTCAAGCTCCCACTGCCCGCCCTGCCGGGCTGGCTCCCTGGGTGGGCTACTGGTGTGGCCCCTTCCCCGAGCAAGAGAAGACAGATGATGGAGAGGGCTGGGGGAGGCTGCCTGGGCATCTGACGGAGCTGTGGCTAGGCGGCTGGGTCAGGAGGGCATGGACAGGGTCCAGGCAGCTGACCGGTACCTTAGAACAGGGATAGCAGTTCCGTCTCCTGCCTTATGTCAGAGGCCGTACCACAAGCAGGTGCACAGGAGAGGCCCAGGAAACCGTGAGCTCTGGCTTTGAGTCTCCTTAATGCCTCCATGCTGAGGCATAAAATGGGGACATGGGGTCCACCCCAAATCGTAGCAGAGACACCACAGGCATTCAGCTCGATAGCTGGACCCATAGAGTCACTGGCCAGTGATTCTGCGTGGGCACCTCTGGTGGGTTTTGAGGATCATGAGGACAGGCCACCCTGGCCAGCGGACCCCCTGAAGGACGTCTGCACTGGGACAACCTGGCCCCCCATGGGGGAGGGGTGGAGTCTGGCTCATGCCCAGGAAAGGGGCATCTTGTGATGTGGGAAGGGTCGCTCCTGAGGTCCCCTTTTATTTCTTATTAGGTGAACACTCAGGACATGGGTCACTGGACACACGGCAGAGACCCCACACCCAGGAGCGCTCGAGATGGCACTTGGCAAACGTACGGTGTGTAACCACCCTGAGGCTGACCCCTGGGCCGGACCCCGATTTTATCCTCCTCAGGGTCTCCCAGGTGACAGGCTGGCTGAGTCCGGGAGGCAGCCCCTGCTTTGACGGGGAGGATGGAGGGTCTGCCACGGAGCCCTGGGCACACCTTCTGGAGACTCAGAGCCAAGCCCTGCAACCAACCCCAAGTCTGTCTGACCGCCCAGCAGAAGGGCCCAAGTGCACTAGACTGGGTTTCTAACCCTTACACAACACCTTGGGCCAGCAATGGTCCTTGTTCCTGTCCCTGCTTTCCCCGTTGGGGCCTGGGGCTCAGGGAGGTGGCAGAGAGCAGGCCTGGCTCCGCGCACAGGCCCAGCTTCTTCCCGGAACACAGCGTTCCCGGTGTCAGGCCTGGAGCCTGGGACCAGGGCGCCCGCGGCCCCTGCACCCCCGGGGGTTGGCCTGTCTCACCACATTAGCTGACGCAGTGCACAAAGGGACGTTAAAGAAAAGATTCAATTTATAGTACAACTGGCCATCTATTTGGGGGCAAAAACAATTACCTTTATGTTCGAGAGAAGCAGGGAGAAAGCACTTATTTAAATTGCTGTCTTAGAACAGCGTAAGGAGCTATTTTCAGAAACCATTCAAGTGTTTTTTTCTTCTTTTCCTGGAGAAATCCACCTTCCTTCTGCCCCAAGCGTGCCAGGCTCTGACTGGGACAGTGCGTGTCTGCAGAGCTTGGCGGACCCGCGCCCAGCGCCATCGGTTCCATCCGGGCTCCCTCCCGGGGCCAGGGCAAGCAGGGGTTGGGGGTCCCGGGCTCCTTCCCGAAGCCGTTAGAAAGGGGAGCTCTGGAGGCTGCAGAGAGCACATTGCGTCTTCTCCGTGGTGGGGGAACCCGGGTCAGGCCCCCTCGCTGAGGCAGTTAAAAAGTAAACAGCCCCCAAATCGCATTAAATATGTTAAGCAAACACACACGGGCGGGTGGATATTAGGTCATTTCTCATAAATATTAATACCGGAGTTTTCCAACGGGCAAAATTAATGAAACAAAGATGCCTCTTCACTCCTGTGCGTGCAGCTCTGGAAAGGGCCCAGCAGAGAGGGGGAAACCCAGGCAATTCGGCCCAAAAAAAGACTTATGGGGCACTCGCACGGAGGCTGCCAGTGGAGGGTGGCAAGGGCCAGACTCTCTCTGGACCCAGGAGCCTGCCTGCCGAGGTAAGCGACCCGTCAGCAACAGAGGGCTCCCCCAGCCTCGGGACGGTACCTTGTCCTGACCTCTGAGCTGCCGGGTCTCCTTCGGAGCTGAGCTGCCAGGCTCCTCGGAACACCCCTCTGGGCTCAGACCCCGTGGGTCCCCCAGACTGGGGCTGACCGGCCCAAAGCCCCTGGTGGGGGCCTTCACAACTCCCCCTTCATCCCAACAGCACCCAGGGTCTGCTTGCTGCCGCCTGTCTGCATGAGCACGGGGGTGCCTGAGAGGTGAGCACTCAGCCGGGGGTGCAGGCCAGAGGGTAGAGCTGGGCACGCCGCACCCTTGGGCTCCCCAGAACCCCCACACCCTCCTCTCCCAGGAGCACGGTGGTCGTCTCACCTCTCTAGCCCATGGGAGGCTGGGAAGGGACTCAGGAGGGAGCATGGGTCTGGGGGCCTTGTTGCTCGGAGACGGGATGAACCTTGAGGCTCCAACGGCTCGCACGACATGCCAGCGGCTGGGGCTTGGGCGCTGGAATCAGGAGGATGGGACCCGGACTCCATGCTGCCCAGGCGCCGGCCGGACGACCCGGAAAGGGCCACCTCACTTCCTCCCCACACCTGTGTGGATGTATTTTTCACCTGGAAGGATGGTTGCAAAGTTCGGTAATTTTGCACACGTAGAGAGGCTATGTGCACAGTCAGCCTCTCAGACCAGCAGCACGGAGACACGGTAGAAGTAGCCACGTGGCTCGTGGAAACCCCACAGAAATTGGGGCGACAGCAGAGCTCTCCTTGGGAGCGAGGCAGGCAGGAAGGGTCAGGTCCCGCAAGAAAGATGAGAACATTTTTAAAGTCCTGTGGACTTAGAATTCCATACCCAGTGAAAATGTCTTTTCGAGAACAAAGTGAAACTAGGGCTTTTCCAGACACGGAAAAGCTGAAAGAGTCTGGCCCTCGCCAGCAGCATAACGGGGACGCGGCTGTTGACGGACGGACGCGGCACCAGGTGACTCTCGGGAGGGCCCGTCCCGTGGGACTGTGTGCGTGCAACGCCCTGGGACCCGCCCACTACTCCCCCTGTCGGGACAGGAAGCAGGTCCACGGTGCCCAGGGCCAGGGCTGGAAGGGGCACGGGGTGTCTTTGGGGGACCGTGGACCTGCTCACCATCTCCAATACGGTGACGGCTTCACAGGTGCATCCGTGTGGGCCGACACGGTCCAAACTGCACGACATACACAGAGCAGTTTCTGGTGTCCAACTAGCCCCCAAGAAAGCTGCTTTGAAAGGATGCGGGATGGTGCCTGCCGTCCAATCCCACGCAGCCAGGAAACACCACAGTTGTCCTAACGGACAAATGAGCGACCCGTCCTCTGGTGGATGTCCTGCTGCCCATTGTGCAGAAGAAGCCTGGGCAGGCTGAGGCACTCACGCTCTGCAGGGCCCGGGGCACCGGCTGGAGCCTGGCCCACCCCCAAGGCCCGCCCCACCCCCGCCCGCCACACTCCGTTACAGGTGCGCCCCTCATCCAAGCTCCACTGCCCGGAGGAGCCCCCTGGGAAGCTCACTCTTGCTGGGTTATTTTGGGAAGCTGTTAATGATTCTGTTTGCCTTTCCAATGACCTCAAACGTTCCACTGCCACGGACCCTGCCACCATATGCCCAGCTGCCCCCCTCCCTCCCTCTCCAGGTGGAGGGGGCCCCCCTGCACACCCACCCGAGTGATGCCTCCAATAACAGGAACGGGCCCCGCAGCCCAGCGGTGAGGGCAGCCCCGCCGCTCCCGGCTCCACCAGCCTGGTCAGCTCCCGCCTTGGTTTCCTGTCCTGAGCGGCAGGGATGGTCACAGCACCCGTGGCCACGGGTCTGCTGCCCAGGGGGCTAGAAGTTGGGGCCAGAGTTCACTGACCTCACACTCGCGGCCTGGGGGCACTGGGCTCCGAGGACCTGTCAGCCAGCGTCCCCCAACACTTGCGGGGGAAACGCACAGGGTATTTCATTAGCCCAGAGCTGCGTCTCCCTTGATTTTCAAACCCACGTGTATTTATAAAGGAAATTTAATCGGGTTGTTTTTAATTCTCTCACACTTAACTCATCAAAATGCTATTTGGTAAGAGCAAGACCAGGCCGAGGGTGCCCTTGCGGAGCCCACACTCGGAGGGGCTGCCTGGGGCTCACCAAACACAGCCAGTCGCCCCGTGAGGACCCTCGCTCCACTCAGCTCCTCCTCCCCTGCGTCCTGGGCACATTCCCAAGGGTGCGGGGCATCGGCCTTCCCCAGCTAGCACGAGTTCCCCCTCCTGGCGAGTCCCGCACCCCAGGTGCAGTCCGGGGCCAGCCCAGCCCCCAGTTCGGAGCCACACGGCCCAGGGACACAGGATAGATGTGGCGGGGGCCGTCAGTGTGTCCAACAGCCCCCACAGCCATCCCTTAGACAGGAGACGTCCCCAGGAAGGAGGGGAGGTCGTGTCCCCAGGGGCCCAAGATGGGCCTGGCCTCTGGATCCAGTAGCCCGAGGCCAGCGGGCAGACATCTGTGCTGTGTACGGAGCCATCATTGCTAGGGTAGCCCGCCTCCCCAGCCATGCGCCCAGGACACAACATCCCTCCGTGGACATGCTCTCCGTGTGAGAATCCTGCCCGGCCTGACCTTGCCTCTGCAGAGAGCGGTCCAGCTGCTCGTGCTGGGATGGGGAGGGGACAGCAGGGGACCCTGTGAACGGCGGAGAAGCAGCAGCCCAAGCCAGCAGGCAACAACGCGCCCCCACCCGAAGAGGCTGCAAAGCTGCTAGCAATGGGGCGTGATGCACTGGCCGACAGGCCGGGCAGCCAGGGTGGGACGGGGCGGCTCCCGGGACGCTGAGTGGCATCGGGGGCTCAGAGCAGGACCCCAGCCAAGCAGCCGTGGGAAAGCAGGAGCAGCCCTCTTGCTTTCTGCTCACAGCACCATCTCTCCTCCCTGCTGGCCTGGCCGGACACCCACAGCCCGTGGGGACCAGGCTCAAGCAGAAGTGGACACCGCCGGGCCGTACACAGCCGCTCACAGACTCACACTCAACAGTCAACACGCTACCCCACCGCGTACGGCCGGGATGTCCTGGCGCCCGCCTCCCTCCCCACAGCCGGCTTGGACAGGTATGCAGTGCGGGGGAGGGGCGGTGGGTCCCTCTGCCAAAGTGCTCAGCCCCTTCCCCACCTCCTGCGCATTTCCAGGCCATCGTCCCTGCCGTCCTTGTGCAGCACAAGGGCATTCAAGTGCACGCGGGAGGAAGCATGCCTTCACCACTCAGCCCACTGACCCCTCGGCCTCCCTGAGCTCTTCCTCCACCAGCATGGGCTGAACCCCTACTCGGGGGCTCTCCCGAGGAGGGTCCAGGGCCCAAGGGCATCTTGACTTGGTCCTGCCTGGAGATGGGGTCTCAGTCCTGCAGGGGGGTGACTGGTGGCCCATGCTGGGACAGGGACAGACCCAGATGGCCTGGGAGAAAGAGGCATCCCCACCTGCACCAGGATAGGGTCTGGCAGAGAAAAAAGGAGGCCAGGAGGGGTTAGTGGCCTGGCCATCCCTGCACTGTGTGCCATCCAGCCAGGTGACCGACACGAACAGTGCTAGAGGGGACAGGAGTGTCCCAGGTGAGGAGGCATTGCCTGTAGCCAAGCAGAAGGGCCTGCATGACAGTTGTCACCCTGAGAGCAATGACGGCCTTTGAGCTGGAGGTGGGGTCTAAGAGGGGCAGTGAGAGCCCAGGGGGCCCTGGAGCCCCTCGGAACCCCAGGGCCTCAGAGCAGAGGGCTAGCCTGTCCAGCTGTCCTTGGCAGACCAGCCTCCGGGTATCTTACCATGTAATCATCTGACTCAAGGGAGGCCCTTTGGGAGGAAGGACAGCCCCCCAGTGATAATCCAGACGGGCTGTGCTCTGGGGACAGCAGAGGCACCGTCGGACTGTGCGGTGTCGGTGAGGAGGACAGGGAAACTGTAGCAGACCCTCTCGGCTGCCAACCCTAGACCCCAGCCCCACACAGCTGCAGGTGGACAGCCAAGCCCCAGGGGCCTTGCTGCCCAGAGACCCAGAGGCTCCTCCTCACGGAGACAAGTGTCCCAGGTCACGCCCAGGAGCTGTTCGACCTTGGGCACTGCGCAGCTGACCTTGGTCCAGTCTCCAGGACGAGTCTGGCCCTCGGAGAGGGACCATGGACCGCTCTGGCCGGGGCACCTGGCAGCCAGGACCCGGTGGGCTGCAGCCAGCCTGTCCCGAGGGGAGAGAGCGGGAGGTGCCCGAGGACCCCACAGTCAATGGCCTTTTCATTCCGTCTGATTTCACCTCCTCCGAGTGCCGGCCCCTCCCTCCGTAATAGAATTACTCTTATCTGCAAGTGATTTAAACTCTAAGGTTTACTGAAGATTTAAAGAGTGTGAACACAGTTGGAATGTTTTAAACTAACAGTACAAGTTGCATTTTAAGAAAATAATTAACTCCCAGGGGAGGTGTGGGTTTTGGAGCAGTGACAGACTTCCAAGGCTGCCTTCCCTATATGGGGTCTCCAAATAATGAAATATCTTTGATTCCCTGCTGATGTCAGACGAGAACCTGCTAGTGTGCAAGCAAACTGTCATTTTTTTTTTTTAAGAGGGCCCATTAGCGTCTTAAAGACGTAGTCTGGGCCCTTTGAGGAAGGCAAAGGGTGGGTCTGCCCCAAGTGGGGCTCACCTGCGGCCTGTCCCACACGGCTGCCGGCCCCTCTGTGGAGCACACAGAGGGCCGTGCCCCCACCCGGGAGCCCAGGCCTCGCCTGCTGGATCTGGATGTCCCATTGGCGGCAGCACCCACTCCTCTAGGCACCGTGGCAGTGCCCACCGTCCAGGCCCCGAGGGGCTTCCCAGGAGGGCCGGCCCTGGAGGGCTCAGCTGTGGCTCTGGGACCTAAAGGCTGGAGTAGCCCTAGGGATTCGCGCCGGGCTCAGCCCACGGCCTGTTAGGACGCCAGGGGGAGGCAGTTCATTCCGTCTCGTTTCTGCTCACAAAACCTCAGGGTGGGCGTCTTCCCACTTCCCGGATGGGACAAGGCTTAGTACCGGCTGAGGGCCTGAAGCGGCTCAGGATCCGGGAAGCCAGGTCTGCGGAGCCCAGCCTGTGCTCCCGCTGTGGCCGCCCTGTCCCGTGCCCGCGGTGACCTCCTGCCCCGAGTCGGTCACCGCTGTGTCCCGTCTCAGGGCGTGAAAGTCAGAACTCACCACGGAGCCCAGGCAGGAAACCTAACGCTGGTGATGCCCCTCTCTGGGCAGCTGGGGTCTCAAATGGTGGGGGCGGGATGGACGACAGGTTGGGGCTCCCTGTGACTGTACATGCTGGCCTGGGGCTGGTGACCATTTCCAGACTGCATTCCGGGGGCAGCTCACCCGGGCTGCCCACCAGCCACGCCCAGGGTCACGGTGTGGGGAGTTCAGTGGACAGGGTTTGCTGTGCCAACCTTGCGCTGGGCTCCGTGCCCCACCAGGAGCCTCCATGTGGGGTCCTGCTTAGACCACGGCTGAAAGCCCCCACCTCTGCTGAGTCGTCCCCTCTACCCAGGGACAAAGCTTTGTCCAGCACCTCCAAGGATAGGACGGCCTGGGAGACGCAGCCCTTTGCCCCGCAGCAGGAGGCAAGGGGACACCCTTGTTCTCCTTTACACAAGGAGATGCTAAGATGTGGTCAGAGCACAAATCGTGGGCAGGTGGGAAGGCCAGTCCCCCCACCCCTGTGCCCTGACTGTGCCTGGACCACCGGCACAGCGCCTGGAGGACAGAGGCCCAGGGAGCTCCGCTGTCCCCCAGACGCTCGCTGCCGTCCTTCCCTCAGCAGGCGTGGCCCCCGGGGGTGTCGGTCTGGAGGGGTTCACGGTCCTCACACCCCCACCTCCCACCAAGCCTCCGAAGCAGGCCCGCCTGGCCCTCTGCCTGGAAGGGGTAGCCCTTTGTCTAGTGTCCTGACCCCTTCCCACAAGCCTCTGCCCCCCTCAGGAATAGCTCTTTCTGGTAATTTACTTGCAAAACATTTGGCCGTTAACACCGAGGCAAGGGTGGACGGCAGGTCGCAGACCATTAAACTTCCCGCACCTGGGTCCTCCGTCAGCCTGTGCTGCTGCCCGGTGGGGAGGCCCGCAAAGGCGGCGTGAGCTCCATCAGCCGGGCCCGGGGAAGGCGGGGGTCCCCACCTGAGCTGACCCCTGCTCACCCTCATGCCGCCCTCCTCCCGGCCAGCCATGCGGCCTCATCCTACGAGGGGTGGGCGTGGCGACCCCTCCCTTTGTGGGGGACTCTGGGGTCTGGTGGTGAGGCATGGCACAGGTTGGTCCTTCTGGAAGGATGGTGGTCGTGGACGCTGGGAGCGTCTGGGAACGGCCTGCTTCCTGTGAGCTCCTCCGTGATGAGACATGACACGGCAGCACCACTGCCCAGCACCTGCGAGCCCTCCTGCTCACAGGGTCGCCAGCAAGCGTCCGTCACGAGTCTTTGGGGCCTTGTGGGGGCCTTCATGTCAGGCATCTGAGGGGTGAGAATGTGCGGACATGCAGGCGAGTGTGTGTCCTGTGCAGGGCGTGGCCCCACCTCGGCACGAACGTGGCTTCATGCAGAGACATGACCGGATCCTGTGGACGAGAGTGGGGAAGCCCGGGAGCTCTAGGGGTGGGGCGTGTCCTGATGGACAGAGGGGCTGACGCGCACCCCCAGGCCCCCCCGCCGCCAGCCCGGCACCAGGACCCTGGGGGAACGTTGGGCACTGAGCACCCAGTGGGGTCCCTTCCTGTTCCCATGAACCCTGGAACACAGAGCCATCGAGTGACTCGCTCACAGTCACACAGCTGCGGGGCAGAATAGGAGTTAGCCAGTGTGTCCTACGCTGTGGGCCACATGGCCTCCTGCTAAGGCCAAGGCCAGGCCCCACACAGTCACCACCAGGGGACACAGGGACTCCGAGGGCTGCTCTGGGAGGGGCTGTTGGTGCAACCCCAGCCCTGTCCTCAGGGAGCTCGAGGTCAACAGGGCAGGAGTCTCACCCCCAGAAAGGCTTGACCTGGCCAGCCTGCCCTCTGGTGCTGTCTCTGCTTGGGATGATGGGGAAACGGAGGCTCAGAGAGCCTTAATGAAGGCCCTTGGGGTTGACCGCACACGACAGAGACTCCGGCCCCAACTGGCCTTCCAGAGCAGGCTGAGGGGGCCAGCACCATTCCTGGGCTCGGGCGAGGGCAGCTGAGCATTCCGACTCAGCTCGGGGCAGTGGGACAGCGGCCTTCCCGTGCCCTGCCTCCGCCCAGGTGTCAGGCCTGAAGGGAGGCAAGAGGCCGGGTGGGTGTCCTTGCAGACCTGGGAAAGACAGGGTGGCGGCTCAGGTCATGGCTGTGCCCGGGAGGGCAGGGCGGCTGAGGCAGGGACTCCTCGTCATTCTCCCTTTTCTCCTCCCCCTCCTCCTCCCTATCCTCTTCCCCCTCCTCCCCCTCCTCCTCCTCCTCCTTGCAGATCTCCTGGGGCCTGTCACCAGATGGGAGAGGAAGCCAGGGGAGGCCAAGGTCGCAACCTGAGCCCCCAAGCCTTCCAGCTCCCAGGCCAGGAGCCTAGCCCAGAGCCCTCCCGCCTCCCACCCCCCGGCCGCCTACACACCCAAACAGCCCTAGAGCCAGGACGGCTAGACAGTGGAGGGGCTATGGCAGGCTCTCTGCGTGCCCAGCCCAAGGACATCTGCTGAGGAGGCTGCAAGAGAACGGCCCACGACCGGTGCCCGCCCAACACATGACCTGGCGAGGAACACGGCCACCGACAGAGGCAGCCTGGCAGGACCCTGGAGAAGGGGCAGAAGGTGGGGGGGATGGGTCAGGGTCCCAGGCCTCGGCCTCCAGAAGAGGCCCTGCCCCCCAACCCCGCCGCCCCCCCAGCCCCCCGCCTCGCCAAAGGGGTTTATAAAGACCTGTGCCGTGCACCAGAGAAAATACTGCTATCATTAAGGGATTTAACGACAGCTTTGCCCAATATTGGGGATTTGTTATGTCTCTCATTACACGTTTTAACAAGCGCATTTCTCCGCGACACAGCCCCACGTGAGGGCTGTCTTCTGCTTCTGCCGTGTGTGACTTTCATTAGCAGGCGCTTTATGAAGCCGCGGACCACAGATGCGTGCCCAGCCCGGGCTTGTGGGGCCCGGTGTCCTGTGCTGGGTGGCCGGGCTGTGCCTGCGGATCTGCCTGCCGCCCCCCTGCAGGCAGCCCCACACGCACTGGCCCTCTCGACGTGGGCATGGCTCAGGGACAGACCCCTCGCTGGACCCGGGGTTCCCGATCCCAGATGAGCCTGCGTGTCCCCACACGTGGCTCAGGCATCTGAGCGGAGGAATGACTGTCAGCGCATGTTAGCGGTGGCATTCTGCCGGCCTGCGAACCTCCAAATAGTGAAAAAAACAAATGAAAAAGGCAGAAACAAAGCTGATTCTGCAGAAGCAGAACTGTCTGCTTCGTGCCTGAGCCCCAGGAGGCCCCCGGACGGCCCCCGAGGGCCTGCAGTCCGTGAGCTGGACGTCATGTGGCAGATGTGGCCTGTGCTGCCCCCAGGCCCAGGACCCGAGCCCCGAGCAGTGCAGCGACCATGCCTGCGGGACGGCAGCCCCACCCTGAAAACCAGAGAGCAGGACCAGCCAGTTCAGCTCTCTGGGGCCCCCTCCCCAGGTAGGTCGTGCGGTGGGGTTGAGGGGTGCCCAGGAAAAGTAGCTAATTCCAGAGCCCAGCCCCCATTTCTGAGATGCACATCCTTCCCCGCCCTGAAATGTCTGCCCAGCTCTGCTCCAAGCTGCCCTCTGCCATCGCAGCGGCCTGGGAAGCTACCTGGGGCGCTCGAGGTCACAAACGGGCAAGGCACGGCCTCCCAGGGTGGCCTCCAGCCGGAGGCGAAGCACACGTGTAGCTGGGACGAATTCCCGCCAAGATGCTTCTGGACAAGCACAATTTGCAGTCCAAGGGAGTCCGGTGAAGGGGCCACTGGTGGACGGGGAGCCCCCCACCCTCTGCTTCCATGCCCAGACCCCCCTTGGACACAGATGGCCACTTGTCAGTTGTCCAGACTGGCCGCCCAAGCCCAGGATGGCAGCGGCCTCTGGGACCCAGAGGCCCTCCACAGCCTCCACAGGCCACACCACGACTGTGAGGGTCTGGAGCAGGGTCCGCGGGTCTCTGACTCCCTGGTGTCTAGCACAGGGCTGGTTCTGTTGGTAAACCGTTGTTTCTACAGAAGCGCCCAGAAGTCCGTGGCGGGGCCCGGGCAAGGGCTAAAGCTGGTGTGGGCCGGGGCCGGTGAGGCCCTGGGTGCAGAGGCCCCCTGACCTCCCGAGACCAGGGGCGTGCAGGGTAGAGAGCACACGGCTTGGACCCTTATTCTGGAAGGATCCCTGGGTATGCAAACCCTCCCCGAGGTCAGCTGGGTCCTCCCTCCCCTGCCCAGACAAATGCCTCAGAGACAGGAACCTGCAGAGGCCGGGACAGAGCAGGGGACACAGCCCCTGCTGCCAAAGCTCCCCCCGCCCCCAGAAATGCACGACGGAATGAATAAATAATGAGCCAGCCGACCCGCGCGGCCTCCCCGATAGGGCTGGGCACGGCCGGCGATTCCGTCCACAATACCCCGCATTCATTACGCTCCTTGAAAACGGTGTGCTGTGTCTGGAAAACAGGAAGTGGCCGTAAGTCTCCCGTGTAAAAGCCATCTGAAGCCCGTGGACCAGGCATGTTCCCCATCAGGAAGCAGGCAGTAAATAAACACGGGCCTCCCGCGGCCGCGCGCACTCGCCTGCCCCCGGGCTACAGAGGGGCACGGAGAGCGGAAATTTGTTTAGTCCTATAAAAGCACAGGCCGTATATCAATAGATGATTAAAAATGGAAACGTGGCCGGCTAATGGACGGTATTGATTTTAATAAGCGTTAAGTACACGGAGCTCGCAGATAAGGGCCGCCGTCTCTCCGCGCGCTGGGAAAGTGACTCATGCAGAGAGAAAAAGCCTCTTTTCCAAATTGAAACTTCCACCCAGCAGATGAGGGTCTGGGGGAGGGTTTCCAAGCCAGCCTCCGTCCTGGAACGTCGAGTGTGGCGCGGGTGACATCGTGAAGCATTTCGGCTGTGAGGTCAAGCACGTCACCCTCCGGACAGGAGCAGCGCATACTCGGGGCGTCTCTGCAGCCGGGGGCTTGGCTGGGCCCCGCAGGGGAGCCCGCGCCTGCTCTGGGGCTGCAGGGACGCCCCAGCGAGCCCCATGTTGCCCCGTGTGTCAGGAAACCCCCTGGTTGCAGGGGTGAAGGCCCGTGGGCACAGCACAGGCCTAACACCGCACTGACCTCAGTCCAACCCGAGAGCGTCCGGACCCCCGAGGCTCTACAGGTTGCACTGATTCTTGTACAGAGGGCAGTTGTGACTGGGCTGGGGCAGGCGGGGGAGGCAGCGGAGGGAAGCCCCAGAGGAGGGCCGCTGCTCCCTGCTGTGGTCACAGCACCGCCTCGCGTTTGGGGACCCTGTGCACTCCAGCAGCCTCGGCTGCATGTCCGGTCCACGAGTACAGGCGGGCCTGGGGCCGGTGTCAGGACACAGCCTGCACGGGAGGGGCCAGCTCCCCCTGGCCACGCAGTGCCTGAGGGCCTGGCCGAGGACTGCGTGGAGGTCACCGCACTGCCGCTCCTGATGCCTCCAGGACTTGCCCCAAACTCCAGGCTTCTCTGCCGGCCTCGAGGAAGGGGGCTTGCTTCACCCATAAGCCTGTTTTTCACCTGGTCACACTGGGCTCCCCACCTGCCAGGCACCCCCAGTACACGGACCCTGAGAGACGGGACCATGGAGCCAGATGTCCAGCCGGAACATCGGGTGTCTGCTTGGGAACAACACTCCCACTGGAGAGGAAGTCACGGCTCCGTGACAGTGACCAGACCGTCCTTCACCAAAGCGGGAGCTGGAAGCAGCCCAGTGGGGTCAGGCAGGAGGGTCAGGTTGCAGGAGCAGGGCCAGTGCCATTCCTGGGCTGGGAAGGGCCAGGCCGCGTGGCGGAAGGCCCTCACAGACGCCCACCTGGAATTTTCTGGCGAATGAGTTTGTTCATCACCTGCTTTCCTGGGGACGAGTTTGGCCTCCAAGCCTCTTACAAAGCCTTTCTCCTGAAGCGGAAAACCTGATTCTACCCCCATCTCAGCTCCCAAGTGGGTGAGTTTCTTTGTTGGAGAATGTCTCCTTTTTACAGACAATGAGGGACAATCTTGTCAGATTCCGCCACTTGGTCCGGTGAAGCCACGAGGGCAGAGCTCAAGGTTTAAGATGGGGGACAGGTTCACGGGGCTGTGGCCCCTTGGAGCAGGTTTTCTTCGAGAATCAGAACTTGGGAGCATAGGCATCTTGACAGGAAATGAGGTAACAGGTGTAAACATGTGTGCCAAGCCAGGAGGCTCGCCACACCACGGGTGGGAGGAGCGGTGAGATGGCCGGGGGCTGCTGCCAGTGTCCTGAGCAAGGAACACAAAACACAGTTGTGAGAAAGACCTGAAGCTCGAAAGGGGAGTGCCTAGTTTGGATGGCGGTTCCCGGCCCACCATAACAAACACCACAAACTAGAAATCTCTTCTCTTGTTATTCTGGAGGCCAGAAGTCCAAAATCAAGTGTCAGCGAGGACCCATTCCCTCCAAAGATGCCGGGGGAAAGTCCCTCTGCCTTTAAGTGTGGTCTTGTACGTGTCTCCTCCGTGGGTATGAATCTCCGTCTATGCAAACACCAGTCACTGGATTACGCCACCCGTCCTAAGCTCGGGCGGCCTCATCGCAAATAGATTACCCACGCAAAGACCCTATTTCCAAGTAAGGAAGCATTCTTGGCTTCCAGTGGACATGACTTTGGGGTCACCAGTCAACCCGTTACAGGGGATTGCAGCAGTCTCCTAGGGGAACGACTCTTCCATCATTCAGTCCCCAGACAGGCAGGTCCCGGGTCGCCCAGGGCTCCTCCACTCACTTTGGGCCTCCCCAATGCCCTGGGGCATCTCAGCCTAGCCTCAGGCCTCCTATCCTTGAAATACCCTCTTGCCCCTCAACCGCAAGCCTTAGCTTAATGGCACCTCTCAAAAGAGGCCTCCTCCCAGTGCAGCCTCCAGAACCTCCTGCTCATTGTCTCTGTTTCTCTCATCACAATTTGTTGTGACAAATTGGGTTTTTCCTCTTCCTGCAACACATGAGCTCCACAAAGGCCTGGGCTTATCTGTTTGTTCACCACCATATCCCTGAGTCAACATGGCACTCAGTAAATAGTCAACTGGGAAATAATCATCAGATGAATGAGTGAATGTGTGGCGGATGGATGGTTGGATGGATGGACAGATGGACGAGTGGATGGATGGATGGAGAATTGGATGCATGAGTAGATGGATGGATGAGTGGATGGATGGATGGATGGATGGATGGATGGATGGAGAGTTGGATGGATGGAGAGTTGGATGAATGAGTAGATGGATGAATGAGTAGATGGGTGGATGGATGGATGGACGGATGGACAGATGGGTCAGTAGATGGATGGATGAGTGGATGAATGGATAGTTGGATGGATGAGAGGATGGATGGGTGGATGGATGGATGGACAGATGGACGAGTGGATGGATGGAGAGATAGGTATATGAGTGAACAAATACCTTATTCAATGTTGTATTTCCAAGTCCAGCACAGGTCACTGCACAAGGAAGGTGTTTGGGGGTAAATGATAGAAAGAAGGAAGAAACACAAGAAAGTAGGAAATGTTTGCACCCTCTAGTCAAAGTTACAGAAATAAACACAGGGTACCATGCCCCCACACCCGCTTCCTCACTCTGGTGCGGGCCTGCTGTCACAAACCTGGGCACATCACAGGCCTCGAGCACTGGCTGCCTGAGCAAGTTTGTGAAAGATGCCCTTAGGCCTGTTTTCACTCTGCTCCAGGGTCACAGTGCAGCTGTGCTCCCCAGTATGTAAGCTGACACTTTTTGGTTTTTGCCCTAAGACTTCCTCTTCTCCAGGAGTTAGTGCAGTTTTCCTATGAAAGGGAACAGTGTGGGCTTCGTGGGCTCGAACCACTTACCCTGCAGCTGGAACTTGAAAACAGCCGTGGGTAGCACCTAATGAGTGAGTGTGGCTCTATTCCAATAAAACTTTATTTATGGACACTGAAGCATGGATTTCAGGTAAAGTGCTCACATCATGAAATATTACTCTTTGATTTTTCATTTCCAGCCGTTTAAAACTGTGAAAACCATTCTCAGATCACATCCCCTCTGAGGGAGATGGCCAGCCAGAGCCGTGCCTCGGGCAGAACTGGCCAACCCCTGTCCTGAAGTGAGGTCTCTCGCTTTCCCCCAGCGTTCTGCCGTCTGGTGAATAAGTGTGTACTCACGCCGCTGTTCCTGCCTGCAGTGGCAATGGTCTACGTGTGGGGTTCAGCCAGCAGACCCCCCCAGAGCCTGGCTCTCCCAGCAGCAGGCCCTCGCCCTCCCGGCCACAGTCAGGGGGCCAGTGCGGGCCGGCTGCCCGGGGCCACCCTGCCGAGCTTGCTCCCGGGCCTGGTGCAGGGCAGCACGGCCTCTGGGCGAGCCCTCCTCTGGGCATGCGACACCATATCACCCCCACCCGCCACCCAAGTCACCGGGACCCACCCAAAGTTCACAGCGGGCCGCCACCCCACCTGCCCCGAACGGGGGTGAGTGTTTGCTGTGTCCAAACTATCACATATGTTCTTGTTAGTCTCTCTAAGTGACTATTAATTCCATTAATAGCTTGTGGGCTCTGCTGTGGGCCTCCAGAAAGCACTGAGCAAATATTTGTTTGACAAGAGAGCGACACCCAGATGTCTGTGATCCCATTTACATGATATTATTGCACCGCCCTGTTTCTCCCTGGGGTCCCCCCAGCAGCTGTGCTGGAGGACTGACCACTGTCCCATCCGGCCAACCGTGGCCACCTGTGCCAGAGCACTGGGCTCGGGGACTCAACAGGGTCATTCACTGTCTCCCAGTCCCTGAGGCTGCACGTCCGGGGTGAAGCCGTGAGCGGGGCGGGCTCCCCCTGAGGCCTCTCAGCCTGGTGTGCGGACAGCCTCCTCTTCTCGTGTCCTGGCCCGGTCGTCCCTCTGTGTGTGTCCTCATCTCCTCTGCTTCTGGGGGCACCAGTCCCATCAGATGAGGGCCACCCTGTGGTCTCACGTCACCTTAATCACCTCTCTAAGGACCCCATACCCAAATAGAGTCACCTTCAGAGGTCCTGGGGGTTAGGACTCCAACAGATGAATTTGCCCAGCCAATGGCAGGGCCTCTTGCTCAAGAGCTAAGCTCTGTCCTCAGGATGGAGCTAGGGGAGGTCTGCAGGATCCCACAGCCACACGAGGGTCTGCCAGGCCCTCTCAGCCCAGGGAAGGAAGTGGTCTCACCATCAGGTGAGACGTGGGGAAGAGCCGGGGACCGAACGGGCTGCTTTTTGCCCCTCACTGTAATGTCGCGCCATCTTCAAAACGCCGCCCCCGTCCCCCTGGCATTGATCATTCACATCTCCGTGTCAGCATGTTGCTTGGAAGAAACAAACACACACCAGCGTCCACAAGCCCAGCGGTCCTTCCTAGTTCAGAGGCAGGTCGAAATGTCCTTAAAGACCCGCCAGGTCCAGGAGGGCGCCCGCGGCCCCACCCTCCATGGGGAGTGTTGCCCAGAAACAGGGACCAGGAAGGAAGACATTCACAGAGCACACGGGTCCCAGATTGGACCCTCCTGACACCCTGTGACAGGAAAGCTCCTGGCACAAAGGCTCCGCTGGGGCGTTCCACCCTGTGCTGATGGGGCCTTGGTTCACACTCAGTCAAGGAAGGAAGATTCGGGGCTTTACATTTGTAGGTATAAAATTTAATCACGTTCCTTGATGTTTCTAGCTGAATACTTTGGTTAACTGAATATATTTTGGCTCAATGTTATCTAATAAAATGTCCCATCTGGTGTCTGTAGCTTAGACCAAAATCCAAAGGAATGAAAATGTCCACATCTGAGGTCCACGCCTCCCCGTGTGGGTGGTCAGAGCTCATCCATGCCGGGCACGTTGCCGGCTGGTCTCGCCGCGCCACTGCACAGCTGCATCCATGCCACTTGGCATCCTCCTGGCCCTTCCTCTTCATCCAGGTGGGGCCGTGACACGCTGGCCATCCAGGACTCTCAAGCCACTGCTTCCTGCCCCTCACTGTGTGTCCCCAAGACCCCTCTCAACCCAGCATCCCTCACAAAAACCACCGTAGGGCGGAAGGTGGCCCGTGGCCTTGCTTAGCTATTTCTTCTGAATGTCCTGCCCTCCCAGGGAAGAAGGACAATCCTTCCCCTGCCCTCCTAGCTGGGGGACAACTATCAGGGGCACCACACACATTGCAGGGCTCTGGTCAGCAGCGGTCATGAGATCAGCATGAAGCACCTGTGTGTGTCCAGCCCCATCTCTTCCCACCATCTCTAGATGCTGCCTTGGGGGACATGGGCTCTGTCCCCAACCAGTGCCTTTTGATAGACCAGAGTCTCTCTCCTGAGCAGGGCCCCAGGCACAAAGGCTGCACGCTGCACAAATGTCCATACGTTGGTGGCCGTGTGTCTTCCCTGACATGTCTCCACCCCACGCCCATAGCACAGTGTTAGTGCAGCTTTGTAAGACTTACCTGTGGAGCAAGAACACCCTCTTTTCTTCGAGAATGATTTGGCTCTCGCAAATTCATTAGTTTTACATACACACGTTTAAAAATTAGCCTGTAATTTTCTAGGATTTTGATTAGGCTTGAGTTAAATCTACAGATCGCTCTGCAGAAACCAACATCTTAACCTAACTGGGTTTTCCAATCAACAAACACGGTGTGCCCCCTACTTTATTCATGTTTTCTCTCATTTTCCTGAAGGCTCACAGTTTTCTGTGATGAGGTTTGCATACCTGTCACTAGATTCGTTACTCTGCATTTGATAGTATTGATGCTATTAGAACAATTTCAATTTTCTAATTTTCTTTTTGTTGCCTATACAGAGAGAAATATCCGCTAAAATTGGATTTTCTATTGACATGATCCTATCACCTGCAAATTATGACGACAGTGTGTCTTGTTTTCTAATAGTTATGACTTTTATTACTCTTACTTTAAAAGTTACAATTTTTACTACTTTTTCATGCATTATTGCACTGGCTAGGATCTCTAGTCCAAGGTTTAATAGAACTTATGGTAACAGGCATTCTTATTGTGTTCATAATCTTGGAGAGATTCCGACAATTCACTGTCAGAAAAGATATCTGCTGTAGGTTTTTTATATTTACTTTTTCATGTTAAGGAATCTGCTTTCTATTCTTAATTTGCTAAATTTTGTAAAAATTATGAATGAATATTAGATTTTATCAAATGTTTGTGCTGAATCTATTGAGATTATCATATAATTTTCTATTCTATTCCATTTACATACTTAATTACATTGATTAATTTTAAGACTATTCACCCAACTTCCATTCCTAGAATGAACCTAACATAGGTTTCTATATCAGTGACTTTGAGTTTATTAAAATCTGTTTAGGGTCTTTGCCTGTAAGCTCAGAAATGGTGGACAGATTGGTCTGCATGGAGTTTCCTGGGATGCCTACATCAGGCTTTGGCATCAGGACAATGTTGGTTTTGCAAACAAGCTGAGGAGAGTGGCCTTTTTTCTAATTTCTGGAAGGGTTTGTGTAAGATTGACATAACTTCTTAACTGTTGATAGAATCGAACAGGGAAGTTACCCTGGAGCTAGAGTTTTCTTTATGGGAAGAATTTTAATTCCAGAGCCGATTTCCTTAACAGTTGTGCAATCATTTAGATTTTTTTCTGTTTGTTCTTGCCATGGTGTTAACTTATATTTGTCAAGAAATATGTCCATTTTGTTCACATTTCCTAAGTAATTAGTACAATCTTCTTTTAGTGCCTTCAGGATCTAGGAACTCCTCCTTGACATTGGCCATTTGCATTTTCTGTGCTCCTTCTCTCGTTTTCTTCTTTTTCTTATCTTTGGAGTTTCTTAAATGATGTCTTAAAATGGCGTATGTAATGGATATTCCATTTTTCTTCTGTCCTCCTTTAATATATTTAACAATATAAATGCAGCTTCAAAGAAGATTTTCATTTTGCACCACACATTTTGATGTATTTTTGTCATCGTTAAATTTTAAATATTTTTATTTCCAAAGTGATTATCTGCTTTTACTTATATGTTATTTTAAAATACCTTTCTTAATTCCCATACTGGCAAGATTTTCATTGTTGGTATCTGTTTTTATTTCTTATTTAATTCCAAATGATTTTGACCCTCTGAAATTTTTTGAAACTTGATTTATGGCACTGTATGAATTTAATTTTTAAATGTTCTACATGTAATTTTTAAAATATTAGTAAAATAATAAAACAATGTTTTGCCATGGGGGGGCGAGGAGGTACATGTTTATCTCTGTCCATCAGGTTAACTTGTCAGTCATGTTGTTTAAATCTTCTATACCCTTAATGATATTTTGTCTACTGTCTCATCAGTTACTGAAAAATCTGTGTTAAAATCTCCCACTCTGTTACAGGATCTGTCAACTTTTTCTTTATATTCTGCCAATCCCTGCTTTATTTATTTCAAGACTGCATATTTGGTGGAAATGCACTTTATCTTCACGGGAATTGAATACTTCATCAGCATGAAGTGTCCGTCTTTCTCTCCTGGTGATGCTTTTTGCCTTGAACTTTATTTGCCGTAAGTTTATTTATACGAAGATCTCAATATTTATCTGATATCCACTTTCTAATTTTAATCTTTCTTTCCACATCTTTTTCTTGCGTCCTTATATTCAGACTGTAGTTCTTATAAACAACATGTGCTTGGATTTTGTGTACATTTTATAAACAAAATGTATTCGGATTTTGCTTTTACTGAGCTTGTCGATCTCTGTCTTTTCACTAGAGCATCTAATTCATTCGCACTTAATAGAATTAATGATACATTTGAACTTACATATATCTTCCCACTTATTTTTATTTGGCCTGTATACTCTACACTCCTCTACTTCTCCTTTCTTGCTACTTTTGAATCGGTTCGGTTTTTTCTTATTACATCATCCCCGTCATCAGTTACACATATATTTCTAT
Organism: Lontra canadensis; assembly: GCF_010015895.1. Taxonomy (NCBI): domain Eukaryota; kingdom Metazoa; phylum Chordata; class Mammalia; order Carnivora; family Mustelidae; genus Lontra; species Lontra canadensis. Next base: position 1,441,130 of record NW_022631019.1, on the reverse strand, counting down.
GTATCTAGTGATTACTCTAAAGATGACAGCATCCATCCTTATCAGTGTGTAAAGGCCCATGGTACTGTTGTGGCCTTCTAGGACAATGCAAGGACTTTAATTCCATTTTATGTCCTATAATATGTCTCATTATTAGGTATTATATATATATATATATATATATGCAAATAATCCCATGGCAAGAAACAGTAGAGGCAGGAAATACTCACGTCTGTCCCTCAACAGCTTACACTCCACCCTTCCCAGCCTGCTACCACCCCAGCTCAGCTGGCTGAGCACTGCCACCTTCTCATGGTCCCTGGCCACCTACCCTACCTACCCTGGACACCCTCAAACCAAACCTCATGGCAAACGGGAGAGACATCAGTAAGGGGCAGGTGGAGGGAGAGGGAGAGAGTCAGGGAAGACAGAGGAAACACACAAAGACACAGAAGTGAAGGGCGGGGAGGAGACAGGTGCGTGAGGCCAGCAGCGGCAGGGGTAGGCAGAGTAGAGACAGTAGGGCTGGAGAGGGGAAGGGCTGAGGGATGGAGAAAGGCCACATGTTCCCCCTGCCCTGGGGCTGGGCTCACGGCCCACCTGCACACTTCCCCATGTCCAATTGTGTCTCCTTTCTTCCTGCTCATGTCACTGGCCTCACAGCCTGGGAGCTCTTCCCCTCGGCCTGGGTCTCTGCCCAGGTGCTGTTGGGGCTCCTGCCAGGTCTCTCCTTTCCTGTAGAACCCTTCCTCGCTGCCTCCCACACCCTCGGCGGCACAGCCTGTCACCTTGGACACTCGAGTCCCAAACAAGCTTCCTTGGAGCCAGCAACGATCTCCAAGAGGCGTTTGACCAGCTGCCGTCTTTATTGCAAACTGCCCCCACTTCTCAGCTACTTTTGACACTTTGACCATGGAGAACATTCCAGATGCTTGGGACTGGGTAGGGGAGCGGGAGGATCCTGGGAGCTCTGGGAGGGGCCCAGAAGCTCTTCCTCCTGGTCCCTGTGTGCAGCTTAGGTCTACAAGTAGCCCCAGTCAGACACCGGCTCCCTGCATTTCCACGGCCCGGTGTCTAGTGAAGGCCGGGCTCTGGCCCAGCTCCAGCCCCTCCCATCCCCTCGGGTTTGATCTTGGCAGAAGCAGACAGCAGGCAGCCTCGAGGAGCAAGCAAAAACCAGCCAAGCATACTTTTTCCCGGCTGCCGGTGACTTCCTGGGCAAGTCACTAACCCTGGATGACACTTTGGAACCGTGGGCTTCCTACAAGCAGGAATTCCAGCCCACACAGCTGCTCAACCAATCTTCCTCCCCCAGCAGATGTCTGTGATCACACCAACTCAGCATCTGCGCCACCCTCGTCCTGGGCCAGGGGTCCTGTTTCTGCCCCAAGGCCACCTTTGAAGGGAGCATTCCACGTGTCGCCAAGAGGCTTGTTCCATCCCACGTGTAGCTGCCCCCCGGCCCTCGGTCCTGCTTTCCTCCCCAACCCTGCACAACTGAGCTCTGCCCCCGGAGAAGCTCACACCTGCCTCCTGCTGACTAGTCCCGCCCGGATGGAGCCTGTCCCCCAAACCCTGAGCCCTGTGCGTTACATGAGGCAGAGAAAGCTCTTCTACCCCACGGGCGCCCCACATGCGTCCTTCCCACCTCGGTTGCTTGCGGGCATCTTGCATTTCTCCACCGCAGCCCCCCACGTCCAGTGAGAGGACAGGGGCAAGCCATGCAGGGTTTGGGGCCAAGACTCTCTGGGCCCCCACAACGTGCCGGACCCCACCTCAAGTGTCTTCGTGTCCAGTGTTCCCAGCGGCCTGGGGAGTGGTCCCTCGGCTGAGATCTAGGGGGACAGCAGGCTCTGTCCGAGGCGGAAGCTATAGCTAGAGTTTGAGCCCCCAGCCAGGCCGGCAGAGGAGAACCGAATGGTCACGAATGTCCCACAGCCCAGGCAGCACTGGCCACGAGGCAAGAGGCCAGGGCACCAGTGAATCAGAACAGAGACGGCGGGCCCTCCACCTGGAGGTCCAGGACACCCCCCACTTCTCTTCCACCATAAACCAGATCTATGAGCATGTGACACAGGAACGGAAGCTACCGGCAGAGCCTGGTCGGGGCCGTGGTTGTGTCCTGTTGCTGCTAGAAAAACAGGCCACAAACTTAGTGACTAAAAACAACAGAAATTTGTCCTCCCACGGTCTGCTAGCAAGAAGCCCCAAATCAAGGAACCTGCGGGGCCGGGCTCCCTCGGAGGCTCGGGGGGGGGCCCTCCCGCATGTCCTCCCCACCCCGCCCCTGTGGCTGCGGCAAGGCGGTGCAGTCCCTGGCTTGCAGCCGTGAGACTCCAAACCCTGCCTCGTTGCCACAACATCGTCTCTCCCTTGGGTCTCTCTGTGACCTCTCTTCTCATCAGGAGGACATGGACTCCCCAAGCCAACACCATGTCATCTTAACTACTTACACATGCACACACTTGCTTTCCAAGTAAAATAAGGTCACATTCTAACGTCGTGGGTGGACATGAATTCTGGGAGGGAAACCCTGTTCACCCCGAGACCGGCGCTCTCTGCTCTGACCCAGGCTCAGCCCCACCCCACGGGCTGTACTCCCTCGTTGCTCCTGTGCCACTCGGAGGCGGGGGGTCCTTGATGCCACTGGGCTCCTGCCCAGAGCAGGGACAACCTAACTGCGGGCAAAATGGGGAGGGGGCTTCCAGGCTCACAGGTGATGGGGTCACTGGTCCAGGGTGCCTGGCGGGGACACAGAACCAGGGCACCCCTCTTTCCTCGGGGCCTCCGGGCTCCTCGCTGGCCAGGACAGGAATATGGCACCAGAAGATGGCCTCTGCCTGGACGGAGCACTGAGAGAGCCCCGCTCGGCACCGGGGGGCCCTCTCCTGTGCCCTCTAGTGCCAGCCCCTGAAGGGAGTCCGCCTAACCCTGCCACCGCTGCAGAGCCCGGCGCATGGCCACCGCCGCACAAAGATGGCCTCGTTGCTGTGGATTAAACGCGCAGATGTCACCCCGGCTGAGCTGAGTGGGTCTGGAGAGAGCCCAGCAAAACCCTGCAGAGAGACTCGAGGCCCAGAGGTCACTGTCTGCTCCGGCTCCCGAGAGCCCCGCCCACCGGTTCACGCACTGCGCGGCGGGCTGGTGGGCACACGGCTGGGAAGGGGGGCTCCTCGGAAGCCTTGACGGCTGGAGATGATGAGGACGATTCCCTCTGTAACTGCCCGTTCTCGGCCGGGGGAGCAGAGGCCCCGGGCTGGCCCCATCGCCCAGGGACCCTGAAGAGCGAGCAGGTGCCCTCCGGGGCAGCCCATCTGCAAACGTGGTCGTCCGCCTGGCAGGAAGTCCCGGTGGGCCCTGCATCCCCTGCCCTAGAGACCCTCCTGCTGCCCCGGGAGGGGACCCGGCCCTCAGCCCAAAGGGAAATCCCGACCCGGCTCCCCTGGGCGCCGCTCGTCGCGCGCCTGCCTCCTAGCCAGCTCTTCACACGCACCTGCCCACAGCCTGGACGCCTCCTGCCCGGGCCAGCCATGGGGTCCCAGCAGAAATGCTCCTTCACCGGAGGCACCCGGCACCTCTGGGCCGGGGCCCCCCACAGCCCCCCGCCGCTGCCCTGTTGGTTTCCTTCCTCCCGATTAACCACAGGCTGTGCTCGGCCACCCCACAAGGGAGGGTCCCCGGCCGATCGTCAAGCCCGGCACCAGGCTGGTGCAGGACGGCTTCCAGGAGAGCCGAGGCACAGGTGGGCAGCCTGGGGTTTCCCCTCCCTGGGCACCCGCGGGGCCCTGGGTTCGGCTCCCAACCTTCCTGCAGCACCTCCCAGACACACCGGGACCCACACAGGCCAATGTTGCGGCGTGATAGACAGGCCGGGTGGAACCCAGGCTCAGAAGGGCCACAACCCGACGGGACCTCACAGTTGCCGGCTCGAAGCTCCCGCGATGTGGTCTTTGCGCTCCTGGGAAACAGCGCCGGACATGGTAGTGGACCCCTGGAGCCCCGCCGTGATCCCCAAGGGGGCTCGGCCTGGCCCGCTCCCTGTGTCCCGGGCTGGATTTCCCCAAGCTCCAGTCTCCTGAGCGGGCGCGCCGTGGGGCCTGCGTACGTGCGGGGCAGCCAGAGAACATGTGTCCCAGAGGAACAGGGGACACACAGTGGGACCGCAGCGGAGCAGACGGGACAGTCCCCGCGTTCCCGGCCCCCGGGGGAGGTGGGCTGAGGAGTCAGTCCCATATAGGGACCTTGGGGGGTCGCGGGGCTGCAGGCCAATGCAGAAGCCTCCGGGGGCCAGTGGGAGCCAGGAAGGCACAGGGCCGCGGCGGGCACGGGTCACCCTTCGGTTTCCATAAAATCACTTAAGCAGCAACTGGCCTTGAAATTGATCCCTGATCAGAGTCACGTTGGGAGCCACTTGAATCAGCAACACAGCTGTGGGCCGCAGCTCCCCAAGCAGGGTCACCGCGGCCGCGGGCCGAGGGCCGGCTCCAAATAAAAGAGCCTCTCGTCCCTGTTACGTTTCTCTAATATTTGAATTTTACCTAAGATTACTTTTTCCCCTCTATTTAATATATTGTTTTAAATAAAAATTCCTAATAAATCTTGAGACAAATATGTCATAGAAGAGCTTAAAAACCGTGGTGCAATATCTAACAGTCCATAAAATACTCTCCCCAAACAGCCAGAGCTGTGGGGCGTTTGGACCAGAAGCAGTTAACTCCAGGAACGGCATGTTATTAGCTCCTAAAATTAAGAAAGGGCAGTGCTGTTTCACGGCCAGATAATTAAGTACCGTTTTCTCTTTTTTAATTCTATAAAATTAAACTTCCTGTTTTAAAGGTCTGGAGGGGCCTTGGGCAAAGGGTCCGCGGATGAGCCCTAAGGGCAAAGCCAGGCAAACAACAAAGGCCTTATGTGCCCAAACCTTAAAACGCAGGGCTTGGAAAAAACACGCCGCAGTCAGCAAAAAATTGCAGGTCATAAATCAGAGATCCATTTTTTCACATCATTTTAACTAATCCATTAAATCGTGGTGCCCAGGGCTCTATCAGAAACAGAAGCCGTGGCCGCCCCACACCTCCACCTCCTGGTGTCATTCAAACACCCGGAGCAGTGACCCACGTCGGTTCCAGCCTGTCCCGGGCTGGCGGCCCCCATCCTCGTCCTGCTGCCTCAGCCGCGCTCATCCCCGCGTGGGGGCCCAAGAGACGGGTCCTGAGGCTGCGCCCTCGGCCGGGACCACTGACTCCCAGCTCTGGCGGATTCTTCCGCGCCACGCTGAGGAAATGAGGGCGCCCCAGGCACCTGAAGGACGCAGACCCCGTCCGCGGGGTGGGTCCGGGGCTGGCAGCCCTGGGAGCCGGTTTAAGGAAGGAGGGGATCGGCTGAGTTCCCGAAGCGTCGCAACCAACACCCACGACCCTGCCGGTGTGACCAGGCAGACTCACCCAGGCGGTCTCCCCCCGGGTCACTGTTTTCTGTTGTTTAATTTTATTTCACTTTGGTTGTCGGGGTCCTGCTGCTTGTGTGTGTAGACGGATTCTTAATGAATTCAAGGCTTTCTGGAAACACAGCTGGTGGGGCCGCCCGGTGGTCGCGGACAAGACGAAGAGGCTGCTGGGGGCATTGTCACTCCGGTCCTGCTGTGTCGGCCCTGCCGATAGGGGCCCAGCCCGACCACAGGGCCCCCGGGGCGGCCAAGGCCAGCGCCATGACTCCTGCCTGCCACCCTGAGCAGCAGCGGACCCGCCCGTGGTTCTTCCTCTCCGCAGAGAACGGGCTCTGAAGTTCTGGGCATGGGCTACGATTCTCCCTGTACTTCTGGGGGTGATTCCTCTGGGATGACCCGCCTCCTCCAAGAGAGCCCCCGACCCCGACCTGGAGCCAGGCGGGGTGGGGCCGAGGGGCTGAAAGTCGCTGTGAAGTCCGACGGTGCCACACCGCAAAGAGGTCTGGGCTGGGGGCTCTTGGGGCCACGGGGGAGCTGGGCTCTGGGGTGTCTCCCATTTGGACGCTGGAGGAGCGCCAGCCAGAGCTCCGAGATGCCCAGAGGTGGCCACCACGCCCGACTGGCCAGTCCCGGAGCCCTCTCGCCAGCCCCCTTGCCGGCCTTGCCCACGGGCCCCCGGGCGCCGCAGGCTCCCGCCTCCCAGTGCGTTTGTGGAAATGAGTGAGCACATTTTCATAACAAAATACTAGCTCAATCTTAAGAGAAAATTAAGAAGTGTTTTGTGGCTATGGAGATTTGAGCTGAGTCATCAGATGGGAGACACCTGTCAGCAAGGACTCTTACCCCAGATGGCCTCGTAGGTGAACCTCGGCTCCTCTGTCCCCGCAGAGCGCCCTCAGTGACGGCCACCGGGACGGACTGCACCAAGAGGGGGCCTCGGGGAAGCCAAGTGCTCCCCATTCACACACATGCACACGCCCGTGTTCACTCGTGCCCATACATGCACGCTGACGTCTGTGCACACCGACATGGGCTCACACGTGTTCACACACGGGCTGACGTGGGTGCACACGCTAACATACGCTCACACGTGCTCACATGCACAAAACTGACACCCACACCTGTGCTCATGCACACTAACACACACACACCCTTGTTGTCTTCACGTGGAGACGTGCGTTATCCCGTCCTGTTGACCAAGGGCCACACGTAGCTCTGACTCAGCACCCCGCGTTCCCAGCCCTCAGCCGCCTGGTGGGTGGGCAGCCCTGCCGACCGCACACTCACACTCCGGCACCACCCTCAGGGCTGCTGCTCAAGTGAGGGGCAGAGGGAACAGCGTGAAGTCGGCTCCCCTCCAGGGGCTGATAGAGGATGAGCCACGTGGGCCAGGGGTCCCCGAGGGACAAAGGAGTGCGTGGAAACCCGCTGTTTCCGTGACGCTGGACAGCAAGAGAAGGGCCAGAGAGAGGTGAGCGGGCGGGACCCTGGGTCCTTCGAGCTCTGCAGGGGGGACCCCTCTCCTGAAGGTCTGGAGTGATGTGGGAACGGACAAGCCCCGGGGCCTCTGTCCTGGACGCCAGTCCCACACTGTGGGCCTCTCCGAAGGGGCCGACCGTCAGCCGGAGGGGACACACCCCTGATAGGCGGTTCCCCATAGGCAGGTTTATTAACATGAAATGTCGCATAGATTTTCTCAGAGCAAGCTTTTGTGTATTTCACGGGTCACTTAGTTTTAAAGGCACGTTTGTAGGTGCATCAGACAGCGTGGGAGGTCTGCGGTGTGTCTGTGGCTGCTGGCGCTGGCTGGGAGGGGCTGCGTGGCACCCGCCGCAGGGTGCTGAGGGCTCCAGTGTGTGGGGCTTGGAGTCAGTGTGGCTGCGCAGAGACGCTGTGTGCCCTGCCCCCCACATCAGTGATCGCATTTTCTCTCCAGACTGGGAACTGTGCCACCAAATCAAACTCAGTGCCTCCCGCCAGTGGTGTCTGGAGGGCCTGTGGAAGTGGGTGTCCAGAGAGAGGAGGGCTCTCTGGGACTCCGTCCAGGCCCACGAGCTCCTGTTAGCAGCACAGGTCAGCTGCAGACCGCTGGGGCTCCCTTACAGGGACCGGGTCAGCCCATCACCACAGCTCCCTGTGGCAGGTGGTCCCACCGAGGGGCCCTGGGGCTCAGCATCCCCCAGGGGTCCCTGCAGGGGCCACCCAGTGCCCGTGGCAGAACCGGTCCCAGACCGTAGGGAGGGAGACCAGTCCAGCAAGCAGGCCAGTGCCCTCCAGCACTTTAATTGTCAACAGCCAGCAGACGTTGCCACATCTGCGGGTCGTTTCAAAGACGATCAATCAGGAACCTTCCAGACTGGCGCCCTGCCAAGGCGGAGAGAGAGAGGCTGAGGACCGCAGGAGCCGCGGCGGCCCCATGTCCAAGGTGGCCTGGGAGCCGGTGGTGGTGGGACGAGGGGAGAAATAGATTAGATTTGTCTCCAATGAGAATTTGTGGTCAGCTCGGAGCGGGAAGTCTGTAGCGTAGGAATGTGCCGTTGGTGATGGGCGTGTCTACGTTAAGGGCTGCTGGGTTGGAGGGTCCCTTGGCTGCGAACACAGCTCAGAGGGGACCTGATCCAGAGGGCCGAGGTGAGAGGACCCGAAGGGGTCAGCAGGTCTGGGCCTTTCTGGTTATGCACGGGGGAAACTGAGGCCAACCAGGAGGTGACACGAATGTGACTGGGCAGCCCCAGGACTAGGACTCACATGTCCCCAACCAGGGAGCCCAGACAGAGGCACACCCAGGCATAGGACCCAGACAGACGACGCTGCCCAGCATGGCCACGAGGTCACAGGTCATGGCCACGTGGCTGGGGTGTGCCCCTGGGAATGGGGACAAGACTGAACAAGCCACACCATTCCCCACCACATGCTCTGTGAGGCCCAGTTGCTGGCGGGGACAGTACCCAGAGCTCCAAGCCCACCCGTCTTCCCAGAGCATCTCTTTCCCTTGCAGTCTTAAATTCTAAAGCCCCCGATGTGTCTGCTTTAAAGGAGCCGAACTTCAACTGTCATCAGCATCAGGCACCAGCTCCATGTAAGCCCCAAGCACTCTGTGAAGGGAGACCACTGGCTGAGCCCAGTTTTTACAGATGAGGAAACTGAGGCAGAGAAACTTGTCAAACGCCACACAGCTCAGTCAGCGGCAGGACTCACATCACACCCAGGAGCCCACCTCCCCCCGGGGCTGCTGCTCAGCCTTCTCTGAGAGAAGGGACATGGGACTACAATCAGAAGAGAGACCAGGAAGAGGAACAAAGAGAAGCAAGAACCCAGGAGTGAGAATTTACCCCCCAGATATAGGATCAGCAGCCCCACCCCTGGGAGACAAGCAGTTCACATACAAAGGACCAGGAATAAAATGGCATCAAACCTCATGGCACCTGGAGATGAAAGGACAGACAGGGGAGCAGCCCTTTCTGAATTCTGCAGGGAGGTGATTGGCACTTAGATCGGGTGTGCAGGCAAACCCACAATCAAGGGTGTTGGGAGAATACAGATAATTTCAAAAATCAGAAGAGTTTACTTCCACCAACCCTTTCCAGAAAGCTGCTTAAGGATGCACTCCAGGAAACCAAGGGCATAAACAAACAAACAAAAAAAAATTTTTTTAATTAAAGTAAATGAGGTGGGGGGGGGCACCTGGGTGGCTCAGTGGGTTAATCCTCTGCCTTCAGCTCAGGTCATGATCCCAGTATCCTAGGATTGAGCCCCTCATCGGACTCTCTGCTCAGCAGGGAGCCTGCTTCTTCCTTTCCCTCTGCGGCTCCCCCTGCTTGTGTGCACTCTCTCGATCTCTCTCTCTCTCTCTCTCTGTGTTAAAGAAAGAAATAAAATCTTTTATAAATAAATAAATAAGGTGGGCCATCCAGGAAACAAGGAATGTAAAACAGAAGAGAAGCAGAGGCGTTCCCAAGACAGCCACTGCACAGGGGGCCGAAAGTCAGGAGAGGTTACTTGCTGTGAATCTGGACCACCCTGCTTTGCGTCACTCCCACTGGCATTAGACTAACACTCGTCTTCTCTCCCAAATGTGTCCTGAGTAGGAAAACACCTAATGAGCAGCCAAAACAGTATGGAGAGGAACAAGGAGGGATCCAATGGGACAGCCCCAAGGAAACGAAGGAAATGAACAGAAGGCAGATGCATTTGGCCCTTTTTAGAGAAATGTTAGCTCTTCGGGATACTTAAGGCTCAATTAGCAACAGCTGCATGGAAACTGAGGCAAATGAAAATAGGAGGCAGTTGTCAGTGCTGGTGAAATCAGGAGTTGTTTCAGGAAAGAAATGGAACCCTGGTTCCTCCGTGGCCCGGCTGCCAACGTTAGCCGCACGTCTGCAAGAAAGTGAGCCTGAGAACAGACACGCTAACAAGTGACTGAACTGACAGGTGAGCGTCTAGAGGGTTCAGACTCCCCCTCCAGCAGCGCCAAGTGGAGAGGAAAGCTTTAAAACTGGAGAGCTCTCTCCGCAATAAACGCTATAAAGCTGTCATGAGCTACGAAGATGGACATAGAGAAAACTGAAAGAGGCAGAGGAGCTGTTTCTGGGGAGTCGATGAGAAGGGGGGGTGTCGCCTGTCATTCTTATTAGCCTTCTACTCTATGCCTGCGTCTCTTTGACGGAACCTTTCCCGTGTAAGTCTGAGGCAGCACGAACCGTCCACGCCCACCTGGGATCCCACCCTCAGAAGCACAGAGACGTCCCCACGCTCTGCGGCCCACAGAGGCCCCCGGACGGGACGCTGAAGACGTGGAAAACCAAGCCAGGTCGCTGGGAGGTCGGACGGAGCATCTGAACAGCACCCCAGCAGCCGGCCTCGCAGGAACACGGCGGGGGTGAGGCTGCCTCTCCCGGGCCTGCCATCTGCTGCGCTGAGTGGAGCACACAGGCCCATCTCAGACCACAGGCCTCCGTCACCTGCCCCGCACCCTGCTTGTCCTGCTGCACCCTCTCCCCCTGGAACAAGGAGCCGTGGTCCATCGCTGCGCTGGTCCTGCTGTGGATTCCAGCTCTGGGAAAAGGAGGGCTGGTCATGTTCTTCCTGGGATGCCAGAGGCCAGGCCAGCCAGCCAGTCAGGGCCAGCCCCCTTTTAACCCATTCCTGGAAGCCACTGAGCTCCGGCTGGCGACAGGTGACGGCTGCTCTGTGCGTGCAGTTGTGCACTTCATGTCTGACGGCCGTCCCGGGTTCTGTGGGAACTGACGGGACCATGGGTCCCTGCCCAGTCTGTAGGGTCCAGCACAGACCCTTCCCCTCCAATAGCCCAGTGCTCCCTCCAGTCCTGTGTGTGAAGGGGCCACAGAGCCACAGCCTGCGATGGGGCCTGGGCTTCCTGAGTGGGGACCAGGGCCAAGACGCAAATGTCAGAGCCCCACACAGTCGCAGCCCCGCACCGTCCTCACTTGGGGCAGGGCTTGTGGTGAGGACAGGTCTGTGCGGACCACAGGTGGGCTCAGAGCTGAGCCTTTGGTCCTGGTGTCCACAAAGACCCTCTAGTAGCTCTTGGGGACCGACCACCAGCTCCCACTCCTGGGATCGGCACTGGTTTCGCACCCTCCTCAGCAATGCGGTTCTCTCCGGGAAAGGTTAGGGCTCTTGCTGGTGTGTTTGTATGTGTGTGCACAGGTGCGTGTGCGTGGCTTTGCGTGTGCACAAGTGCGTGTACATGGCTGCGTGTGCCTAACGGTGTGTGCTTGTGCGCATGCCTGCACACCCGCGTGCTCAGTGAGGTGTCAGGAAACAGCGCGCAGTGAGGGGCAGACAGAACCGGTTCGCTTGTCACCTTCCGATCAGGCTCCGTCACAGTGCGCTCAAGTCCATGAGAGCAGATGGTGAGCCGGGAACCCTCCTGTGTCCACGAGCCTCCCTCATAGGGGGTCCCCCCGAACCTCCTGCCTCTCCCCAGAGGCCAGGGTCCTCCGCCGCCCGCAGAAGCTGGCATCCTGCAAAGTGGGCCCCTTCTTTATGCACTTATGAATTCTGACTTCTTAAACCAAAACAATGGAAACACTCAAGCAGAGGAGACACCCCATCGCAAGGCTGCCGTGGTGTGACTGGCACCGGCCAGGAGGACAGTGACGTCACTTACCTGGAAACTCATGCCTGTGGGTCTTGGCCCTGAGACCTGGGAATCTGGCGGGGGCTCTCCAGAGGCCCCTCCTCCCTGGCGCCACCTTGTCCTCTGCAAGCCAGGCTCTCCCACGACGGGTGGGCTCAGAGGGGACCCACACTGCAGCCCAGCCCTGGGGGAAGGGCAACCCCACGTCTGCCTTCCTCTCCCCACTCCCGGCTCACTGCAGGAGCGCTCTGGGCAGGCCCACATTCCAGCACTGCTCGCCGCTGCCTGGTGTTGAAAGATGGCACAAATGATAAATTAAATGAGAGGAAATGGCTGAGGGCCCCATTCATAACCCAGAGGCCAGGGCGCCAGGCCCAGAAATCTCTCCGGCAAGTGCTACAACGCTCATAAAGGTCCAATTCACACCACGTGCCCAGCCTCCAACCGGCCCACTTGGGAGGTACCCCAACAACTGGGGGTGGGCAGCTGAGAGACAGAGGCTGGGGTTGGGGCTGGGGGCTGGGGGCTGGGGGCTGGAGTCTGGAGGCTGGAGGACAGACTGGGGGACAAGGCTGGGGTCGCATATGGACTTGCCTTTGCCCTATTGTCCCACAAAGGCGTTTCTGTCCTTCTCCCCACTTTCTTATCCAAACAGGAGGTGCATGGTCACCCCACGAGACCCCCACCTCTGTCCTGGTCTCCTTGCCTCTCGGAATCCCGGCCCAGGTGTGCACAGAAGGGCTAATTAAAACGTGTGATGGGGGCAGGCCCCTCCTGAGTGGCACATTACAAGGATAATGACTTCAGGCACACAGGAGATGCCAGCACCATGCACGCGGGGCTGGGGAGCAGAGGCCTCTATCCCCGTCCCAAACACACTCTGGCCCTCTTTATCTTCCTCCTAGGTCCATGCCCCAGGACACAGTTTTGCTCAGACTCAGAGATCACAGCTGTGCCCCTGCTCTCCCCCACCAGAAAACACAACTAGGCCATGGGGTGCGAGAACCTGAGGCCACCAAACGTCACATGGGTAGCCAGCAGGCAGGACGGGGCTGACCGCCGGCAGAGCACGGGCAGAGCGCGGGCAGAGACTGTGAGCCGGACAGCGTGGGCAGAGTGTGGGCCGAGCCCTGCCTGAGTCTCTCCAGTCACATAATGTGTGTTTTCCTCCGTCAGTTCTGAACGGATCGTGTCGGGGTCAGGGTGGGTCTGTCAGGGTCCCCCCTTCCTGCCATGTCCAGGCAACATCTGGATCCCAGGGTGTCCCAGAACCACGGGGGGAGGGGGCAGGGGACAGCTCTGGCCTCAGACGGGTGCCTGCGGACCCCTGGGTTCCTGGCTTTGAGGTCCACTCGCGGGTGGCCTCCCGGCCCGTCGGCCAGCTCCCGCCTCTGAGCGGCAGCCTAGCCACCCCCACCCTATCGCTTCAGTCTTCTGGCATTCAGGGGACGGCCCCGGGAGTGCTCCACCCCACCTCCCTCTGCCCCCTTCCCGCCTGCCCCACACTGGGCCAGGTGACCTGGGGCAGACTGACAAGGGAGGGTCCAGCTCCGTCAGACTCCCCGCACCCACGACCCCCTCTATGAGCACCTCGCCAGCCGTGTCCAGGGCAGCAGAGGTGGGGACGGGCAGCTCCCACACCGTCGGCCCCCAACAGAGAGGCCAAGACCCCCCACCTTGATCGTCCTTGGTTCCCCGGGCTCACCCTGGTCCATCTCCTTGGCTGTGTGCTGCTCATGTCCTACTGGCCAGTTCTCAAGCTGAGAACATCCCTGCTCCCTGGGCTGGGCAATCCCATCACCCCGACTGTGGGCACAATTCCCCCGGATGGGGGCTCCCAAAAGCCCAAATGTCTGCTGGCTCGAGCGGCCGGGCCGGGCCGTGGGCACCAGCCTTGACAGGCGCGCTGAGCTCTGAGCTGCACCGGCTGCCGCGTGACGTTCCGGGCCGCCAGGACCCTGCACGGGCCGGTGCATCAACCCCAGGAACCCGTCTCTTCCTGAATCTGGATCTGGAGGCTGGAGTCCGAGACCCAGGCACCGGCGGGCCTGCTTCCCCCCGAGGCCGCAGCCACTGGCCGGAGCTGGTGGTCCTTGGCGCCCCTGGGGACAGGCTTCCCTGCATCCCCCCAGCTCCGTCATCTTTCCATGCTTCCCTGCGTGTGGTGGGTGTCCCGCTCTCCCCTCAAGACATTGTGGGGTTGAGGGCCACCCCGATGTCCTCGTCCTAACCAACTACATCCCTAAAGACCCTCTTTCCAAATAAGGCCTCGTTCTAAGACACGAGAGGCTAAGATTTCAAGGTGGGAACTTCCGGGGACACGATTCAGCCCCAACAGATGCTGGGGCTCCTAGGGCTCAGAGGGCACGCCACTGGGGGTGCCGGCCTTCTAGGTAGCAGCGAGCCAGACAAGCTGCAGGCCAAGCTCCCGGTCGAAGGTCTCAGTGCGAAGCCGACAGCCCCCGCCCCCCGCGCCGTCACAGGGCTTCTGCCGTGCGGATAACAGAAGAGCTTCCGCGTGCACGGGGTCCTGGCCACTGGGCCCGTGGAGGGTCCACGCCACGGCTCCTCCCGTCAAGGCCAACGTGGGCCCAGCGGCTCCGTGCGATAACGGGCCCAGTCATCTGGACTTTCCATTTCCCGGCCGGGGGCGTTGGGTTACAGTCGCAAACTGGACTTCAAGAGCAGCCATAAAACAGAGCCCCTGAGCGTGGTTCCTGCTTGTTTTCCAACATTAGCAGCTCATCCGATACGTGCTCTAGGGTTCCGGTTTCCCAGCCGTCAGGGGCACGCGGAGCCCGGCCGGCCGGCTCGTGTGTAACCGCGTGTGCGGCTCTGGCCCCGGAGATCACAGACACAGATGTGCATGCTTGCGGCTTTCATTGTCCGCCGAATTGGGTTTATCCGCCTTTTCTGCCCGAAAATCCTCCCGCATAAAAGATGAAGAGAGGGTTCCCGGCGGGCTTGCATGGCTTAACCTCGAGGCAGAGGTCAAGGGCACAGCAGACCCTGCTGCACACGGGGGCCCATACACGGGGGCCAACCCCGGCGCTGCCCGGGACGGAGGGTGCTGTGCCCGCTCCGACTCCACGTCATTCTTCGCGTCCCACAGGCTCTGGCCCTCGGCGCCATCGGCAGCTCCTGCTGCGTCCCCAGCCTCGTGTCCGCCTGCTGCTGCTCCCGGCCGGCGCAGGCAGGCGTGTGCCACAGCTGAGCCGGCACGGCGGGTCCCCAGTGCTCCCGTCCAGATCACAGGGCCACCATTCCAAGCCTGGGGACTCAACTCTATACCAGGCTCTCCGGGGTGGCAGCGGGGGCTGCTGGAGCACCTGCGTTTAGGGGCTGAGACGAGACTGTTCTATGCCGTGATGCCAGTACATGGACGTTGGTCCAGACCCACTGCCTGCAACACCAGAGTGGCTGTCACAAAACTGACTCCGGTGATCGAGAGGCACAGGCTGTCCACCCGGGGTGGGGACCGCAGCCCACAGTGCAGGGCATTTCCCACAACATCCGGACTTGCCTGCTCAGCCCATCGCCTGCAGGCTCGGGGCCGGGGTCCACATGCCTGAGTCTCCCACGCCCGCAGAGCTGTCCTGGGCCACCACCCTGCCCTTGCGGAGCCCACACCAGGCCCCACATGCTGCCTCTCAAGGGCACCAGCCCCTCTATCCCGTACTGTCTCTAGAGCACACTACATGTCTGGGGGCCCATTTGTCCCCAGCCTGGGACACTGTCCCCAACCACCCTGGCAGGTGCCACCTCACACCTGCCTGGGCCTCCTTCTCATGGCACAGGTCACCCTGACAGCCTGCACCCCTTCTGTTACCCTGCGCCCCAGCCTCAACTCAGCCCTGCCTGAAACACAGCCCCTGCCAGACTTCTTTCATCCCCCAGTCCCTGCCTTGTGTCCCCAACCCTTGTCCCGTGTCCTCAACCCCTGTCTGTGTCCTGGGTTCCTATCCTGTGTCCCGCAGTCTCTGTCCTATGATGACACCCACAGCCTCTGGCCACATTAAACATAGTGAGGTCTGGGCCTTCCCTACAGACCAGCAGGGACACACAGAGGACAAGCCTGTGAAGACAAGGAGATATCTTGTGCATGCCAGAGGGAGGCATCAGGGGGCACCAACCCTGCTAACACCCTGACATTGGGCTCCTGGCCTCCAGAACTTTCAGTCCTGCTTCCCAGTGGACGGTCTTGAATTTTGGTTCAGAAAACCTAGTGCACCCAGCTCTGGAAAGGAGGCACTGGGAAGAGGCAGGGAGGAGCCCGCAGAGGCCAGGCCTGTGTGTGCCGGGCGGGAGGAGCACAGCAGACCCTGCCGTGCATCCCGGGCCCTGCAGCCACGCAGGGACATGGAGAGAGGATGCTGCCCTTGCTGCGTAGAGGCCCCTGACCCCACGGGGTTGGCAGTTTTAGAAACCGGGGGGTCGAACGCCGTTAGCCCAGCGCTCTGTCGATCACAGACGGTCCCAGAACCCCACGGCCTGTGCGAGTCCCTGCACGCATTCACGTCGACCCGCTGGCCTGGGGAGGGTTTTCTCCCGACACAGAAGGGTTAATGACCGATTTGTTCCTCTTTTCCTGTACGTAATCAATATTTCTTTTTGAATATATTTGCCCCCATCAGCAGGTCTGAGCGCTAAGCACTAGGGATGCTGGGTAAAAACTGTATCCCTTGAGGCGCCTGGGTGGCTCAGTGGGTTAAAGCCTCTGCCTTTGGCTCAGGTCATGATCTCAGGGTCCTGGGATGGAGCCCCACATCGGGCTCTCTGCTCCGCGGGGAGCCTGCTTCCTCCTCTCTCTCTCTCTCTGCCTCTCTGCCTGCTTGTGATCTCTGTCAAATAAATAAATAAAATCTTTAAAAACAAAACATAAAAAAAAGGGATCCCTGTTCTCCGGGAAGGTGAGTCTGGCAATAAAGATGGCCATCCCCTGAGAAATGACACGGGGACCAGCCCCAAGAGCCCAGACCCGCTGCTTGCCAGCCCACACCACAGCCTGCTGACGCCTCGACCATAGACGTCCCAGAATAAAGTGGCTTCAGTGTCCCCTCTCCAAACAACCCCAGAAGGGACCTCCCTGCTCACCTTCTTGCCTCCTCTCCCGGACAGTCCGGCCTCGGCGGGGCCCTGAGCTTCCGGTCCCTCCCACACCCCCCACGCCTGGGCATCTCTGGACAATGTCTACCTGCTCTTCTGATCCCAGCCTGCTGGGCACTCCCCACACTGGTCTGGAAGTCCCAGAGGGCCGGGCAGCGTGCGCTCAGCATCCCCGGGAGGAGGGCAGGAACAGGTGTGGCTGCCCCGCGGGCCTGGCCCTACTTCTTGTGAAGGTCTCCCTCCGGCCAGAGCTGAGGGCTCTGTGAGTGACTGACTTCCCAGCCGCACACTTGCAGCAGGCAGAGGGAGGGACCCACCCCCGCCCCCGCAAAAGCCTGCCGTGGACCCTGCAAGGAAGCCGCCAGGCCACATGAGTGTGGGGCGTCCCTCCTGCACGGGGACCACCAGCTGTGGGGTCCGGGTCCTGGCCCGCCCGGCGCACGGCCGTCGTGGGCTCCTGCGCTCCGCAAGGCCACCCCACGTCTGCAGCCAGAGCCCTCACACAGCTGTCCTTCGGAAGCCACATCTGCGAGCCGCATGTGGGCCGCTGATCAGCAGAAGCAGGCCCAGGGGAGGGAAGACCCCGGCGGGCGGCAGTAAAGACCCTCCCCACCCCTGGACACGTTCACAAGAGACTCCTTATTGGGTGTCATAAAAATATCACGCCTGCCCTCCAGAGATTTATAATGTCATAAAATGTAAACAAACAGGTTTTTAGATCAAAGTTGCATGAATAACAGACGCGCGAGCTTCTGAGCAAAGTTAATAAATCGGAGGTTTCTCAGCTGAAACTGTTGTGGCGTTGGCCCTTCCCAACCTCCGGGCTGAGACCGGGGAGCGGCTCCCCAGGCTGCGGCTGGGGGTGCAGCCTGGCCTTCGGGAACCCCGGGCACCACCCGGCCCCCACCCAGCCACGGGGCCATACTGGGGGCCCGCGTCTTAATTGCCCCCAAGTCTAAGCCGGGCTGGCGGTCCCGGGAGGAGCATCGGGACACGGAGCCAAACTGTGAGCCCCCTTCATCATCCTGCCTTTTGAACTGGGGACTCGCCCTGTGTTTCTCCTAAACTGCAACCAGAGGCCGTCCCGGCCCTCGCTCCCCTTCATCTAACCATCCAAAATCCGACCTCCTTAGGGCCGCAGAGCAGCTCATCAGCGCCCGGGGAACCTCCTGTGCACCCCCGGGGCTGTGTCCACGTACGGAGAAGGGCGGGGTGTGCACGTGCTCTTGGGCGCTCAGAGACGGGACTACAGAACCCACGGCTCTCCCCGTCCACCTACAGCTCCTCCCGGACACAGGGCGCACCCACCCCTGAGGAAGGCCAGTGTCGGCCCGGCGGGCCACAGGGGTTTCCGGGTCTGAGCCCTCCGTCCCCTCGGGACCTGATCTGCGTCTAGGGGTGGTTGCTGACGGCAGTGAGGGCCGTGGCCAGACTTCACAAAGCAAAACAGAGTGCACAATTACGCTTGCAGTTTAGACAAGCAACAAACAACTTTTTAGCTTGAGACGCCCAAAATATCGCACAGGACGCATTGTAACAGATTGAATTATTCCCCCCGAAAAGCTAGCAGGAGCCCGAGCCACCAGGACCCCAGAGTGTGACTACTGGGAAGTAGGGTCCCTACGGGTTCCCCGAGTGAAAGTGAGGTTGTTGGAATGGGCTCTGAGCCCATCTGACCCGAGTCCTACGAGAAAGGGGGATGGGGACATGCACAGAGGGACGCCCACGCGAGGACACGGCGCAAGGACAACCGTCCACGGCCAGGGAGAGAGGCCTCCGAGGGAACCAGCCCTGCGCGTCTGTGGGGTCTGTTAGGACCCCCAGCAAACTAACTCGCGTGTTAATGTGACACGGTTCATGGCTTTGAACTCACACTTCACCAGCACGCACAGCCTGCCCGTCCCCCTCCCTCGCTGGAGAGTAGCATCAAGAGCCACGAGGCAGCTCTGGCGAGAGACCTGCCCCCAGGGCCCAGCACAAGCCTCGGGCTCTTCCTGGGCCAGCCACTGCTTGGCTCTGGGGACAGGGGCTTCTACGTGGTCTGTCCCTCTGCCGGCCATGGGCCACCCCAGCCACCTTATCAGGATATGAGCCTGAGCCCAGCAGCTTTGCCTTGGGCTCTCCGTGATATTCTAGGTTTTCCTGAGCAGGGGAACAGAGGCTGGCTGGCCGTGGGCTCCCGGTCTGGGAGCATCTAGTCTGGACAAGAGACACCTGCTCTGAACCACATCCGGCCCACAAAGTCGCTGCTGCTGCCGTTCTCCCCACACAGCGTGAGGACTGACAGCCGTGTGAGGGGTGCTGGGGAGCCGACAGAGAACTCGGAACAGCACCTCCTCCCCAGCACCCCCACGCACAGCAGCGCAGGCCCCCGACCTCCACTATGGGGCTCCAGTGAGCCCCCCGGCAGTAAAGACAGCTGCGGTTCTGGAAACACACCTCTGGGATCGGGATTTCTGCCCTCGAGCTGATTTGCATCCCACGTTTGTTCCGAGGAGTAGAAACGCCGTCTGTCTCCCCCGGGGGTCTGCAAGCCTGGACCCAGCCCAGCCCGAGCAAGCGGGCGGCCCCGAGTCGGGAGGCCTGGCCACGCACCGCATGGATGCAGACAGGCCCCCCGTGCACCCCCAGACTCTGTGTGCAGACATGCAGCCCGGGCTCCCGGCCCCTCACACGGGCAGCACGTGCACGACAGCCGCACACCGGGAAGCCCGTCTCCCAAACCCTGCGGCCGGGGAGGTCGCCGTGTCCACACGGGAGTGGACCAGCCACAAGCACACCTTCCCGCATGCGCCGGGCTCAGAGCCCCGGGGAGTGGCGTGGCTGCGTCTTCCATGGGGGCCGCCGTGGGTGACCATATTCCCAGCGTGCTTGTCTAAAAATACCTGCTTTCCGAGGATTTCGAGTCCCTGCCTGAGAACACAAACGCATTTCCTTAGGGCGGGGACATGAAACCAGAAACATGTTGAGTGATCTGGGGGCTTCCTCCGCCGGACATTCCCCGGCCCTAACACGACGGCGTTCCTCTGGAATTTCAAACACCGGCTGGGCCGACGCGAGCAGGGTGTTTGGTCTCCCAGACCGTAAAGATCGGAGACCATAAACTGTTGTTTCTTAAATGTTTCAAAGCATAACACGGACACCGAGCTTCGCTGTAAAACAATCTGGGAAACGTCGTGGCGTTCAGAGCGTTTATGCGGCGTGGCGAATCGCGCCTGACACCGGGCACAGGGGCCCTCCAGGCCGCGCCGCCGCGGGTCCCAGCGCTCACCGGGAGGGCCCGCTGGGCCGTGGTGCTCCGGGCCCCAGGACAGCGTGTGGCGTCTCCCGCAGTCCACGTTCCTGAATCCGGTGGCTGATCCGTGGCTGGTTTGCACAGACGGGGCAGGGGCTACGGAACAGTGGACACCCGTGTCCCCAGGACCGCGCGGGACCGTGCGGCGTGTGGGAACGCGCTCCTGCTCCTGTGGGCTCGTCTCTGTCTCCCATTTGCGACCAACAGAGACGCTTCCCTTACTTCCCGCTCCTGCCTAGACGAGCTGTCGTGCTAATACAGTAAGAGAGACCCGCGACTTTCCTCCCCATGGCCTGGGTCACACGCCAGGCACCGCCTGTCCCCAGGACGTGCCCCTGCCCCCGGGAGGTAGGGGCTGCTCTGAGTCCCACTTCTGCCTAATTCTTCCCAACAGAGAAAATGCCCAAAAGACACGCCCACCTGCTGTCTGAAACCCATCCTGGTGAGCGCGTCTCGGACGTCCGAGAGGCTCCAGGGAAGTGGCTGTGGGAATCTTACGACAGACTCTCCTGCCTGAGACCCCAGCCCCTACCCCACCCTGGCCGCCAAGAGGAGGCTCGGTCCCCGTTTCCCGCACCCAAGGGAGGCGCGTCCAGCCCCCCTTCCTGCAGCCGCGTGGGGTCCCCTGGGAGCGGCAGCCGGACCGTTGCACGAAGTCCCTCCCCCACCGATGGGGATGTGCGTCTGCACGGGGGCCGGGGGTCCGGGGCAAGGAAATGCAGCTCCTCACGCCTCCCCCCGGTAACGGGGAACACGTGGGAGATGTAGTTCCACAGGAGCTTTTCAAAGCGGAGACGACCCCAGACTCCCGTCTGCTCCACGTCCAGCCGCTCATTGTCCTGAGCAAAGAGCATGAACGATCCTGTGAAAGGTGAGACCCGCGCGGACGCAGTACATGCAGACGGCCCCGGGGAACTTCTCTTACCTGGCCCACGCGGGCTCCTGGCTGCACGGAAGGACCCGGGGCCTCGGGACGTCTTGTCTCTCCTCCGTCAGGTGGGGACAATAGCCATCTTGTTTGCAGGTGTGGCACGAAGCCCAGAGGAGAGAATCGCGGGGCCCGGGGCCGTGTCACTGTGGGAAGGTGGGCCAGGACTCACCTGATGCTGGGGCAGGGGCTGGTCCTCGCGGTGGGACTTCCTGAGCTCCTTCCAGAGGCTCAGAGGGAACGCGCGGCTTCGCCGTCCCCTGGGTCCAGAGGTGCCTGCGCTTCCTGACCGTGCCCTCATCACTCTGACCCCTGCTCCCATGGCCCCACCGCCCCCAACCCCCAGCTCCCTCTTCGGGGATGATAAAGGGCCCACCCGGGTCCCCGGGACCCACCACGCATCTAGCACAGCCCCATCGGTGAAGTCCCTTCTGCCGTGAAGCTCCATGCTCACACCCCTGTGTGACGGGTCACTCTCTGGCGGACCACGCTCCTCTTGGCACGGGCTCGGGGCCTCTGCCCTCTGCGTCCCCCCCATGGGCACCCAGGTGGGGTGGGGTTTGAGCTTCGAACCTTGGAAGGGACACGTTTCCTTCTGGTCGGCTGTGTGCGTTGGGGGACGGTGTCCAGGAACGCTGCCCAGCAGGGACACGCCGCAGGCAGGCATGGTGGACACGTGCGGTGTGAGGGGCTGGGGAAAGGGGCCCAGGGAAGGTCAGTCCTGAGGTAGGGGGTGCGAAGGCTCCCCACATGCACACCCTTGGGTCCCCGTGCCCCCTGCCACCCTCGTCCAGCTGCTGAGCCCCCGGCAGAGAGAGGAGAGAAAAGGAGCCCATACCTGAGGACAGTGCTGAGCCCCGGGGGTCCTGACATTCTGTCACCACCGACGAGGGGCCTGATTGGAGTCCTCCGAGCCTGGCTCACGGGGGCCTGGGGCAGAGAGGACAATATGGGACCCGCCCTGTCATTCCCCACACGGAGGGTCCCGTCGTCACCCGTGTGCAGGTGAGCCCAGCGCCCCAGCCCTGGCCCGCGTGGTGCTGATGGCTGCCGGTGGTCCCACTCAGCTCCGCGTTCCAGACACTCAGCGGCTGCCCTGGTCGCCAGCCACCGCGGGGACACGGGACGCCATGGCCCTCGGACCCCGGAGCCCGGACCGGCGACACACCTCGGAGAAGCCTTGGCCGGGCAGCCATCCCGGGGGGTGCAAGGCATGGGGGGCTGAGGGGGACTCCCCGGGAGACCACAGCCAACGCCCCCACAGCCCTGTGACCAGGCTGGAGACGGGAAATGAGGGCAAGTCGAGGGTGTTCCCGGGGAGATCCCGGGGTCCGGCTCCCCACAGAGGCGGGGGCGGCGCCCATCAGGACGACAGAGCGGCTCGGGGCTGTCCTTGTGGAGGCAGAGCTGCACACGTGCCGCACCCCTTCCCGGAGAACCCCGACCGGCGCCCCTGCTCGGGGTCGGGCCAGGGTCTTCGGCGCCATCCCGGGCTCCGCGTCTGTGCTCTCCGCACACCCTGCGCACCACGGTCAGCCATCGTCCAGGGCGGCCTGTCACCGGCCCCCGCCGGCCGCAGCCCTGTTCCTGTGTTCGTCCCTGGCTGCCTGGGACAGACTCAGCCTGACCCACCATTCCTCGTCCGGCCGTCACGCGTCGCCGGTTTCCCAGGTTCCAGTTTCCTGACTCCGACCCTCCTGCCTGGAGCCTCGTGGGCCACAGGCTCGGGTCCCCGGACATCAGAGAGGCCAACCCCAGAGGTCAGAGGTGGGGGGACCTGGGCCTGGGGTCCCACCCAGGACCGCCCGCTGCAGTGGCGGCCACTTACCACCAGGGGGCTCCGGGCAGGAGGCTTCCTGGGCGTGGGATCCGGGGCTGGGCGCGGGGCGCGGGGCTGGCTTTTCTCCCCCGTTTGCCTCCGGCCTGAAGCTGGGAGGTCCACTCGCTCTCCCTGAGGCCCGGGTAGTGGGGGAGCACCTGTCACTCCGCGGCCGGCAGAATGGGGAGCAGGGCTGCGCAGGGGCGTCCCCGGGCCGCCTCCTGCCCTGTTCCTGTCCTCCACCTGACCTCTGTTCCAAGGGGGTCTCCACTGTAGTTGCCCCCAGGAACGCAGGGACGGCGGCACCGCCTATGGGCGTCCCTGCAGCACTGTCCCTCGGAGCCTCCATCTCTCAGGACACAGCCTGGCTCCCCTCACCCCTGCCTGGATGCCACACTAGCTTGCTCCTGGCTCAGCTCAGCAGACAAACCTGCTGTCCTCCATTCTCCAGGCCGTGTCGGGCCATTGTCCAGCTGCCTTGCGGCCACCTCCCCCTTGTCACCTCGGACAGACCTCACCTTGTTCACAGTGAGCTCGAAAGCATGGCCTCCAGGGACCTACAGAAAAGTGTCCTGGAACTCTGGACAGACAGGAGGGGGACCAGGGACAGGGACACAGGAGTCTTCACGTGCTGGGGTCTCTGGCTGCAGCTCTGCCTGGGAAGACACAAGGGGAGGGCTGTGGTCATATGGGGGTGGGGTGTCCGAGGCTGTGCCCAGGGCTTCATCCACGGCCAGGAGGGGGGTGAGCGGGGCCGATGGGAGGGGAGCCCGGAGCCCCAGACGAGGCTGTGGGTATGGGTATGGGTATGGGTATGGGTATGCTCTGCCCAGTCAGCCGTGCGGCTGGTCCTCCCTCTCCAAGGAATGAGCAAAGCCGGGGACAGAGATGGGCATCATGGGCTCCGAAGCGTCCAGCTGGCGGGAGACCAGGGCACTGCACTTGCAGCCGCGCCCCCGGCCCGGGCCAAAACCCCTGCAGGTGCCGTAGTCGTGAAGCCTGGTGCAGTCCTGAAGCAGGGGTGGCCAGAGAGGAGGGACCTAGGGATCCGGAGCCAGGCGTCCCCCACTTCCCGGCTGTGTGACCCTAGGCAGATTGCCTAACATCTCTGTGCCCACCTCCCAAGTGGGGCAGCTGTGGAGCGGGGATGAGGTAGCTAATGTGCACACAGGTGCCGTGAGAGGGACGGACGGTCCTGCTCTGAGCAGGGCCCACTGGGGAGCAGTGTGGTCTGGGGAATACCCACCCTGCCCAGCGGGTCCAGCTTGACGGGGGCTTGGCTGGGAAGGGCTCGCCGGGAGGAGTACATGGTTAGGGGTCAAGGAGGGGCAGCTAGGAGGGGATGCTGGGCGGGACCCAGCCTCTCAGGTGTGGGTCCAGACAGGGGCAGTCCCTGGGGGGGGTGGCCACAGCCTGGAGGCAGAGCTGAGGCCAGAAGGGTGGGCGTGGCGGGTGCGCAGCGGGGGGGGGGGGGGGGGGGGGGGGGGGCGCCGCTCGGCCTCCCAGGCCCCCTGGGAAGCCCCCGCCGCAGCGGCTTCTGCTGAGCAGGCCGCCACATGGCTTTGCTGTGGGCCCCCCCACCCTCTGATATTCGGGCCCACTTTTATATTTTAATGCATGTTTTTATGGAAATATTTATGGTGCACATGTAGCGCGTAAAACACCGTTGTAAAGCCGTTCCGCCACGATGCTGCTGAAAGAAACGACGTTGTTAGTGTTAGAATTTCACGGGCTTCTATCCGGCCGTAATGAGAACGGGCTGGGCCTGCCGCGGCCGCCGTCCCGGGAGCCTTCCGTCTGTCGGCACGCAGAACCGCGGAGGAGCGGCAGACTCGCGGCCCACCAGTGAGGACGGGGGCCTCCGCGGACGCCCCTCCTGACCCCCAGGGACTTGCGAAAGGAAGCCCCACCTCAGCTTCCCCACGGGTGACCTGGCCCCTGCTGGCTCGTGGGCTCTCCCCACCGAGCTCCGGGAGTACTAGGAACGAACGCGATACGCCCCGGCCTGTGGGGCGCTCCCCCTCTAGCTGGCCAGTGTGCTTACAACTCTGGAACCTTCTTCCCCTGGGAGCCCAGAGGCCACCTCTGTCCCAGGGACCTCCGGGACGGTCCTCCTCTCAAAGACTCAAGAGCGCACAGTCCCTCGGGCTTGACCTTCCCGATACCTGAAAGGGGAGTTTAAAATTTAATGTACCGACGCCAGAAAGCCCTCGGCAGACGGGGGGCCGTCCGGCCGCCTCTCCGTCCCGGGGGGAGAGACGATGAATAATTGACCGGTGACTCTGTGAGCGCTCGCAGAAGGAATTATCATTAAAGCAATAGTGGGTTTCCGAGATTGTGGGGTAATGGAGCAGAGCGGATTGCCAGGTAACTGGGCCCTGCTGAGCCCGGGCACAGACCGGGGCCCGTCCTGGCTCTCTGTCCTGGCTCTGCCCTCCTGCCCGGCCTCACGGGGCCACTTCCTGTTCTGCGGGACGGGGACGTGCCAGGGAACCACAGAAGCCCGAAACACCAGTGTCCACAGGGAAGCTGCTTATCGGGCAACGGGATTCTCACTCTCCTCAGGGCCCCCAAACACACCACTTCCTTCTTAAACCTTTAGGAACTTCTGCAGAGGACCTGACAAAGCACACAGGGTTCCGCCCGCCCCCCGCTCTCCCTTTACCCAAGGACGTGGCCTCTGGCGTGCTGGGGTGTGGGGCCGTGGCCACGGGATGAGGAAAGGGCAGGTGGCTGGCAGGGCGACCCTGCAGGCCAAGCCCTCCCAGAAGGGCTTCCAGCCCGGTTCGCGGTCCCTCCTGGCGCCCACACCTGTCCTGGGGCGCCACGAAGAGGAGGTGTGGAGAGGAGCCACCACGGGTCCGCGTAGTCTAAAGTGCTCGCAGCCGGTGGCAGGGCCCTCACGTCCCACCCGCTGAACGTGGCCGACACACTCCAGGGCCTAACAGCGTTTTGAGAACTGGGTCCCGAGTGTCCTCAGAGCCCACGGCCTCTGCTCCAGATTCGGAGCTGCGGAACGCCTGGTGTCCGAGGGACGGCGAACACCAGTTGATTCCAGAGGCTCCGCAGCTGATGGGGGCAGGGAGGTGGAGGCCCAGGCATCCCCAGCAGAACCCCCTGGAGGGCATCAGCTCTCTGGCCCCCAGCCCAGCTGCAGGCAGAGGGAGCCTGCCCAGGAAAGGTCCTGGGAAGCTCCACGGTGCACCAGAGCTGTGGGTCCTCAGCCCAGGTACCTGTGACTGGGGCCTAATTTGGAGATAGAGTCTTTGGGATGGATGGCATCTGAGCATGAGGGCAGGCCCTCATCCAGCCGCCGGAATCCTGGAAGAGGAGGAGACACGGGAAGCAGACAGCCGTGTGACCACGGAGCAGAGGGCGGGGTGCGCCCGGAGCCCCCAGGAGCTGGCAGAGGCGGGTGGGGCCTCCCTGAGCCTCCGGAGGGACTGACACCCGGGTTTCGGACTTCCAGCCTGCAGACTGAGAGGGGGTCCACTTCTGCTGTAGGAGGCCCTGGTTTGGGGACTTTGTCCCTGTTTTGGCGTCCTGGGAACTATGTGGCCTCGGGGCCCAGCAGCCACCAAACCAGGGGTGAGGTCTTCACGGAATAAGGGACGTCCCAAGAGAGGCAGGATGGGCAAGTGTCCGGGGCCAGCGGCCAAGCAGACCGTGCGCAGGGGACACGGGGGCCGGGGTTCGGGGAGCGGCTGGCGGGCGCAGCATGGACACCGCGGCCTGTCCCCAGAGCCGTGCCCCGCCGTCCGCACCGAAGATGCGTGTGCGTTCCCGCCTCTGGCCCCCCACCGTCCTTTACTTATTCATTTTGGGAGTTAAATAAGTGTTTCCTTCTACTCCCAGCAAATGCGTCTTCCAGATTTTTGCATGTTTTAAATATTCACGCATGTAAACGAGTGGGAATGCGTAGCTTATTTATTATTTAGGGCACTTTTTCTCCGATAAAACAGAAACCCCACATTTGAAGGCGAGTTTTACATTTTATTTCCATTATGGCCACTCGTTAAAGTTTAAAGGCAGCTTTGTCCCGGTACCTGGGGTCTGATATTTCCGTCTGTCAGGGAACACGGTTGTGCTTGTCGACCTGTCAGGGAGAAGAAAGAGCAAACAGGAAGGGAAATGCCAGCCTGTCAGCTGAGACGGGCCCGTGGGAGCAGCGCGGCCCTCGGGGTCAGGACCCGCCGTGGGGACCAGGCCCCTGACCCCCCATTCTGGGGCAGCCAGAGCAGTGCCAGGGGGTGGCTGGGGAGGCTGCCCGCATCCTGGGTGGCTCTGAACTGGGGCAGGCGGGGGGGATGTCATGGAGGGCCCCGGGCAGCTGTCCCCCAGCCCCGAGTGGCCCCTGGTCTTGCCCCACACCTGGGCACCTGAGCACAAGTCCCGATGAGGCCGTGTGTAAGTGACCCAGCAGGTGCGTGAGGACAGGGGAGCCCGCCCTTAGCGGCAGTGCGGTACAGACACACGCTGGTGTGGTTCTCCCTGCACCTGCATTTACACACACGTGTGCACCGGCACACACATCCATGCACATGCACGGCTGCATGTGCCACGGCTGGCCCCTGGCAGCGTCTTCCTGCTGTGGGACCTGTGGCACCCTGCACCCGGAGAGCCCCGTGCCCACGCTCTGTCGGACGTTGGAGGGGCCCTGGGTCCCAGGTGAGGACTTCACGAGTGTGCGTGTGTGCACACGTGGTCACATGTGTATCTGTGGCCTGTGCAAGCACACATCTCCGTGTTGTGTGTTTAAGTGCACGTGTGCATAGACACGTCCGTGTGTGTGCACTTTCATGTCTCAGTGTGTACTTAAACACGTGCGGGCACGTGAATCTGGGGACACATGGGCACCAGCCTCCGAGCCGCTGCCCCTTAGGCCTCGGGGCTGTGACCCGAGCGGGAGGGCGTCCCAGGTTGCCGGCAGTGCTGAGCCGGTGGTGGAGCCGGGCTGGCCCGCAGGACCCCTCCGGCCAGAGGGCTCGGGTCATTTGAATATGACGCACACGATGTCGAGATTTCCTTGGGGGCCTGGAGTCAGAACTCCTTAGGAGGCCAGAGCAAAGTCAGGTTTTTCTTTAAGAAGAACAAACCGGTACTCGGAGGCCGACTCCCGCCCGCGCCCCCAGCCCGAGCGGCTGGAACATCGCCTCCGTCGCTCTCGTGCTCCTGCGCGGTGTCTGACTCTGCACCGGGTCTGGGCCCAGAGACCAAGCTGTCCGAGGAGCCAGCGTGACCGTGAGTGCTGCCTGCGTCCGTGACACTATCGTCTCCTGAAGAAAGAGCTGGGGTGCCCCTTCCAGCACTTCCGGAACCGCGACCCTGACGGCGGAGGCGTCCCAGGACAGACCTGGCGTTTGCCGCCCCACATGCGTGCGGCTGCCAACTCGGGAGCTTGGGGACCAGAAAGTAATCGAGGACGACGGCGCGTTCTGTTTCTGCCACACGGTCCCCCACCTACCCCGCCGGCTCCAGGCTGCCCCAGGCCCTCACGTGGTCTGGCGTGGCCCGCAGGCCCTCCTGGAAAGGCGGCTTACCTGGGACCCGGCCACGGCCATACCCAGGACCCCGCAGGCCCCACAGCCCCCCTCCCAGCACCGACAGCAGCAATGCCTTGCTGTCCAGAGGGGCCGGGCCGGCCACGGGGCCTTCGTGGAGGAGTGAGGTGCTGGGCCTGAGCCTTGGTCTTTCTGGAGAAAGAGTTTTCTGCCTCCCAGCAGAGCTCTCTAGAGAGTCGCGCCAGCGGACTGCTGTCGGCCCGGCTGTGGGCAGGGCAGGAGGGGGTCAGATCTCATCGGGAATCACTGCCTGTGGCCCAGCCTCTCCATCCGGCTCAGAGCCGGGCCCAGGTCATCCTCTGGAATGAACCTCAGGCCGGATCAAGGGAGTGGCCGCATCCCACTGCCCAGTCCGGCCACTCCAGGGGCCACTCTGGTGCCCAGGTGCCAGGCAGAGGCCCTTTGATGCTGGAGTCATCCACTCAGAGTCTCAGAGGGGCTCGGCAGAGGTGGGCGTCCGTGGACAAGAGAGGGACAGGAGGCTTTGCTGACCTAGGAGGACAGTTTCCTGGGCGGGGGTCCAGAAGGAGATCGTCCTAGGGGCAGAAGGAGGCCCACAGTCCCTCAGGAGCAGCTGGGCCGGACGCCAGGGGCCACCCCCACCGTAGGCCACATCTGCCCTCTGCCTCTCAGACCTGGGCTCTGGCGGCCCCTGCTCCCTGCCTTGGTGTGGACAGCAGCAATGGCACCTGCATCCTTTGGCTTCTGGAAGGTTCCATCCAGTGGGAGCCCTTGAAGGTGACAGGAGGGTCCAGGAGAGTTGTCACCTCCCCCAGCTGGAGGTGCCCCTCGTCCAGGTCAACTGATGGCTCAGGCACACCGTGTAGCCCCACCCTCAGGTCGGGGCCAGCCAGGTCCTGCATCATCGTATTAAATCCTGTCCCTGGGAACCCTGCAGCCCCCGTCCGTCCCTGCAGCCAGGCTTGAGGAGGGCGGTGGGATCCCAGGAGCTGGGGAGTCAGGGGCCCCCAAGAGCTGGCTCTGGAGCCAGAGAACCAGGGGCCAGGACAGCCTGGCGCCTCTCACCCTGGCAAGCCTGGAGAAGCTGTCCTGCCCTGGGGTCCTCCAAGTGGAGCCTGACTGCCGCCCGTGGGCACTGGTGGCAGAGAACGAGCCTAGAGCAGCTCTGAAAACAGGCTGCTGAGAGCTGCTGACACAGGACGTCAGAGACAAAAGTCGGTGTCCTCGCAGGGGTGACCGGCGACACCTGCCCACTCTCCAGGAGCTCAGAGGAGGAGGAGGTCAGAAAGGCTATCACCGGGTCCCTTGTCGCTGGGCCTCAGCACACAGTCACAAGTGCAAGCCACGTGACCCGAGCAAGGCCCATGACCCCTGTGGGGGGAGAGGTCACATCTCCAGGGGTGGGGGGCCGTGGGAGCCCAGCAAGACGTGGCACCACCATCAGCCAGGAAGCGAGCAGTGTGGGCATTCTGAGGGTTGCACACTAAGGTTTGGGTCCAATTGTGTGGCACACCTGCCCAGGGGAGACCCAGGGCCCGGGCAGGCAGAGGCAGCAGAGCTGGGCAGGAAGCCTGGGCTTCTGCAGGAGGCTGGGTCACCCCAGCATGCAGGACAGCAAGCACGGTCCCCGACAGGGAGCCTCCCCAGAGAAACTTCCATCCTGGAGCAGCGACCCAAGTGGCTCTTCCGAGAGAACACGGCGCTGTGTTTCGTTTGTGACGTCTGCCTGGGCCACAAGAAGGCACGGGCACGTTCTGAGTTCCACCTCCTGGCCTCTCCTGCCCTGCCTGAGAGGTCCTGCGTGGGACTGTTTGCTTGGAGGTCACTTTTGCTGGGTCCTCTCCCTGCTGGGCCGTGAGCACAGCAGGGACCCTGACCTGGTCGGAGATATCAGCTCCCTGGTCTGCCACACGAATGGGAGGATCCTCCTGTCCGTGGTGTGTGGGGAGGCAGCTGATCACCCCAGCAGCCCCGTCCCCCTTCCCCATTGGCTCGGCCAGTGGAGGTCCAGCCAGGGCTGGAGGGGCAGGCAGAGCGACCCGGGAAACAAGGGGTGGGATGCCTCCCGGCTCTCAGCCCTGAGAAACAGGACAAGCTGGGGCAGAGGAGCAGAGCTGCAGGGATGCCCCCTGCCCACCTTGGTCTTCCCGTGCAGGCAGAAGGCAGAGCTGTCCCCCAGGAAGGCCAGGGAGGGTCCAAGCACGGACTCGGGGCTGTTCCAGTGCGAAGGACAGAGGCGTGTGGCCCAGAGACACAGGCGCACCTCCCGTCTGCCTGCAGCCTGGGCCAGAGGCCGACACCAGCATCTCACACTTCAGCTCGCTGGGGGGCACCGGAAGCAGGCCTCCTACAACTGCGTCTCACGCTCAGTCATTTTGGGTCTCTGTACAGAACTGATGGTGGCCGGGATCCGAAGGGGAGATCCCCGAGTCCCCCCTCGAAGGCTCTTCTGGACTCGGGCCTGGGCCCGGCCCCCAGAGCACCCGGCCTGCCCACCGCCCAGCAGAGGCAGCAGGAGTCAGGACTCGGGTGCTGGGGAGAGTCAGAGGACCCGCCTGCCCCCGGACACCCCAGGAACCAGGTCACCAGGCAAAGCCCGGCAGGGTGCAGCCTCGGGGACAGGCGTCTGGAAGAAGGGCGGACAGCAGGCCGAGTGCGCCCAGGGCCAAACTGAGCGGGGTAGGTGCGAGGGGCCACACCATCCACGTGGTCTCCTTTGGAGGCGCCGTCTGGAAGCTGCTGCTGGGAAGAACCTCCCAGAAGCACTGGGAACACCCGCGGGGTCTGTCGTCGAGCGGGGCAGCCTACCAGGCCATTTGCCCAGCAGCCGCCTCCCACGCCACCCGAGGCTCCTCTTGGAGCAGGTGGGTGGAGGGTTGTCGTCCACACGGTCACGGGAAACAGGAACGGGAGGTGACACCCTGGGAAAGATGGCCGGAGAGCCACACGAAACCTGAGAAGGCTCAGCCCACACACGCGCGCACACCCAGCCACACACGCAAACACCACTCGCACACACGCACACTCACACGCACGCGGACCCCCAGGTACACGCTCACCGTGCACACTGCCCCGCCCCAGGCCTCGGACGTACTTGACAGCACAGCCCCCCACAGAAGAGGCCGGCAAGGATGGCAGACACGCGTGCCCCCCGGCTCCACCACGGCCCTGAATGCCACCGGCCTGCAGAGCCGCTGTCCGTCGCCAGCAGCCGGCGCCTGACAGGTGGGTAAGGAACGCCTTGGTGGCAAGATTTATTGAAGCGCGAGGCGGGCGGACGGCGGCGGGTCCTCCCGTGCTGAATTATCTGCGGCAGAAACAAAGATCAGCTGAGCGCGGGGCTCCGCGAGGCTACAATCTGTTAGCAGAGAATTGGACTGTCAGCAGCGCGCCGCGCTCATTTGGGCTGATTAAAGAGACAGGGATCTACTGTCAGTGTCACGGCGCTGGCGGCTGGGCTAGCAGGCCGGGAGGCAGGGCCGCGCGGGAACAACGGCACACGGAGGGGACGCAGCATCTCAGCTGCGGCGCCTTGGCTGCTCCAAGGCCGCCTGTGCAGGGATGAGGCCGCCGCAGGCTGCCGTCGCCCACCTTCCTGGGCCTTGAGGGCACAGAGTAAGCTCTGTAGACCCCGAGTCCATCGGTCTGTCTCTGTGGGGGGTGCCTGTCCCTGCCGGGCTGCCACGCCCACCCTCACGCCCTTCTCTCATCCCCACACGCAAAGCCGCAGACCCGTGTCCACACTGGCCACCGTGACCAGGGACGGCACCAACCCCAGGGTCGTCTGGCAGGAGTGGATTTGCGGGCGCCTGGGGCTCAGACCGCCTCAGAGAGCCTCACACGCAGCGCCCCCCCCCTGCAAGCCTCAGGATGGGCACTCCAAGACCCAAGTCAAAGGCTGCTGAACGCGGCCACCGCCTCAACACTTCGGCACTGACCGCCCCGGGTCCAGAGCACTCTGGAGATGCCTCCTGATTACTTGCCCACCCAGACCCCGGGGAGGGCCTCCTGAGGTCAAGCATCCCTGGGCCCAGGGGACATGTCCCTCTCAAGTTTTCCGGGGGGTGAGGTCAGGCAGTGAAGGGGTGCGTAGGCAGGACTGACGGGCCCAGCAAGCGGTTTGGGAGTCTGGGGCCATCTGTCCCTCCCTGACCCGGATCAGTGCTTCTCCAGCCCGTGTCCCACAGCAAGGGGCAGGGTCTCCCTTGCCCACATCAACAGCCCAAGCCCAGTATGACCCACCAGGCCAGGCCTGGGGAGTGGGCTGCAGACACCACCTGGGGCTACCCTGGAACGACGTGCAAGGCCAGTGTCAGCGGGGCCAGGGTCTGCTCTGCCCACCAGAGGCCCTCAGGCGTCCCTCCTTTCCCACCCCCCAAGCATCCAGAGTCCGCTCAGAGGGGCCCGCTAGCCAGTGGGTGCCCTGCCCCGAGCTGGGAGCTCTTCAGCCCCACACCAACCACATGGGCAAAGAACCCACGAAGACCTGCAGCCGGAAAGGCTAACAAAATGAAGGACACAATGTCTGGCACGACCCCCGCCCACGGGCCTGCACTGCCGGCCCCCACCTCTGAGCTGACATGCGGCCCGCGATGCCGACCACGTTCGGGTGCTGGCCAGGGACTCTGAGCTTGGGAGGGCAACAGCAGTGAGTGTATGAGTAAACCGCTCGTGGCCAGGGGACGTGTGCACCGCAGCGTGGGGCCTGACCTCGGACCCAGGTCCCAGGACCTTCTAGAAAATCGCCAACATCGACCGACCACACCGCAATCTCCTAGTCCCTGGGCTCCGGGCCCACAGCATGGCAGCCTCCACGGACCGTAGCGGGAC
The DNA here is from genome assembly GCF_010015895.1 of Lontra canadensis. Classification (NCBI taxonomy): domain Eukaryota; kingdom Metazoa; phylum Chordata; class Mammalia; order Carnivora; family Mustelidae; genus Lontra; species Lontra canadensis. Next base: position 1,408,102 of record NW_022631019.1, on the reverse strand, counting down.
CGTAGCGGGACCCTCCTCGGGGCAAAGCCCGGGTCCACGGGGCCAGGTTGGCAGCTGGACCTACACGGGGGCCAGATCAAGGCAGACTCACACGCCAGGCCCCAGAGAGGCCCCAGACAGACATACCCAGGCCCCACCCCTCCTGGCCAGACCCCACTCCCAGACCACGGTCCAGGCCAAAGACGCCCAGAGCAACCACCACAGCAGAAGCTCACTTGCTGCGCCAAGCCCAGAGCTGCGTGTGGTGAGGGTGACGAGGAACCTGAGGTTCCCAGTGGACCCAAGCCACACAAGTGGGGGCAGGGATGGAGGGGATCATGGTTCAGAACAGACATACCTGACATGAGCTCTGGTTTTCTACCTTCCTGGGGCCACACGTTGTCCCCAGACACCTGGGAACCATGTTGGGGAGGGACAGGAACAGAAACCCTGGGTCCCTCCACCGATCTCCAGGGGCAAACCTCCCGGGCACCATGGGCCACCGTGGTGGCAGCAAGCTCCCCCGTGCTGGGCCAGGGCCTGGTCTCCTGGTCGGCCGGGTCTCCAGGAGGGAGGGAGAGAGCCCACACTCCGGCTCAGCCATCACAGACAGTGCACGGTCAGGGCAGGGGCATGCCCAGCCGCCTCCTGTGTCCGTGTGCGGGGCCGGCCACAGCACTGCAGACCCCTCGGCTCCCACGTCACACGTTCACGCTGTCCTGGAGCCCTAGAGTCTAAGATGCGGGAGAGGGCAGGGTCGGGTCTCCTGAGGGCTCTGTACTCCCCCAGGGTCCTCACACCTCCGTGCCTCGGAGTGCGTCTGTGCCCTGACCTCCACACCCAGTCGGAAGGAACCAGAGCCCCCCACCCAACGCATGCCTTAATCACCTCCTAACGACCAGATACCACCACATCCGGGGGTCCTGGCCGTCAGGGCTTCCACATCTAGATCTCGGGGCACAAACCCCCCAAACACCTCATTTTCATCAAACCTCTGTCTCCCTTCCAAGCAGCGGTGGTTTACGGAGGTGACGTCCACGCCTCCAAAGGGTCATCTCCTGGGCGCCCACGCAGATGCCGGCGGGGTCCCAGGCGTGGAGGGGACATGCGTCCGCAGCTGCTAGGGGGGTTTGGGGGACGTTTGCCTTCAGTCCCTCTGCCGCAGCTGTTCCATCAACATCCAGGCCAAGCTCTGTGGTGCGCGGGCAGCATGAAATATTCAAGAGAGTTCTATTATTGAATTAACTATTTATCGATTTATAATTTAAAAGATGTATGTCCAAGCCGCTAACAAAGATTCCACACCGGCTTCCGATTCCGAGAGCCGCCAAGTGCCGTGGCCCCTGGGGACTGCCTTCTGCAGCCTGTCGCCCTGGCGCAGAGCACGGCGGAGGGGACGAGACTCGCGGGGCTGTGCACCCCTCCCCGCCCCCACCCTCCCCACCAGGGGGTCCCGGTATCCCCACTGGCCCTGAGACTGGCCTCTTGCTCAGTGGCACACGTCTCTGCCTTGAAGGAGATGTTTGGATGGTGCCCATCCCACAGCCTGGGGCCAGAAAAGCAGCCCAGCGATGGTGACCCGTGGGGCCCAGACGTAGCCATCACGGACCCCTGCGTTGATGCCCTGCCGCCCATGGCCTCGGGGGGAAGCCGGCACACAGCCACCCTGGCCAGCCGGACGCAGCTCTGCCTCGGGCAGCTGGACTCAGGCTGCTTGGACCCGGCCTCTCCCAGCCGAGGCCTGACCCCCCGCTTCCCGGCCACTCGTCAGAGCTCCAGCAGACCCGAAAGCCGCCGCGGGCTCCACGCGCACGCCCAGACCCAGCGCAACTGAAGTCAGGCTTGCTCAAGGTGCAACGGCGCACGCTATAAATAATCACTATTTTAAGACTCTCACGTTGAGCCCCTAATGGCATTATTAGGGCACAGGATGACGCCCAGGAAGATAATTGCCAGAATATCAGACTCCAAACCGTAACAACATCTATTAAAAACGGCACACCGGGAAAATCCCCGATTACGGCACTGGGGGCTGTACCCCAGAAGAGCCCTCCATGGGGACAGACACTCCCACACGCCCCGGCCTGCCCTCCCCAAAGACGGTGAGCGTGCAGGGGGGGCGTTTGCTCTGGCAGCGGGGAACGCACCGTGAACGCAGGCCCACCGTCTGCAGAGACAGAGGTGACCCCAAGCAGGCTGCTCGGCTCCAGGTGGGGGCCACTGCCCCACACCCACCCACGGGGGTCCTCACAGAGCCCCGGGGCAGCCTCCCTGCCTGCCTCGCCTTTGAGCGGCTGTGGAGAGAAGAGAGTGCCCCCGCCCCAGGCCTTGAAGGGTCATCCACGGCCCCGGTGCAATCTTCAAACCATCCTGATGAAGTCAAGGTCCTGGCAAGAAAGAGAAGGCCCAGGCATGCCGGAGGGGGCAGGGGTGAGGGTCTCTTGCAGAGGCAGGGCAAGGTTGGGGGATGAGGACCCAGCTAACATGGCATCCCCCCCCAACCCAGGCCTCTGACCTGCTTCTGACCACCTGCTGGGGCCTCTCCCTGGCCAGTCCCCGTGGGACACCGGGGCAGGACAGCCAAAAGTGTCCCTACAACGCAGCCTCCTCAGGACACAGGGCCAAGCAGGAGGAGAGCCGGGGCAATGTCCAGAGGCCATCTGTCCACGGTGGGGGCTCAGCAGCTGGGGGGCCCTGTTGCCGGCCCACCACAGGGCTCTGGGGCAAGTGGAAGGGGAGGGAGCCGATGAGGGGAGTGGAGGGGAGGGAGGACACAGGAGCTTTGCTGGGGGGACACTGGGGCAGCACTGCTCTGGGGGTCAGAGCATTTTATCTGAAGCTGAATGACAGAAGGACCCGGCCCCCAAAGCCGGGGCCAGCTTCAGGAGTGCCAGGCGTGGGGGCACGGCCAGCTCACGCCCAGCTGCCGCTCCCGTCGGCCCTGGGGTGGTAGCTGTTCCCGGCACCCCTGCCCCGCCCAGCACAGCGGATTCCCATGGGAACAGTCGCAGGCACCCAGGAAGGTTCTGGGTTTCCTGGCTGGACGCTGGCAGCTACCTCAGCACTGGGGGCTCTCCGAGGATCCAAACCATCAGAGCGGGGACCCCGGATCTCTTGCAGACGTCCTGGCCTGGGAAACATGGACTATTTGCCTCCTGTGCCACGCGGCGGCCTTGCAGGAACGGACTCATCTCCCGTGCTTGAAGGTCATGAAGCTCCCCTGAAGGCCGTGGCTTGGGGACCGCGTGGTGGCTGCACCTGCCGGTGGCGTGGGAGTGGGGACTGCAGAAAGTGTCCCTGAGGACTCTACGCACTCCAGGTTTCTCCGGGGACCTGGGGTCTTGCGTCGGCACCAAAGTCCTCTTGTTTCTTTCAGCTGGGGACGGCCTTCCTGAGCGCCACAGCGTAAAGATCGGGCGCTGCTGAGGGCGTGTAAGGGCATCGGAGTGACGCGGGGACAGCTATGGCCACAGGCAGAGACGAACGTGCTGGGGCTCCACACGTCTGGGCATCTGACTGGGAAGGGAAGCCACCACCTTCCCCCATGGGAGACCCCATGCCAACCTCATCTGGGGAACGGCTTCGGGGCTCAATTCCCAGATGCCCCAAGGTCAGCCACAAGCCATCTTGCCTCTGGCTCCCATCTCAGCAAGCACGAGGGACGGGGGACATCTGACCAGGAAGACACAGCTTACACGCCCGAAGAAGCACACGGCTTTGCTACAGAAACTTAGGGGAAATCTTGGAGAGCTGGTTTCAGAGCATTTCTGCCAAGATGGGGTGGGGTGTGGATGCCCCACAGGCCCCCAGACGGGGTTTACCTACCAGATGTGGGTTCAGGCGGGAGGGCCACAGCAGCCGCGCCTGCTGCCCAGCTGTTCAACGGGTCTGCACCCAGCGGCGGCCCGCAGCCGAGGGAGACGTCAGAACCTCCCTGCCCGGCAGGAAGACGGGTGGAGGAAGGACGCCGTGCGCTCACCACGCATCCCGCACCCCTCGTCCGCGGGAGGGCTGGAGCGCCTGCCCTTGGGTATGAGAAAGACACACATCCATGAGGGAGCCCAGCACAGCTGCTGACCCCTGCAGGCCAGGACACGGGGACCAGCCACCCTGAGTTGGTCTCCAGGGGCCACTGTAATGTGGGACCCCTCCCTGGCCGCCTAGAACAACAGATGTCTCCTCTCTCCCAGTTCTGGAGGCCAGGAGTCCGAAATCGGGGCCACTGGGCCACAGCCAAGGCATCAATGGGGCCGCCCTCCCTCCAAAGGCCTGCGAGGAGAGTCCCTTCCCCTGCCCCAGCTCCCGGGAGCTGTGGGCATCCCCATAGCTTGTGTGACCCAACCTTGAAACCAGCATCTTCCCACATCTGCTCCGTGTCCCCCTCTTACAAGACACGTGGTGGCCGTTGGGGCTCCCCTGGGGAATCCAGCAGATCCCCATGTCACACTCCTTCATTTAATCCCTTCCGTAAAGACTGAGCCACAGAAGGTCCCATCGTGGCGGCACAGGGGCTTGAGGGCCTGGGGGAGGGGTCACTCAGTCACACGCTCTCCTGTGGCAGTGGTTCCCGTTCCAGTGAAGGAGCCGTGACTGGGCCACGGACCAGCAGAGGACAGGAGCTGCCCGGGCCATGATGGAGGGACAGCTAACCAGTCAGTGCCCTTGTCAGGGCCAGTCAATGACCGTGTCTCTGGAGATAAAAGGATGGGGAGCAGAACGCAACCCACAGTGGACACCACAGGGACCCTATCTGCTGGCCATCATCATCGGCAGTCCCACCCCTCTCTTGGGTCCCCGGGGCCGTTCACAGTCTGAGCCCCAGCCTCAGGGGAGGAGGGCACCCTGCGGAAGGACCCTGAAACATGGTCCCCAGTCACCCTCCAAATGGCACTCTGCCCCTGCCCACAGACGGGGAAGACTGCAGGCTCTGGGACTTCCCCGCAGCCACCAGCATGGACTGAGAGCAACCTCACAGGCCGGGAGGAAAGACCGTGGGGCAGACCGGTCTGTCTAGAGAGGGGGTCCCTGCAGCCTGGGTGTGCAGAAGGACAGGTGTCCCCGTGCACACGCAGGGCTGGACTGTTTCCTGTGGCAGGGGCTGGGCCGTGTACTGTGGGGAGTTCAGCCGCATCCCGGCCCCAACCCCACTCAGTGTCAATGTCATCCCCCTCCCCGACAACAGAAAATGTGTCCAGACTCCACCAGCTCTGCGCTTGCGGGGTCATCATTCCCAGTCAGGGACCACGGCTCCGGATTATTCGAACCCAGGCAGGGACTTTTCCCCATGCTGGGAGCTCTACAGGGAAAACCCACGAAACCCCGGGGGACAGCCCAGGACTTGGACGTGGCCGGGGTGCTCTTGTCTGTCTGTGCGGAGACCATGCTCTCACCCAGGGGACGTGCCGCCCACCTCGCCGTCCTGCCCTGGACCCACGTCAACACCCACTGGCCGCTGTGAGCTCAGCTGCAGACGTCCGCTGCCCGAGGCCCCTGCGGCGTGGCCGGCTTAGCCAACCATGACGTGCCGAGGGCCGCTGATGGCCGGGACCCCACTGATGTCTCTGGTGGCTTAGTAAGACCCACATGCACCAGAGGCGGTGGTAAACCCACAAAAACCCAGACGCACGGGTGAGGTTCCCCCAGGCGCAGGGTCTGGAGCACGGACCCTCCGACGTGGGAGAGGGATCGGGGCTCCGTGCTCGGCCAGAGCCCCAAGAGAGGAGAAGCGCTGCATGCTGGGGTTGGCCCCCACACGCCCAGGCCCACAACTTGGAGGCTGCTGGTCCAGGGGCTGTCGCTGGGGGACACATCCCTGCTCCCCTGAATCGAGACAGACCACTGGCCACTGGAGGCTCCGCGTGCCACGAAGCCAGCACGTCCCAGCAGGGGCGACCAATGCCACATCCCAAAGGTGACAGCAGGCTGCAGCTGCAGGGGAGGTGAGGCTGGAACCCCGAACTCACCGTGGGCCCGCAGGGGCTGTGTGGCGGGGAGACCACAGCAGCCAACATGAGAGGCCCGCTGAGGACCCAGACCCATCAGCATGCTAGTTCGGAGCGTCCCACCACGGGAGGACGGGGGACAGCAGAGGGGGCAGTGTGAGTAGCAAGACCACGGGGGATGGCAGGTGTTGGGAGGAGGGACACAGTGTTGGGAAGAGGGACACAGGCGTGGGAGGAGGGACACAGTGTTGGGAGGAGGGACACAATGTTGGGAGGAGGGACACAGTGTTGGGAGGAGGGACACAATGTTGGGAAGAGGGATACAGGCGTGGGAGGAGGGACACAGTGTTGGGAGGAGGGACACAGGCGTGGGAGGAGGGACACAGGCATGGGAGGAGGGACACAGTGTTGGGAGGAGGGACACAGGCGTGAGAGGAGGGACACAGTGTTGGGAGGAGAGACACAGTGTTGGGAGGAGGGACACAGGCATGGGAGGAGGGACACAGTACTGGGAGGAGGGCCACAGGCATGGGAGGAGGGACACAGTGTTAGGAGGAGGGACACAGGTGTTGGGAGGAGAGACACAGTGTTGGGAGGAGGGACACAGGCATGGGAGGAGGGACACAGTATTGGGAGGAGGGCCACAGGCATGGGAGGAGGGCCACAAGCATGGGAGGAGGGCCACAGTGTTGGGAGGAGGGACACAGGTGTGGGAGGAGGGACACAGGCATGGGAGGAGGGACACAGTGTTGGGAGGAGGGACACAGTGTTGGGCGGAGGGACACAGTGTTGGGAGGAGGGACACAGTGTTGGGAGGAGGGACACAGTGTTGGGAGGAGGGCCACAGGCATGGGAGGAGGGACACAGTGTTGGGAGGAGGGACACAGGCGTGGGAGGAGAGACACAGTGTTGGGAGGAGGGACACAGGCATGGGAGGAGGGACACAGTGTTGGGAGGAGGACACTTGTGTGCTGGTCCTGGTACCTTTGCATAGGCAGAGGGTCTGTCCCGGAGGCTGTAGTTGATTCTGGGCCCCAGTTTCGCTGGCGCTCCCAGAACCCGGCCCAGTTGCCCTCTTGGAGGGAGCAGCACGCCTGCTCAGGAGAGAGGTGCCTCTGGGGTCCTTTATGACTTCCTGAGCTCCCTGCACCTGCCATCCCAGGCTGCCCGTCCCCCAGGGCCCTTCAGGCCCTCCAGCACTCCTGAAGCTCCTCCCCTCGGCTGGAGGGCCAGTGACCCCCAGCTCCTGGCAGGACCCCACCCCAAGTGCTGAGGAACCAGGTCCTTGTCCAGACCAGCTGCATCAGGCTCCCTCCAGGGGAGGCCTGGCTCCCTGGACACAGCCGTCAGGAGCCGTGCTAACGCCCAGGGCCGGACCGCTCACAGCCAAGCCCGCCACGCCCCTGCCCTGTCTGGGCAGCTGCTCTTTCACCCCCCAGACACACGCCAGCTCACTTCACCTCCAAGAGCCCTCATAGGAGGCTGAGTCGCATCCACTGAGCCCATACGATCAAGTACCGACCTCCAGGACCTCGGAATAGGGTCCTTGCTGATGTCGTTAGCTAAGATAAGGTCACCCTGGGGTTGGGGGGCGCCTCACCCCTTATCGCTGGTGTCCTTCTCAAAAGAGGACACGTGGACAGACAGGCACGTGGGGAGAGCACCGAGTGGTGAAGCAGAGGTGAGAGTCCCGTCTCCAGCCGAGAACCGCCGCCGTCTCCTTCCAAGCCTCCAGGGAGAACCAGGTCTGCCCTCGCCTGACCCTCGCACCGCGGCCTCCAGGACAGGAGAGAGATGCTGGGAGGCCCCAGGAAGCCACACAGGAACCAGGCCTCGGGTCTGGGCATCCTGGGAGGCTGGCGGCTCCCCCATGCCCTGGAGTTTGCCACCCACCTGCCAGGCACCCGTGAGAGCCGCACCTCCCGGGGGTCCCTGCTCATGACAACCCCATATCTGACAGACAGACATCCCCAGCAGCAGCCCCTGGGGACACACAGACAAGGCAGTCCCCTTCTCCCCCCCACCCCGAAGCCATGACACATGCAGTGGGAGCAACACAGGGGCCCAGGATGTGGACTTTGAACCGATCTCCTCTGGTCACCGCCTGGGTCTTGGAACAAGTTACTTCTCCTCTTGACACTTGAAAAGACAGTTACTAACAGGCCTGTGAACTGTCGCTCGAGAGGGACATCGCTGAGCCGCCACTGTGGCTTGAGAACAAGGGAGCCGCGGTCGGAGACTCACAAAGGCATCCGCGGGCAGTGAGCAGGGACAGCGCTGCTCGGCGTCCGGAGCTGAAGCCGGGCGAGCAGACCCGGCCATGGGCCAGGCTGGGCTGGGACCCCCTTCCCAACGCCGGGGTTGCCTGGGCTGCCAGCAGGAGTCCGGGATGAGCGAGAAGAGAAGTTTTCTCCCTCCATCCCCCCTCCTCCCCCACCCCATGGACCTGCCTCCCCACCTGTGGCCCACCGGGCTCCAGGCAGGCCTGGGGCTCTCCAACAGAGGGGAGACATCATCCCTACAGGTCCCTTGCAAACCTCGGAGTGTCCAGGAGCCCAGAACTCGACATGTGTTGGGTGGAACGGGCTGCCTCCTCTCTCCTCCTGGATCAGCCCCTCGGCCTGTGCTCTGAATCACCACGCAAGCCTCCCCAGGGACCCTCAGTCGGCCGGGCCCAGCACCCACAAGCCTCCCCAGGGACCCTCAGTCAGCCAGGCCCAGCACCCAAGGCCAGACAAGACCACTGCTCTGGGACGCACACTGGTGATGGCAGACAGGGTCAGAGGGATGGTCCCGTGTGACCTGGGGGAGCTCGGGTGCTTGCTCGTGCCTCAGCTTCCCCATCTCTTACCCGAGGAGCAGGTTGGGTCGTCACAGCCCTCCCAGAGCAAGGGTCCAGTGGCAGAATCCCCCCGAAGCCAGTGGGCAGAGAGCCGGGTCCTGTGTGATGGGGCACAGAGTGGATGCCCTGAAGGCCTGGCCGTGGGCAGCTCCCCGCTCCGGCCCACTCCCTCCCCGAGCTCCCACCGCCGGGGTCTCCCCACCCCCTCCTGGCCACGGTGCCTTCTCCCCACTTTCTTCGGCTGTAGCTCTCAGCCTAATTATCTCTAACCTTCTGTTCGAAGACCGCTGTCCTTGCCTGATAAAAACCAGTAACTTTGAAAGCAAACTAGGTCTTAATTTTCCTTGACAGCCCTGCTTGAAGCATGCGGGCCGAGCTGGGCTTTAATTAAATACACATTCGTATTCCAAACAAATTAAGTACAATTAAGGACCCTGAGTTATGGGTATCTATCACTCCGTGATGTTTTTGTAAAAATTACCCCATCGAGATCAAAGTCGGAGGATCCTTGCCTTAATTGCTTCATTAGGGCGCCGTGGACCAGGCCTCGAAAGGACCGGCCCTGGTGTCTCTTTGGGAATTACTCAAACGACGGCTCTCAGAGTAATTGCTTCCACATTGCTCTCCCGGAGACGGTCCGGCCTCCACCCATCAGCGGCCGCGGCTCAGGAATCAGCTCGGTGCGGGGCTTGGGCAACAGCCGAGGCGTTTGCCTGGCGCCTGCAAGGACGCCCTGCCTGGCTGGCCACGGGGGGCTGCCCTGTCCTGCCCACGCGGGGCCCTGGGCCGGGACGGCGGGGCCCAGGTGAGCCCACGGGCCCCCCGGACAAGCAGGCACCAGCCCAACCTCGACAGGGTCAGTCCACTCGACCTAGCTGTGGCCCCAGAGCTCGGGCTCGGAGCCCTGGGAGGGGAGAAGCAGCCCCCCTGAAGCCCCGGGCCTGGGAGCCAGAGGAGGTTCAGAGCGGGGTCAGGAGCCCATCCGAGCCCTCTGTGTAAGGTGGAAGGTCTGAAGCCAGGCCACCAGAGGAAAGACAGACGTCGGCACACGCGACCGTCACAGAAACCCTGACTCGGAGCGTGAGTGTGTCCCGTGCGACGCTGGGTGTCCTTATCTAAGAAAATCCATGCACAACTGGGGCGCCTGGACTGTCGTTCCCAGGACCACCCCCTCGGCCCACGTATCTGGAAGACGGTGAACAAAGGAGCCCCAGATGCTACTGGAGAGCCGGTTCTCCTCTGCCGTCCGGGACCCGGGCAGACAAGGGCAGGTCAGGCCATCTCCACCTGCAGAAGAGTCAGGGCTGTGCCTGTCTCCACAGATGCCCCAAGGCTGGGAGTCCTGGGCACCCATCCTGCTGCCCAGTCTCCTCCAGGGCCACCTCAGGGACACTCTGTCCCCAAATGGCCCCCATTTCTTCTCCCTCCTTCAGGGGACCCCTTCCCTGGGGCCCCTCGTGGAGCCGGGTGGTCGGGGGCTCAGCAAACACCCTGCTGTGGGTTGAATTGTGCCTCCTGGAAGGACACACGGAGGCCCTCCCGCCAGCACCTGTGGACGTGGCCTGCTGGGGAAGCAGTCGGTGCCCGTGTGGTCGCGTGCAGAGTGCCTCCCTGCGTCAGGGCCCTCCCCAGCCCAGTGCTCACCAAGGGGACGCACAGACACAGGGAGACAGAGGCAGAGCCTGGGCCCTGTGGTGCAAGCCCAGGAACACCTGGGACCCTCAGAAGCCGGAAGACGCTGCCCCAGAGCCTCTGGTCGGGGGGCTGCCCGCACCCCGATGTCAGACTGCTGACCTCCCGGCCGTGAGCAAATAAATGCGTGACTGTCTAAGCCACAGGTTGGCGGCGCTGGGTTAGGGCAGCCCTGAGACAGGCCGGAAGCAGGGCAGGGGAGGGGCCGTCCAGGGAGGTCTGGGGGGCAGCAGCCTCACTGGGCTGACGTCGCTCCCTGTTCGGGGTAGGTTCAGATGGCCCCCAGCCCCAGGACCCACGGACAGGAAGCCCGGGCTCCAGGGCAAGCTCTGACCCATCAGCGTCAGACCCTCCCCAGCTCCCCCCCCACCACAGCAGCAGGGAGCCGTCACAGGTGTCGATCTCGGGCCATCCCAGCGTGGGGGTCGCCGTGTCCAGAGTCCGCGGGAGAGGGGGACAGAGAGCAGCGGGGAGAGCGTGGGGCTCCTGAACCCCCTTGGGAGCATGCACGGCCGTGGCTGGCCTGGCAGGGCAGGGATGAGCGCCTGGTGCCCGCCCAGCGCCCGCCCCTCCGCCCCGGGCTCTGGGGAGCCTGCAGCTCCTGGGGCCCTGGCACCGCCATCCCCGGTCAGCACACGTCCTCTGCGGTGGCGAGCGGCGAGCAGCGTGACCCGGGCAGGGCCGGCCTCCCTCTGCAGGCCCAGTTCCTCCCCGTGCAGGAAGAGCCTGGACCAGGTGGCCCGGGACTCTCTCTGGATCCCAAACTGTAAGGTTCCTGGGCTAAAAGAAGACAAAGGGCCCCACCCCATCCCGGGACCTACTGGATCCCGCCCCTCAAGCACTGGCCAGGTGGGGCAGGGGCAGGAGGGCAGCCACAGGGCATGGCTCTGGGGTCGGGTGCCGGCCAGGAGGAGCCCAGAGCCACGTGGCCACTGCTGGACCCAGACGCTACTGGGGACAGAGACCTCGCCACAACCCATCCCCGCTCAGGGACCCCCTAACCCCGGCCCCCCGTGCAGCCAGCCCTAGTGATCCTAGTGCACTAATCCGACCCACAGCGCCTCCTCGCACGAGGACCCTGGACACAGAGGGCAAGGTGTTTGCTGGGAATAGAAATGGGGGGTCCTGGGGGGGCAGACGCGGGCAGACCCCGAGGACTTCACCCTGAAACCACGGGACCCTCTGCTGGGGCCAGAAGGGCAGACGCTCCTCGGTGGAGGCAGGCAGACCCCGAGGGGACTCGCTGCCCTTGGCTGAAGACCGTGGGGCTCCCGACTACCAACCAGTGCAGCACTGATGTCCCCAGGACAGCCTGGACGGAGGCTCAGCCAGACCCAGCACGGGACCCTTCCCACCGAACAGCCCCTCAGCCACGGCCCCTGCTGCCCCCGCTCTGGCCACCGGCACTCTCGGGCGCAGGACGGACCTGGCGCTCCCAGACTGTCTGGAGAGACCGTCCACGCCGCAGGGGAGGGCCGGCGGGACCTGCTTCCGCCGGGAGCCTTTGGGAGCTCCCCAGGTGCACAGAGGCCAGTCCTGCCAGGGTCTACAGACACTTCTGGCCACACGCGCCTGCGGCTCCAGGCCCACCCACCAGGGAGGCCGTTTCTTCTCTGCTTTGCAGGGAATCACTTATTTGGACAGTGCTTCTCAAACCGTGTTCCATGGTACACTAGGGGGTTCCGCACGTGGTAAAAACAGCACCTTTCACCCTCCACTCTGTGTGTTAGGGCTGCACTAAGGCTGGATGCAGAATCTCTGGTTTTCTCCTCACCGTGAGGCCAGAAGGCAGGTGCGATTCAAGGTCCTGTAGCAGAGCTCGGGGCGGGGAGGCTCAGAGAGGTGGAGTGGTTGTACCAGAGTCACACAGCCTGGAGGGCTGCGTTGGGAGCTGAATCAGGTGGGCTTCCAGGACCAAGGCCCTTCCCAGCAGCCATCTGCGGGGCTGAGCCCTCTCCCTTTTGGGAGCCAGTGCGCCTACAGGCCTCCTCCGGGGCGTGCCTCTGAACTCCGGGCGCTGCAGCATCCCGGCCAAGCTGGACAGTGACGGAGCAGGGCAGCCTAGGACCCCCATGGGGCTCACTGCCGCCCACCAGCCGGCCAGGGAACCGCCTCCAGCCTCATGCTGACATGCTCATGGGACATGCATATCTCTATGGGCGTGGCAGGGGTGGCCCCCCAGGGACTCTGCACCAGCAAACTTTAAGCAGAAATCAAAGCCTGTTCTGAGAGTGACCCAAAGGGACAAGGCTGGGCTGGGATGGCTGCTGGGGGCTCAACCAAGAGCCGGAAGTCCCTGCCCAGGGGCTGCCCGGCTGTTGCCCTGAGGTCCCCGTGTAGGGCACGGTCCAAGGAGAGTAGGCTGGGGTCCTGGATAGGGCCCTCCATCTCCCTGTGCCTGGGACTTTGTGGGCCCCTGGCCCCCATGAGGTCTTGTTATCAGGCACCCCACCACCCCCGGAAGATAACATGAGGCACTCCTGGTCTTTGGGGACCCAGGCCCTTGGTCCCCAAGTCCTGCTGGGTCAGCGGGGGCCTTCACACACCAATCCAGGGTCCATTTCTCCTTGGCCACCTTACAGCAACATCTGACCCGGGCCATGGCCTCCCATAGCTTACCCCCGCCGCCCCCCAGGCCTGCGTTCTCATCTCCCTGACCCCTTCCAGTGGGGTCCCCAGGACCCAGAGTCATGCCATCTCTGTCCCCACGGACTCACCCAGGCCCAGCTCCAGAGCCCGTCCACGGGCATGATTCTCAGTTTTGGGGGCTAAGCCTCCACCCTGAGCCCTGATAGCCAGTGTAGCCTCAGCGCTGGTTACCTGATGGGCTGGCATCAGGCTCCAGCCACCATCACTCACACCTAGCCAGGGTTCACCCAACACTGTCTTCAGGGCAGGGGCCGGGGGGCGGGAGGAGCTCCTCCACTGTCTGCCTGGCTTTGGGCTCCCAGAGGAGTCTGCCCACCGTGTCTTCCTCTCCACCTGCACTCCCAAAGGACCCTCAGGACCTGAGCCCTGCAGCCCTCTGAGCCCCCGTGGGGCCTAACCCCACCTATTCCAGGTCTGTAGCCCCAGGAAGCAGCTGGGACCAGAGAGAGAAGCTGAGGTGAGAACAGGGAGTCCCCCTCGATATGGGGCACAGCCGGGCCCCCAAACACTTCCCATCCTGCCTCAGAGTGTGGAGGCCAAGAGAATATTCTAGCTGTATTCTAGAGTATTCTGTCTGCAGAATCGAGGCATTGACACGCTGCTGGCCACACCGGAGACTGTGCCTCAGGGCGCCATGGCTGTTCAACCTGGAACATCTGCACATGGGGATGACGTCCTGCTCTGTCCCTGGGCACTGGCCCGCCTTCAGGGGAGGTGGCATCTGGGGGGAGACAGGAGTGTGGGAGCAGCTCCCCTGTCTCTGTCCCCTAAGTCACTGCTGTTTCTAGGCCTCCCTCCGTCTAGACCCTCAGCCAACCCCCGACACCCAGCTCTGGGGCTGGCAGTGTTTCCCCAAGTCCGGGTATGGGGGTGCTTCTGTGTGTGGCTGACATAGCTAAGGGGACCCCCCTCCACGAGTCATGGCCTTACAGGGCCCCCCTCTTGAATGCAAGCACAGCGAGTGCCTCGTGTCGGGACAACCGAGCACGGCCCAGCTGACAGCGCGGCCACCGGCTCAATCAGGTTCCGTCCAGTGAGGAAGACTCACGGGAGCCTGAGAGATGGACAGACTCTGGCGGGCCTGGAGGAGGGAGGGAGCCACTGCTCTGGGAGAGGCCCACGGGGCAGGGGGCTACAGGGGGCCTCCATGAGCTGACAGTGACCCCTGGTTTACAGCCAGCCAGAAAATGAGGACCTTTGTCCTATAACCACAAAGCAAAGAGTGCTCCCGGCGCCTCAGTGAGCTTGGAAGTAGAATCCTCCCCAGCCGAGTCCCAGATGAGAGCACAGCCTGGTGAGATGGTCACCGCAGCCCCCGGTGAGATGGTCACCACAGCCCAGTGAGGCCACCGCAGCCCCCGGTGAGACGGTCACCACAGCCCAGTGAGACCATCACCGCAGCCCGTGAGGCCACCGCAGCCTGGTGAGACCATCAACATGGCCCGGTAAGACCATCACCACAGCCCGGTGAGACCGTCACCAGGGCTCGGTGAGAGAGCGGGAGCCCCAGCTAAGCCACCCTGGAGCCCCGACCTCTGGAAACCATGAGAGACTGAATGTGTTCTCTGAAGCCACCGAGTGCGCGGTGACCGGTACACATTAGGCTGCGTGATACAAAGAAAAGCCAGGGTGGTTCTGTGTGCGGACACCGGTGAGGCACGCGACAGGTTCCTCCGAGTCTCAGAGCCCTGCACCCTGTTACCCTCCGGCGGGGAGTGAGGGAGAGCCCTCTCCGCTGACCCACGTGCCCTGTGTCCGAGCCCAGCCCAGCTCACGGGCTCCGCGGAGCACCGCTGGGAAATCACCCCGGAGGCCGAGGCCCCCCCTTGCCTGCCAGGCTGCCGCCCCCCCCACCCGCCCAGTCGTCTGTCCCGTCCTCGTGTGGGCTCGCAGCCTCTGGCTTTGTTCCTTCCTTGGGGACATCTGTCCTCCCACTGCCCCCAGCCAAGGGCCTCCCATCTTCCAGGAGCCCCTGTGGAGGCTGCCTCATCTCTAGAGCCCTCTCTGGCTGCCCAGGGAGCCTGGGGGATCCCTGGGCCTGGGCCCCGGGGCCTTCCTCACGTACCACGAGGCCGTGGAGGCGGGTGTGCTCAGCACAGGACACGCAGCACCAACAGCCCGTGTGCACGGGGCTTGGCGTGTTCTTGCCGCTGGGTTAGTGAAAGGGTCAGAGCAGAGGGTGAACAGGCCAGTCCCACCCTTGGGGGAGGAGACCTGCTCCCACGTGGGCGGCAGGTGGGGCTGCGGGTTCGGGACAACGTGGAACGGGGTGGAAAGGCCAGACTTCTGCCTGAGCCCAGAGGGAGGACACGGGGGGCCACAGAGCCCTGTGGCAGGCGGGGCCAGCAGGCCTGGGAGACTACAATAAGGCTACAACAGGACGTGGCCACCCCCAGAGGCCCTGGCAGCCGGCCGACACCCAAGGTGTGACCCTGGGTGCTGCAGGGTCTGAGGACAGCTGAGTGGTCCGGCCGGGCGGGCAGCGCAGGGCTGACACGGGGGACCCGGCTGGTCTGAGGGCAGCCGTGATCTGGTCCGGGGAGCCACACGGGGCCTGCTGCAGGGAAAGCAGGACCGGGGACCCGCAGCAGCGTGACATCACGACTCAGTCGCCAACCTGATGTGAGGGCAGGTGGGAGAGGAGCCGTGACCACCGCCCACTCTGGGCTCCGGGAGGCTGGGGGGTCGCAGGAGGTCAGGGAGCTCAGGAGGGGCCTCTGGGGCAGCAATAAGTTCAGCCTGAGCTGTGCAGGGGGTGCATTGAGAACACGGGAAGCTCGGGGGTGGCCCACAGGTCTCCGGCAGGGTCATGGTCAGGTGCTGGCACTTCTGGTAGAGAAACGTCACGGTCAGAGGTGGAAGGAGAGGCCAGGGTACGCGGAGCCCAGCTTCCCAGGGGTCATTCTCCTGCCCCCTCCATGGTCACCTAGTCCCCCAAGCAGAGGCTGTGTGCCGCGCTTCTCCCCGGGGCCCACAGTGCAATGGGGTGCGGCAGGAGGGTTCCCCATGGCTACTGCAATACCGCTTCCGTGGAAGGGACAGGCAGCACTTTTCAGACAGGACATGTCTGAGCACCCTTGGAATTAGGCTGAGGCCCAGCTGTCCCGCTGGGAGAGGAAGAGCCCTCCCCAAGCGACACTCCTCAGAGACGCTCCCGCCTGCCCCCTGCACTGGGCTGGCCCGGGCACGGGCGAGAGCAGGGCGGTCTGTCGGCGGACTTGCTGAAGCCCTACGGAGACGCGGGCAGGGGCTCTCCTGGGCGGTGAGTCCTACGGGGACTGAGGCCTGCGCTGGTCTCGGGACCACAGAGGTAGACTCCAGAGGGAAGCCAGGCCCCCATCCGCCCAGGGCAGAGCGCCCTCACCCCAGCACCTCTCCCTCCCTTGAGCTGGCCCTGGGGCCCCGCAGGTGAGGAGAGGAGCTGGCCCTGCGGGTGATGTCAGAGCGGGAGCCTGGGGGCCCGGGCTGCGGGGACCAGGCGTGGTAGGGGTGGGTGCTACAGGGCGGGGGGCGGGCTGTAGAGGTCACATCCGGGAAAGAGCAGAACCAGGCGGATGTGAAGAAATGGGCGTTTTCTCTACCCTTCCCCTCCCCACCCCGCCCTGCCCCCCACCCGCAGCTCTATAGCAGGGCGAGGCCGACCAGGAAGGGCGGGGGGCTGGGGACACAGCGAGGTTCTGTGGGGCTGGAGACACATCACACCCCGCACCCGGGAATGGGGAGAACACAGCGCTCGGGGGCATCTGAGGGGCAGGTGCCGCGGTGGGGGCTCCAAGCCGCCAGCCCCAGCCTGAAGGCGAGAGGACAGCACGGGCGGACGGGCGACGGCTACGGCTCGGCCGGCCTGAGCAGGGTCAGCAGGTGGCCGCACAGAAAATGAGTCCCCGGGGCAGCAGCAATTGTAAGTGTCAGGAAAGTCAAGGTCTCCGTAGCCCTGGCCTGTGACAGCTTCTGGCCACAAACAAATATATATGGAAACGATCGCCCGGGGCGGCAGCCAGCACTGGTGCGCAAGGAGGCTTAACCCCCGAGTGTCCGGGCGGCCAGGGCAGTGGGGCCCAGAGCGCCGGCCCTCCATGAGACGGCCACAGAGGCGGTCCCTTCCCGGGGCACACAAGCACAGCCTCCCAAGTGCCCCCATGCCTATCTGGAGAGACCCCTGCCCTGCCCAGGGCGGTGCCTGGCTCCCGGACACAGTAGCCCTCCAGCCTCAGCTCCCAGGAGGGGCCAGGCCAGGCCAGCAGCTGGGGGTGTCGCTCGGGAGTCCCAAGTATGAGGCAGGTTCCCCGCGTGTGGAAACGCAGGCCCCTACACCCAGTGAGACGCCCCGACACGGCGAGCAGACCTGGCTTCCCTGGAAAAATGCAGTCTCCATGAGCGCTCACAGAGGTCACCTACCCACGGGCTCCAAGGCGGCCAGAGTAATGAGATCAAGGAGCCCTGGGCCAGGCGTGGGACAACTGATCGCGAGGACAGTTCCTTATTAGTCTGTTCATTCAGCCCCGCCCGGCTGCACCGGCATCGAAGACGGTGGCCGCCGTACGTGCGCACATCTCGGTCACAGGCGCGCAGATGCAAACCGCTGTGGAGGCCCGCGGCGTCCGGGGCATCGCCCTTCTGCCCACCCCGCGCTGCCCGCCTTTCTCTGGGCAAACCGTGGCTTCCCCGTCCGTCACCCGGACGGCCTTCCTCGGCCGGCTTCTTGGGAGAACAAGGAAAGTACTTCACGCAGAGCGGCTTGACTGGGGTCACCCAAACTCATATCCACCCCAAACCCCAGAATGAGATCTCACTTGGGAACGGAGTCTTACAGGGGTGATTCGTTAAGGATCTCAAGACAAAATCACGCTCGATTCCAGGCGGGTCACACCCAGCCACCGTGGTCCTGGAAGAGGAGACACGGGAAGCAGGCAGCCACGTGACCACGAAGCAGAGGTTGGAGGGACGCCTGGCTGCCCAGAGCTGGCAGAGGCTGGAGGGAGCCTCCCTGAGCCTCCGGGGGAACCGACACCCGGGTTTCAGGCTTCCAGCCCATGAACTGGAAGGGGGTCCTCTTCTGCTATTTGAAGCCCTGGTGTGTGGGACTCCGTACCCACGGTCGTACCCACAGTTGCTCAGGACACCGTCCCAGGCCTCCCTATGCACTGCTGCATGGCCAAGCCAGGCCCGTCCCTACCTGTGAATTCCCATGGGCATCGGGGTTCCCAAAAGCCCCCCACCACAGCCACACAGCAGCCCCCCCTACCCCCTCATCCAGAAGTCAGCAAAGACCCGCGGAATCGTTTTCACTAAAAACTGTTCACCGAAGCAGAAAACAGACCCACATCCCTCCTGTTCCTGGAGCCCAGGACCTGCTCCCCGGGAAACAAGGCCCCCAAAGCCTGGTTTGCTGTCACTGTGTCTTGGGGGACCCCTCATGTGTCGGTGGCCGGGCAGACGTGGCCTTCGGTCGCAGAGGCCAAGACTGGGATGTCCGCTGTCACGAGAGACGCACACAGGGGTGCCAGCAGCCCACAACGGGCTGGGAATCAGAGTCAGTCCCAAGTCCTGGAAGGGGACAGAGGCGTCTGCTCCTGAACCCATGAGTGCACGGCATGCCCGGCACAAAGACAGAAGCGTGTGGTTTCGCAGGGGCCCCAACGCCCGCAGCACAGCCGCCCTTCACTTCCCGACAGCCGCCGACCGTCACGTGCGTTCCTTAAGTCGCTTCTCCTGCAGGTGGACCTGAAGCTGCGGCCTGCTCGCCCTCCCAAGCACGGCACCTTCGCAGGTCCTGTCCCTCGCTGGGGACACTGAATGCAAGCAAAACCCATGAGTCCGAGCTGAGCCCTATTTGTTTTCTGTAACAGCCTCTTCTCAACCTTGAAACTACTTTCTGTTTTGAATATTATCTGAATCTCAAAATAAGCTGTGTTTGAGGACGAACGCTGGCCAGTGCACCCAAGACTGAGGGACTGTGAGCAAGTAAATGAGTTTTGGGTCTGCTGCCCCAGCTGTTGGCGAAGCTGGACTGATATTCCTGTCCAGGTGTGTTTGTGCACCAAGTCCCTGCTCAAATGCCCGCCATGGCTCCCACTGCCCCCACTTTGGTCGTGTGGGCCAGGAAGTTATGTCCTGACCACTGACCTCTGGAAGCAAAGACGGATTCCCACAGACGGATGGCCCCAGATCCAGGAATCGGGCAGCAGGGGCTTCCTGAAGGCTGATATAAATTGCCTGTGGTATGCACACATGTGCACACCTAGACAGCATGTGTCTAGGACACACAGGGCACATGCACATACATGCAGGTGTGGTCTCATACAAGTGCACACACGGGACGCACAGACACGCATGTGGCACCCACCTGAGTGGGTACACATGAGGCATTGAATGCACAGACATGCACACGCGTGCACACACAGAGTTCCAAGACCAGCTCAGAGCTGCCTGATGAGCGGCCCCCACCATGGACCAGAATGCAAAGAGGGCCGCTAAAGCCTTCAGGACTCTGGGCTCACCACTGAAGGGAGCAGCCTGAGCCTTAAAGATGCGGGACAGCAAAGCTAAGAGTTCACGGGTCTGTCCGGCCTCGACTCGGGCATCGGCCACATGGCTGGCCAAGGGGGCCTGTCCTGTCCCACAAGGAGGGGCTCGGCTACCTGGGGCAGCCTGGTCCCTGCCTGAGAGGGCCCCTCGGGGATTCTGCTGATGGGTGAGGGCCTGACGACGATCAGACAGTACAGCCGGACACAGGGCTGACACCAGCACTACCATCTGCCCCCAGCTGGGAGCCCAGCGCTGCCCATGACCCGGAACAGCCTGGGCAGGGCCCTGGCTCAGGAGTGCAGGGACAGAGAGGTACGGGAGTTCCCGCAGCGGCCGAGCCAAGCCATGTCCTAGCTCCAGCTGCTCCCATGGCTGCCCCAGACCACGGGAGTAGCCCCGGACAGCACAGAGAAGGGGAGGCCCACAGGGGGTGTTGGAGGACCCCGGCGCCCAGGTCAGCGTCCCGACGGGGTCCCAACAGCACCACGCACGGGGCTGCGCTGGCGGCTGCCCGTGTCCGCCCGGCCGCGCACGGACTGAGCAGCCCACTTGCTATTCTGAGGTGAGGGGCGCTGTGGCCGAGGCCCTCAGTGTCACCAGGAGCCGGGCGGGGGGAACAGGGCAGAACCTTCAGAACTAATGTCAATTTTCTGCATCAAATATTTTGATAATTAAACAAAGCTGATCAAGGGAGGCGAGCGGCACAGCTCCGGAGCTCAGGAAGCAGCCCATTAAACAGAGGCCCGAGCGCCCGCGGCGGCAGCCCCAGATTAATGACTCAGCCATAATAGATTTTCCCAGCTCCGCCGCACGGGGCAGCTCCGGCCGGGGAGGGGCGCGCAGCCTGCGCCCAGAGGAGGCCGTTAAAGGGGCAGGGACAGTAAATCAAGGTGCCCACGGTGGACGGGTGGGACGGCCGCAGGCTGTGACCCACTCGCCCGTGACGGACCCGAGGTGTCCCTGTCTTCTGGTGTGACAGGGGTCTGTGACCCAGGCTCTCCGGGAGGCCCCCTTCAGACCAGCGGGAGATGTAGTTCCAGCTCAAATGGACACAGAGCCAGAGAGATGGGCTCAAGAAGGACAGCAGGGGGTGTCCTGGGTTGCCCCCCCCAGTCCCCCACGGCTGCCCTCTGCAGTGGCCGGAGGAGGGTCAGGCTGGACAGTGCTGCCTGCTTCTGTGTCCGGACCTGGTCCACCTGAGGCCTGTGCGTCCACACAGCTGTGCGGTATGGAGACCAGATGAAGGAAGCACGTGTTCAGCCCAACACGGTCATACTGCAAGGATGGGTTACATTGGGATAGTTTCTGGGACTGGGGAACTCAGGAGTAACGAAACCCAGGGCTGCTGACCGGGGAGGACAGGATGTGCGTTGGGGGCAGGCGCCCATGCCATCCCGGTCCTCCACAGGGAGCCCCACCTTCACCCCTGCAGGATGGAGCAGAGCTGGCGGGCCCCACGCAGCCCGCACGGGCTCTCAGGGCCCCTCGGGGAGACGGGGAACCACAGAGGCCGTCCCGTGCCCCCGGCGCAGCTCTGTGGCACTGGCATGTTGAGGGAGCTGCATGCGGTGGGACGTCCTGTCCCTGGAGACCCACAGCGTACGCTCTGCTCTCCGGGACTTGCTGGGTTGTTCCACACACAAGGCATGAAGACACGTGTTCTTGGTGCTTTCGTTCAACAAACGTTTCCTGGGCCACTGCGGTGGGCCAGGCTGGGAAGACAGCGGGGGGTTGGGGGGGGACCCTCTTCTGAGGCTTGTCCACTCCGGCTGGCCAAGAGAAGCCTGCCACTGCTCAGCCCATCCCAGGTCCTGGGTACAGCGTTGCAGCAGCAAGAAGGAATGGGCTGTGCTCCCACTGGGCCCTCACAGCCCCCAACAATGCAGACCCTCGAGGCTGGGTCCTGGCTGGGTGTCCCGGAGCCCCCGGTCGCTAGGCCTGGCTCATGCCCGGCCTCCCCAGGAATGTCCAGTGAGCCCTCAGTCCCTGCCCAGCTGTGGCACCCAGGGTTTCCACCCGAGGCTCTGCCTTCTCAGCCCAGGTGGTAGGACTGGCCAGGGGTCCCTGGGCCTCTCCAGGTGGCCCGGCTATCCAGCCACAACTCCCCTGCGGACCCTCTGCTCTTTCCCTCAACTACTTTCCCACCCCCCTCCCAGATGCAGGAGGGGAGGCCGGAGAGGGTGGTTGTCCTTGCTTCCTGCCAGGCCAGGCCCCTGCCCGGCCACTGCCCGCGTCACCCGCACTCCCTCCTGGACACAAGGGCCGACCAAGTCATCAGGGTGGTGTTCCCACAGCCGCACCCCACCCAGGCTTTGGCCACCAGAGTAGCCTGATCTCCTCTGTTTTCCACCCTCGAGGAGCAGAACTGCCCGGTCGCCCTCTGGAGGCGGTGTCTCCCCATACAGACGCGTGTCACTCCCTGATCGCTCCTGAACGTGCCCCCGGGCTTAGGCCAGCCACACCCGCTGGAGCCAGGACAGGGGGCAGTCACTGCAAGACAGACACACCGGTAGGGGGAGGGTACAAGGCTGCACGCGCCAAGGCCTCCCTGCGTTTGCACAGTGTGCGTGCACAACTGTGTGTATTTCTAGATTGGGTGTGGGCACACACATGTGGGGGGCGTGCGTGTGTGCAAAGGGGCTCACGTGATCATGTGTGCTGCCTGAGTGTGTGTTCACGCACGTGTGCGTGAGCGTGCGTGTTCATGTGCCTGTGCGCGTGTGTGCACGTGTGCTCACACAGCTGTGTGCATGTGCATGCCATCAAAAGTTGCACACACAGGTAGAGTGGTAAGTGTGCTGTGTGCACAGTTGTGTGTTCGTGAGTGCTCTGCTCACAGGCGTGTGAGCATGGGTGCCTGTGTGAGCATCCCTGGTGTTTGTGTGTGAATGTGTGGCTCACGCAAGGGTATATCATGGTCGTGTGCAACAGTGGCACGAGGGTGCTGCGTGCCCAGTGTGCGTGCGTCCGTGTTCACATCTGCTGAACTGGGACTGGGGTTTGCACCTAGCGAGATGCGGCTTCAGGAACCTGCCCGGGATGCTGAGGAGGTCACGTGGCCCCAAGACAGCCGCCTCATCCCATCTCATTTGTGCCTCCGGAAAACACTTATTCAGCACCAGCTGTAGCCCCAGGATAACCCTGGTGCACACACACACCCCGTCACTGCCTCTCTGCGCCCCCGCCCCACCAGAGAGGGTCTCAGAGGCAAGAGGGGACCAGGACAGAGCCGCTAATCACGCAGCCGGTGTGAGCGTCGAGCCTCAAGGGCGACACCCAGAGCCCCTCCCCCAGCTCCCAGCTCTGGGCGGCCCCCCCCGCTGGCCGCCCCCAACCTCAGCCTGGCATCATGAGGCTGTGCAAGGAGGCCACACTTGCCCCAGCGCCTTCTCAGACATTGTCTCGTCTGCCCTGGACGCCCTTCCCTGCCTGCTCCCCCCACCCAAGTCAGGTCCCATTCACCCTCAGAGCCTGGGAGGCGGCAGCTCTGCTGTGGGATGCCTGGGGCCCCGGGGGCTGCCCCATGGCTCAGTCATCCTTCTGCGCCTGTGTCTCCCTGGACCTCAAAGCCATAGCAGGGGCCATCCCCATCCCCCAGGAGCCATGGCAGGGGAGGAGTGAGGGAGACACGGCCTGAGGTCTCCCCCGTGAATGAGTGTCAAGCCCCTCATTGCCCACGCTGCTCTGTGGACGAGGGGTCACTACGCGTCCCCTGGCCACCCACCACTCCTGCTCCCCAACCCCCGGCAGGGCTCCCACCAGGGCCTGGACCCAACCCCGTACTGTCGGCTCCCCCTCCTCTTCCCTCCCCAGCAGCCAGTGGGGGCTCCGGAGCCTCTGTTTCCCCATCTGCCGCCAGGGAGGGGCTGCCTGCCTCCAGGCCACAGCTGGGTTAGCTCCCCCTAAGCCCCATGGGGGCACAGAAGGCACGGAGGAGCCTGCTGGGCGAGGTGGGTCTTCTCCCACACCCCTGAGTGCCCGGCTGAGCGCTCAGCCCAGCCCCCCGCGAGCTCAAACAACCTCAACCCCGTGGCCTCCAGGGTCCCCAGGGTGGCCAGCTCCACTCGGGGTTTATTCTGCAGGGAGCAAATCGGGGCAGATCCCCCCAGGGAGGCAGCTCGGAGAGGACGACAGGAGGGCCAGGCTGCCCCTGCTGGAGCACCCCCTGGATGGGTGGGGGTCGAACATGTGATCAAAGATAATGAGCCAGAGGAACAAGGGGGCATCCCGGGGCGGGGAGCAGGACGGGGAGCCCCTCTCTTGACTCAAACCCAGACCTTGGCCACCAGAAACCCAGGGACCTAGCTGAGTCCAATGCAGTCCCTGTGACCAGGCTGCCACCTGGAGACCCCGTGTTCTAGGCCCCCGGGGCCCGGATGCCCCACGGGTGCACCGCGAGGCAGCCCCCACCTGTGGGGGAGGACCTGACCCCCCCCACCCGCCCTCAGAGTCCCTGCCATGGTCACAGGCCGTTCAAGGTCGAGAGTAACCCCGTGTGGTCTGCCAAGTGGGGCCCATGGCGCGTCTGGCCACAGGAGTGTCAGCCCATACATCACGGGTGCTCCCATCGCGGCTGTCACGGTAACTACAGGGACTCGGGCAGGGTCGTATTTCTACCAGTCATGACAGCGGAGATAAATCCGCCCCGGCCATCCACCGTGGGCAGCAGGCCGTGTCGGGGAAGGTGGTGGCCAACTGAGGTGGGTGCTATCAAGCCAAGACCCCGAGATGGGAGGCTGTGGGGGCCTGACCTGGGGGCACCGTCACTGACAGGCCCCTTCCTCCCCGCTGCCTGTCCTGCCCCCGACAGCCACGCCTGGAGTGGGACTTGGCCCCTGACCAGGGCACCTGAACCCTGGGACCCTGTCTCAGAGGGTTCGTTTCTGGCTGTGTGACCCTAGGCCAGTCACTGACCCTCTCTGGGCTTCCTTCTCCTCAGCATCACAGTGGGGTACCAACCCCCACACGGTGGCTGTCAGACTGAGTGCGGTGACCTGTGTGAGCCAGGCTGGCCACATCCCAGGTGGGAACCCCAGAAACCCCTCCGAGGCCTCTTGAGCCCAGCCCTCGCTACTCATGCTGCCCCCACCTTGGGGTCCCCGGCACCCCTTGGCCTACTTCCCCTCCAGCCCAGCTGCCTCTTACTGACCCTCCACGTCTGGACCCAACACCAGCACCCAGACCAGCCAGCCCAGCTCAAAGACGGGCCAGATGGCCAGGCCACAAGGTCACCAATTATCTTCAGGGTGAAGGGTGCCGATCGGGGTCTGGGTTCCTTCTGCATCTCCAAGACTCCCCAGGCTCAGGGCGCAGGCCTGAACAACCACGGGCGCTGAGAAGCAGCCACGCACCCCCCACCCAGCTGCCCAGTCCCGGGGTCACCCGGCATCCCGCTGCCCGGCACAGGGGCACCTCCCCCTGTCTCCCTCCCCGCCCAGCAGTCAGCAGAACCGGTGCTCAGGCCTTGGGCAGTGAGCACCCAGAGCCGACCCCAGGGCTATGCCTGGCCAGCCTGTCTCTGACCCCTCCATATTTCCTGAGGTCTCCGTCCTCAGAACTTGCCCCTACGGCCTCAACACCACCACGCCTCCCTCCACCACCCGCGGCGCAGGACCCGTCTTCTCCCGTCCACTCGCTCTGTCCTCCTGGACGGTCCCCCCACACAGCCCTCTCCGTGTCACTGACTCTGCCTCTGGCCCAGTTAGCCTGACCATCCCGTCCACGTCGCCCCTGGCCCAGCTCAGGAAAACCCCGGCTCCCATGAGTGAGGACGGTGACGCGCGGGGCCGGGGCTGTTCAGGCCACAGCTCGGAGCAGCTGACATGTGAGGACACCTGACATGCGCCCCAGGAGGACGGCAGGTGGCCTTCTGGTCAGCTGCCTAAGGACATGTCCACAGAGCCAGGACTGAGACTCATTTACCGAAAATCCTACAGGGAACGGGGAGGTGACAGAAGAGCCATGCTTTCGAGTGTGCTGTGAGAGGAGAAAATGACACCGAACTCATCAGGCAGCTGGACATGGCAGCAGCCCTAGGAGGTAGGGGCCGATCGCCCGCCTCTGGCTCTTGGGGAGCCAGGACCCCCAGGACAGAGCGAGGAGGCCACGGGAGGGCCGTCCCCCACCCTGGAGAGATGTGCCTGCAGCCAGGAAGGGGCCCAGGACTTAGGCCACATGGGCCCGTCCACCCAACGCAGACACTGCTGTCCCCCCAGACCAAGCCCTCTGGGGCCAAAGTCACAGGGAGTGGGAATGCCCTGTGTCCACAGGCATTTCAGCCGTGGGCAGAGCCCCGAGCAAGCCCCAGCCATGGCAGGTGTGAGCCCTCGGCCCCGGGGGCCATGAGGGCCTGGCCACGGCAGCCATACAGGCCCGGTCAGTATGTCAGGTTTCCCTGATGGGAGCACCAAGGTCAGGGTCCTGTGAGCAGGAGTTCTGTGAGCACGGCGGTGACAGCCCCACACGGCGAGGAAGATGGCGAGCCTCCCCCGTGGCTGGCCAAGGGGCGGGTGCCAGCCCCCTTTCTCGTCCCCACGTTCTGGAGGAGCGGACCGGCTGACCGGCGCCCCCGCGCCCCTGCCCCTCCAGGAGCCAGGGCCGCATCCACTTCCACGTACACCCGCCCGGGTCCACGGCACCCCCCGCCCGTGATAGATAATGGTTTAATAAGCGATCTGTTTTTTATTTAAAGGGTCGGCAGTAAAACCCAGATCACATTTCTCACTTGGTGGGTCAAAAAACCGCTTACGCTCATTTCTGCAATGGAAAGCGACACTCTATCAAATCAAACATTTCCAGATGTGCCCAGCTTGCTCGGAGGAGCAGCGGCGGCTGGAAAGCAGGCCGGGAACACCACCTACTGGCAGCCGGGAGCCGGTCACCGCACACTCACTCCCGCGGCACAGAGGCCCACAGCCGGGTCCCCTGCTGTGTGGTCGGAGTTGGAGGACCCTCGGCCCATCAACACGGCCCCCAGGCCAGGGCCAGGAGCACCCGCGGTCTGTGGGGCCAGGCCCCCTTGCTGCTGCCGGCTGGCCTCTCTGGCCACCTTCTGCACCCCAGGCCATGGCAGCTGGGGGAGCAGCTGGAAGCTTTTCTGGGGGGGGGGCTCGGATGCGGGCCGGTATCTGGAACAGACACAGTGTTCCGAAGTCACCCCAAGAAGCAGAAGGAAGGAGGAATCCGATCCAAAGGGCCCCGCACACCCTGGTGCTGAGTCTGAGCCGTGTCCCGACGGCCAGCGTGCCCAGGGCCCAGGCCTGCGTGCCCAGCTTTACTCTAGGGACACAGTGAGACCATGAGGACATCTCTGCCTTTGAAAGACAGACACACTCCCCAGCTAGCTTGGCTCATGTCCTGGGTGGAGCCCACCAGCCGCCCCTGTCCCCGGCCAGCCCGCCGTGACCGCCTCCCAGCTCCGGGCCACAGCACCGCGAACAGGGCAGCCCCCTTCAAAGCAAAGGAAAGCCGACCGGGTCCAAGCTGGAGCCCCCCTGAGAGCAGCTGCTACCAGACTTGGGCTCAGAAAGTCTCCGGCTGCTTGGAGCAGCTCTGGGCAAGGGGCTCCGGAAGGCCCATGGGCGGAGGCTCCTGGACCCACCTGGGCCGCCTCCAGGGGCAGGACTGCTGGAAACACACTTGCTGGCAGACGCCCGAGATCGCATTCCGTGGGTCCCCCGTAGAATGCCGTTTTCACTCTGAATTAAAACCGCAGCCAACTTTAAATTTAATAATAGAGTTATAAACTCTTGAAGGTGTATGGATGGCTGACCGACCCCGGAGAGAAGAGGGAGGCTCTACACACAGAGGTCCTTGTAAGCAAATCTCGGGATTTGGTCCAGACCTTGTTGAATTACCTTTTGTGAGAACTCGCGGCATCTGTGCCGGTCACGGGTGGCGTCGGGTGACTTGGGGGGAGGGCAGCCTGGCCCCCCCAGAAGCAGCCCTGCCCTGCGGGACCCGCCAAGCTGTTCCTCCCAAAGGGGTCCCCACCCCAGCACACAGACACCTCTGGAGGCCCAGGGCCCAACCTGATCTCTGCACCGTGACAAAAGGCGGGGATGTGGGCATAGGGAACAGGGCACAGACGACAGACAGGAGGCAGCTAGTCAGGAAAGTGCTGTCTGGTGTCCAGCAGCCTGGGGTGGACTCCAGGAGACCAGCCGGGGACGCCTGACCTGTCTGATCACCGTCTTCCCCCGAGACCAGCCCCTTCCAGCCGCCGCACGGCTGAATGTGAACCTGGAGCAGCAAGTGCCCCTGTCCCCGGATGGCCCGAGCCCTGCTCCATCTCTGCAATGTGGAGTCTGAAGGACACAGGCTGGCAGCCAGCTGTCACCTGCCGGTCACTCCAAGACCAGCTGGAGGGGCCGAAACCACGATGTCACAGAACGCTGAGGACTCAGGAACCCCTCACCCAGTGCCCCCACTACCCACATCACTCACTCCACCTGGACCTATAAACTGACCCGTGGGGCCGCGGGCGTCCACAGCGCCCCATCCTGGAACCTGTTCCAACAGGATGACCAGATGTGCGTCTCCCTTTGCCTTCCTCATCCGAGCTTTGCCCACAAGGGTAGCAAAGGGCCCTCCCTCTTCACCCCGGGCTCAAATGTCCTGAGGAAGGAGATGCAGCAGACCTGCAGAAGTAAATATCTAGGCCACTCCTCAGCTCAAATGCTGCCTCCTCCAAGAAGCCCCCCCTGGTTTCACACCTCCAAGCCTGACCCCTCGTTCCTACTGTGAGCCACTCTGTGCTTTTGTCACTTACTCCTCCTGTGGCCCCACCACCGTCACCCCCCACCCCCAGTCCCTAACACACAGAAGGTGCACCCCAAGGGGCCTGTCATCTTCCAAATGAAAGTATTTAATGCATTTTTAGAATAAAATAACCAGGATGAAATATTTTTGCCTTTATCACACGGGAAGCTCTGCACTGACTCACGTGAGTCCTGCCAGGCCGTACGTCACCCTGCCACAGAGCAGATGTCGCCCCGTCCGGAGCTGGGGCCACACCAAGCTTCTGGGTCCCCACTCAGTGACTCTGGCAAACTCCCCAGTGCAGGTCACCACCACTTCCATCTTCTGAGGTTTTCCCAGTCTCCATGGGCCCCTCATGTGGACTCTCAAGGCGCCCGCAGCAGTGCAGAGAAGGGCCTCCGTGTCCCCGTCACAGACAGGCTGGGACGCACGTGCCCGGCGGGCTTTTCAGGATTAAACAGGGAGAGCTTGCTGTCGTGAGCCCCATCGTAGGCGTGAGTGAGTTATCAGCCGGATGGCTGCCCCGTGAACCCCACAGACTCACATGCCCCCAGTCACCCCTCTACCTTCACACCCAGGCCTGGGGGACTGGAAAGGAGTGACCACCCCTGTCCTCCCCGTGTAGGCAGCCTCGGAGCAGCAGAGAGGGGGTTGGCCCTCATACCCAGGGGATTCGCAGCCCTGTGGGGACTCAGAGAGAAAGGCTGGCCCAGTCTCAAGGCGGCTGGGAGGGCTTCCTGGAGGGGGTGTCCTCACAGGGATAATCCTCCTGGAAGAGGAACCCTGAGCACCTCCCCCGACAACTCCAGGACAGGAAGAGCCTCCAACCCCAAGGCTCTGCCCCAGACAGAGAGATTGGCAGACAGATGGACAGACAGACAGCAAGGATTGGTCCTGGGTACGGCTGGGCCACCAGAGGGCAAGGCCAAGGCATGGGGATAGGGAGGGTGGGAGCATGGGGGAGGGGAGGTTAGGGGGATGGGGATAGGGAGGATGAGGGGGGTGAGGGATGGAGGGACGGGGAGGATGGGGATAGGGAGGTTAGGGGGATGGGGGATTGGGCAGATGGGGGGATGGGGAGAAGGAGGTTAGAGGGATAGGGAGGATATGGAGGATGGGGGGATGGAGGGCATGGGGCAGTCTAGAAGCCAAGTTCCCTATTGTCATGCCACCTTGGAAATAAAACTGAGATTTGGGACATTTTCCAGGACCAGAAACCTCCGCAGGGCGGTCAGCGGCGGGGACGTCCCAGGGAAATCGGCCGATGTTGAGGTGGGGTCTCAGCACCCGGGGTGGGGGCAGGCATGGCCCCTTGAACCTGCTTCCAAGGACAGCCCCCCCTTGCCTGGAAGGGGCCAAGAACACTTCCAAAGCAAGCACAAGTGTGGTCAGGCTTGACCTTGACCCTCCCTCCAGACAGGCTGCTCTCCCAGGGCCTGAGAAGGAAGGCTGTGCCCTGGGCCCCACCGGGCGCCTCTCCAGCCAGCAGAGGTCACACTCCCTGAGAGGAACGAGCTCCGCTAGGGAAACAGCGCGCCAGGCCAGCCGCCCTGCCGTTCACCCAGGGGAAGACACAGGCAGCATCAGGAACACCTTGGCCCCCGCATCCCTGATTTGCAGGTCGTGGCTCAAGAGGACCCTGTGCGGAGCCCTTTACCCCCGCCCCAAATGCCTGCCCCTCCCAGCCTGGCTGCAGGCTCCCCTGAGAGACTTCCCTGGGAGGACCCTCTGAGGGCCGCTCTCCCATCGCCCCCCCCTCCATCTGGCTGCCCAGGCCTTGTCCCTAGGCACCTGTGACATGCACGGAGGAAAGCCTCGTTGCATGGTCTTGGCTCATCCTCTCAGCACCTGGCCAGCCTCACAGAGGAACCCAAGGCCGAGACCAGGGTGGGAGCCCCCAAAAAGCTTGTCCAGGATGGGGATCTTCTAAGAGAGGTAGGCCTTATAATTTCTTGGAGATGTCTCAGAACTAACTCAGCCTCATGGGATCAGGGAAGGCTTCTTGGAGGAAGAGGCATTTAAGTGGAGCAAGAGCAGAGCTGGCCGGGCAGGGGAGTGGGGGATGGGGATGGTCAGCATCAAGAGCACAGCTGGCCGGGCGCACCGGAGCAGGGGAGGGAGGGAGGAGGGTGGCCAGCATCCAGAAGCCTGGAAAACCCAAGGAGGGCCAGTGCCAGAAACAGCTGGAGGTGGGGGACAGGTGGGGGAGAAGTGGAGGTCCACACAAGGCCCCACTGCCTCCTAGCAGGTGGGGGGCCAGGTCTCGCCTCCCCTAGAAAGGGGTCCTCCCAGGATGGAGCAGAGTTGAGCCCAGCATGCAGCAGACACAGAGAGAATATTTGTTGGAGGGGAAATAGGGACCCTCCTGGGTGAGAGGCGGGCTGGGGGGCTTCACACACACAGAGGGAGGGCTCCTAGACCCGTTCCCTGGGCCTTGTTCCCAAGGCTCCTCACGCCCCACATTCCTCCCCACTACCCCCAGGTCTGCCCGCTGCACCCGAGTCTTCCTGCTCCCCCCGGGGTCTGCCTGCTCCCCCCACGGTCTGCCCACCCTCAGGGCAGCAGGTGGGGTCTCTGCACGGCCAGGTACACATGGTGGGCTGAGCCCTCTGTGGGTTCTGAGGGTAGAGCCCCAGTTGCCCCCTGTGGCCCAGTCCTTGGACATCGTTTTTTGGCAGCAAGGAGAGGACCCTGGGGCCCCTCGAGTGATGGGCTCTGAGTCCTGATGGGCCCAGAGCCCCCTGCTCTGCTGAACATCCGTCCCACGGCCATTTTCCTGTCGTGAGGCACCATGGTGACAGCTAAGGTGACAACTTCTGGGAGGCTCTTGGCAGAGAGCTAATGAGAGCTAATGAGCAGAAGGGGGTTCCCAGCTTCTGCCTAGCGGGAGACCTCCACCTCTTGCCCCTCTGAGCAAGGGGACAGCACGGCCCCCACGAGGCCAGCGTGGGCCCCCAGGAGCTCACCCTAGCCCCTAGGAAAGCAGGGGGGGGCATGGTTTGAGCAGAGGGAGGCCCTCAGGCCCCAGGGGGAGGCTCACAGCCCGTGACCAGCTCTTACACACTCTGCACCAGGCCCAGCTCTCGGTGCTGAGAACTCGCAAAGAAGCAGCGAAGCTGTCCTTGGGGCACGGAGAAGCTCCGGGGGTCCAGGGACCACACCCGCCTCTGCTCATCCCACGCCTGCTCCAGCTCTGCACGACGCCCCAACTTCCAGCCCCTTTGGCAACTCTCTGGGGCTCAGGCCCAGCTTCTCCACCTGCACCCAGACACCCACCTCCCAGGGCTCAGGGACCCGATACCCTTCCACACACAGACCCCTACCCAGACCCAGCCTCCCCGCCCCACGGTCCCAGGATCCTCACCCTGTTTCTAGACTCAGGCCTTTGGACACCCTGAGCCCCTGTCTGGGCCACCCTGTCTCCCTCAGCCCCGGGGAGAAGCAGGCTCTACTCCAGGCCCAACCCGGAGCAGCTGGCTGGACCACCGAGGCGGGTCCACGCAGACCCACAGAGCTGGAGACCCTCCCCAGCCACATCCGCTCCCACCCCTGCTCCCTGCTCCACTCCCCAGGGCGCCTTCTCCCTGCGGCTGGGAGGCTGGGCAATGTGCAGGCCCGTGTCCCCACCCATGAGAGCTGGCCCGCGGGCCTGGGGTCCAGGCCTGGGTCCAGGGCAGGGGTCCAGGGCTTTGTCGATGAGCCGCTCTGTAAGCTCGGCAAGGTCTGTCAAAATATTTTTAGCATTTGTTCTGTTTAAAAACCCTGAGGTATTAGAGTGCACTAATCTTTAAAAAGGTTAATTTATTCATAGAGATTTTGACAGAGATGTATGGCGCGGTGCAGCCGTGCCCCTTCCCGGGGGGAGCGCGCTCCAGAGCAGCAGAGCGGGCGCAGGTAGCCGCCACCACCCCCCTGCCCCCACTCACAGGGCGGCGGGGGGTGGCGGCTACCTGCATCGCTCGGGCCCCCCCACTCGCCCTGGCTCCGCCCCACTCAGGGGAGGGGCTCGGTCCACATCCCCTCCTGTAAAGGCCAGGCCCGGTGGAGGCTCAGGCCCAGTGGCCTCTGGCCTCGCAGTTGAAGGGCTGCAGGCCCCCGCCCCTTCCTGTGATCCGAGGGCTGCCAGGGAGCCCCTTCCCGACAACAGTCCTCCATCAGCCCCCAGGGCCTGGGAGTGGGCATTGCCGCCCGGGCCCCATCAGGGTATCCATGGCTCGTGGAGGTAGTGAAGGCCCATCCTCCTATGGGGGCAGCCAGCGGTCTGAGGGAGTCCCCAGGAGCCCCACAGCCAGGCTGGACCCTGTCACCCGTGATGAACAGCTAGATGGAGCCCCCCCGCACCCTGCCCCGCAATCAGGGCTGCGACTCCAGGTCTGGGAACATGTGGCTCTAGGCTTCGTGTGTTTTTAATACTTCGGGGAAACAAGGCTGTTTTCCTCCAGGACCAAGATGAGTCCCACCTAAGGCCTTTGTACACTCCTGCCCAGACCTTCCCATGCACCAATGCCACCTCCTCCAGGAAGCCCTTCTTGACTACCACCCAACCCAGGCCCCAGCATTTCCCTGTTTTGTTTCCTTCCACCGCCCTCTGAAAGGTGTGGGCCCACCTATCATTCTCATGTCTGCTGTGTGCCTGGTCCTGTCGGCCCCCCGCAGAGGGCCAGCCTTGCGCCATGCCCTGCAGTGAGCCCAGCACCAGTGTCGAGTCCGCGGGCATAAACGCATGTCCACACTGCTGCGCGGCCCCTGGAAGGCCCCTCTGACTGTCCCGCGTATCCCCTGGCCCCCGCGCCTGAGTGGCACAACGACGCTGAGTTGGCTGCGCCTTCTGAGCCATCTGGCCCGGTAGGAATCCGGCTCTGGTGTGTGACTCTGAGGGACAGGCTCTCCTTTCTGCAAAAGCTACTGACAACCGCACACCCCTCGGCGCGTTGGGCCTAGAGCCCCGAGCACCAGGCACACTCAGGGTAAGCTGCGGGCGGGGGGCTGCTCTCACTGCCCTTGCCCGGCCCCCACCTGCAGCTCTCCTTCCTTGCCAGCTGAGGCTGGGAGGCTGTGCGGGAGCCGAGCCCCCTCCTGCTGCTCTTGGGGCACCCGGAGGCCTGGCCGCACCCCACATCCAGAAGGGGGCCCGCATGGGCCTCCCCAGCCGAGCTCGGCCCCCCGTGTCTCCCCACCGCTGCCCCCCGCCCAGGAAACCTCCCTGCTGTCCTTGAACTGAGGGCAGCGGCGGCAGCGGTGCTGCAGGAGACAGATGTGCGCGCGGCCCCGTAAACAAGGCGGGAGAGGGTGGGGATTGGGTTACGCCGGTGAAGTATCATAAAATAAATACAAGGACGGTTGGTATACTTCAGGTAAATTAGCCTGATTCAAGCTGTCAGCTTTAGGAGAAATGTAAATAAACAGAGCTTGCCGTCTCTCCCCAGCATAGGGAGGGGCGAGGACACCGAGCCAGGCCAGGCAGCCCCGCTAATCCGTCAACCTGCAGTCAGGCCCGCGGGCCAGTGGCCTTGGCCCCAAGGACTGAGGGCACAGCAGCCTCTCACCGCCACAGAGGCAACATCTCCGGGAGCCCACCCCCTAGGGGTGCCACAGGCGGCTTCCAAGTGCATCCTGGGGCCTCCCCGAGCCACCACCTTCCCCTCTGCCAGGCGGCCGTGGCGGTCTCCTGGGGCGCTGTGCAGTGGGGTGGCATCGGTGTCCCCACTCCCAGCGTCATGTCGGAGGACCAGTGTGATGCTGCCCCCAGCCGGGCGGCCAGCAGGACTAGGCCTGGATGGGGCGGGGCTGGCCGAGGCCCCCAGGCCCCTTCCCACCTCACCACTGCCTCCCCACAGTTAGATGTGAGGGTCTGCCCTCCCCCGGGGAAGCCCCAGCCACAGCCCCCGACGAGGCGGGGAACCCCAGGGCCGGTGACCCTGAGCGAGGGTCCTAGAGCCACTGTCCGGACAGCCTCCTTCCCTACCCTCCCCTGTCTGCCTCCCCCTCAGACCGCAGCCGTGCTCCAGCTCACACGCCCGTCAGCCGTGGGCACACCTGGGGTGAAGGTCAGCCTGGCATCACTCCCACGCGGTCTTGGGGTGTCACCTCTTTCTCCCGAGTCCTGCATGAGCCATGAGAAGGACCCTCTGCAGTGCCCCATGCACACAGCCCCTTCCAGGGCCAGCCAAGGAGGAGCCCACTGTCCTCATCCTCCCGGGTCCTCTGTGGGTGGCCATTCTCCCCTCCCTCACCTCGGCCTGTCCCCAGGGTCCCCCGGGGGGGAAATGCAAGCCCTCTGCCCACGCTGACAACACGGGTCCAGGGGTGCCTCTTCGTCCTGCTCAGAACCCCAGGCCCGAGGGTTCGAGCAGTGGCAGGTCCCTCCCGCCCTGTCCCTGGAGCTCTGCATACAGAGGTGGGGCCTGGTTTGGCCAAGCTCACTGGGCCCAGGAGGAGACCTAGGAGCCCTCGGTCCTGGCCCAGGGAGGCGTGTGAGTGAGTGGGGCCTACACTCCCCCAGGACCCCGCCAGCACCCTGCTCTGACTTGTGTCAGGGACGCCCTTACAACACGAGCATCCCCGGTGGGGCATACCTTCCACACTCCCCACTCGCAGGCTTTCAAACAGGACCCAGACGGGCAACTGGAAGTACTCTGCCCTGCACCCCCGCAGGTGACACGCGTGTCCAGGAAGCAGACAAGATCCGAGTCGCCTGGCTTCGGATCCCGGCGTGTCTGTGCGGGACGGCCCGGACCCCTGGGAGCCGCACGCCCAGGGACAGTGCCAGACCCCGCAGCGCCCGTGCCGAGAGTGGGAACACAGAGTTCCAGCCGTGCTCGGCCGGGCCTTTCCCAGGCCGGGTCTTCAGAACCCCTCGCCCCCGCGATGGACGTGACCCTGGCTCCAGCCCACTCACGGGGACCCCACACACTGGCCTTAGGAGAAAGGAGAGCTAGGCCGGCTCCCTTACCTACCCCCCGCCCCCGCACACAGGGCTGAGAGGCTAGGGGCACGCAGGCTGGGGGCAGGGGCCGGTCGGAGGAGGCAAGAGATCCTTGGGGCCAGCGGGAGGAAGTGGTTTGATCTTCGGGGAAGTTTGTTGATATCCATTTCCCTTCCTGGAGAAACTGCAGTCCCTCTGAATTCAGGGAAACAGGCTAGAATCAGCAGCCCGGCCCTCACCCCCCAAGTGGTTCAAAGCCAAGGTGGGGGGGCTTCGGATGAGGAGCAGGAAGGCCCCTCCACGAGACCCCAGGGGCTTTGCCCACCTCAGCGGGCCCAATTAAGCTTCAGCTGGGCCGTGCCCTGCCCCCTAGCCCCACCCATGCCCTCCTAAAACCCGGCACCTCCGGGCCCCCAAGCCCTGAAATGGGGTACATACTCCTGGGCCCCTATTAAGTTGGCATTTTATTTTCAGACCCGTTCAGAACCATTGTCCCTGTTGCCTCTAGGACTTGGATCCTGCTTTTTTCCAGTCCCACCCCTCCTGAAGGGAGCCACGTGTCCTCAGCTGGGTCCTGGCTGCCCACTTGTAGAAGGCAGGTCACAACCAGGGTAGCCTGGCCAGGGGACACAGACCTGACCTGGGCCAAGCCCCAGCTCTGGGAGGGGCATTTCCGGGGACGGGATACCCAAGGGCAGGCCCTCCATCAGTAGGAGCTGGCCTCCTGCAGCCAGTCTGGGCCCCAGCCCGATGGGAAACCACCTTCCAAAACACCCCGATGGGCATCCCATCACCTAGGAAGTGGGCACACGGCGTGGGGCCGGAAGGTTCGACCTCCAAAGCCTTCTGGCCAGATGGGGAAGCGGGCATTTCCTCAGGCTACCGTTAACAAGTGAGCATTGCTGCGTTGACTTTAAAGAATCCGGGCTCAAAGCCTGACACGCTCTTGTTTCAGCCTCCAACGAACAGAACCTTTAAAATCACTGATCGATCGCGCCTGAAAGTTGACACTAAATTTAACAAACGAAATCAGCTCCAGTCCAGTGCGCCCGTGGACGGCGAGGGCCCTCTGGGCAGCAGCACTGGCGGGGCGCCATGATCGGACCCGGAGGTGTGCTGGGATCAGCCCCGGGCTCAGACGTCTCCGGGTGCGAGTCCGGGCTCCGGCCACAGCACCCACTGCCCCGGTGGGAGGCACTCGTATCTCGTTTCTACCTGATAAAGAAATCAATGTCCCTCCATTTGGATACTGGCTGGGGCTCACAGACAAGGTAGCTCCAGCCTCTCGAGCCCACATTTATGGAGAGTGAATGAACACGGGGTTGTTGCCCCAGAAAACATCTGTCCTGGAGGCTCTCTGCCCGCGTCCTCTGACCCGTGCGCGGATACGGGCAGGCCCCCCGCCGCTCCCAGCTGCCCACGCCCAGGCTGCCATTAACCAAGCTGCACGTGGGGAGGGGCAGGTGAGTAGGTCTTCATCTGGGCTCACCCCCTCTCCAGCTGGCCCCCAGCTCCAACAAGATGGACCGGGACAGCCCTAGAACCAAGGGTGGTGAGTGAAACCTGGGCAGACAAATCAGAGGACAGGCCCCATCTGCCAGGCAGCAAGGCTGGCCCTCGGGGGAGGGGAGCTGGCATGCAGAGTCCAAGCGGCGAGCTCTGGACTGGCCTGTGGGCCCCCCGGCAGGACAGCCAGCAGACCCCAAAGCAGCTCCTTCCACCAGCTCCCCAGGAAGCCAGGGGAGTTTCTCATGCTGTCTGTCTCTGCAGGCACTGTCAGGAGTAAGATGTCTTTGGCCCAAGGAGGGTCTCCTGGGAGCCAGAGCCCCTGAGTGAGCCCCAGTATCCACCCAGGGAAGGGGTTTCCTGGGCCTGGCTGTGATTCCCAGAAGAAAGGGCCACTGTCACTAAGCATGGGGGGAGGGGGTCCTAGACGTCACAGAGCCCATATCAGGAACCCCACACCTCCCTCCAGGGAGACCTCCTCCTGGACAGGCCTGGCCTGCTGGAAGTTCCTTATTGGACCTCCTGGGTTACCGGCCTGTCCCCTGAGCCGGCCGCTCCCAAAGGCCATGGTGGGCAGCCATGCCCGGGCTCTGTACCCCAATGTCAGCCTGCTCCCCGTTCTCCCCAGGATGGGAAATAGCCCCGGACAAGGAACGCTGCCCGTGCCCAAATAAAAGAAAAAAGGAAAACCAAGCTTTTTGACACCCAGAGACGATGACAACTCGGCAGCCACCCATGTCCCAAACACGGAGCGCACCAAGCGCCTGGTTTGCTTTAACTGATTTTCCAGATCTCTGAGAAATGAGACTCCGAGAAAGCGCTTTGACCGTCAGCTAGAAGAGGGCATGTTCCGGGGCCTCCGTCAGCCTGAGAGGCGGAGCCAGGTGTCCCTTCCCTGTTCCTGACCGTCCTGGCCTCACCACCAGGAAGAACTCTGAGGAAACCGTGTCCACCCTGGTTTGGGGTGGAAGACATGGTTCTAAAGATTTCCCAGGCACAGCAGGAAATGTGCAGGTAACGTGAGCATCTCACAGCGCCCCCTCTGCCCCCCACTCAGCCTGGGCAAGACGCAGTCCATCAGGGGAGTGCTGGGGCCGAGGCGTAGTGCCCTAGTCCCAGCTGTGTGGCTGCCACCTCTAGGGCTAGACAATGTGACCAGTGGGGACCAGGCTTTCCAGGACCCTGTCCCTATACAAACATTCTCCTCCCTCCCCGGACAGACAATGGTGGGACACGCCTTCACTCCCTTTGCAAAACTGTTGTTGATTCTGTTACTTTGTACCAACATGAGCACATCACCATGTTTCAAAGACCCCTGCCCCGGGCTCTGCCCCGCTGTGCCCGTGGCCACCTTGTGGGTTGGTGGGACAAGCAGCAGCATGCCAGGATATGGATGAGGAAACCAGGCAAACACATGTCCCACAGCCCATCTAAGGTTGCCTGGGGAGCAAGGGGCCAAGCCAGGACCCCAGCTGAGACCCCCGACTCAGGACTGTACCCCCCAGCCCTGCATCCAAGTGGTCCCTGGGCTCTGGAGGCGCTAGTCACAGGCCAGACCCAGAATGACAGGGTGTCGCCCTGCGCACAGGAAATCTGTGAGCTGCAGACGCTGAAGGAAGGAGCCAGAGCTCTGTGGTTAGTGGCAGGATGGGGCAGAGGGGCTACCAGACGACCTGCCACATCACCGCAGCCAGGCGCTGTCTCAGGGCTCTGCGGTTGGCCCCACTGTGGCCTGGTGGCTGTGAAGGCATGTGTCTGACGAGGCGGTGGCCCTGAGCGGTGCCTGCTGGGTGCTCAGTCTGGAAACCACTGCTGTCCCTGTTGGCGAGGGGAGGGGCGGGGGGTCCGGGCAGATGCCTGATGGGCTCTGAACACCAGGGGAGGCCAATAGAAGTGAGCCTGCTGCCCCTCGACCCAAGGACCTGGTCCCCGACCTCCGGGCCCCCGTGGGCCAAGTCGAGGGCTCTCCTCTGCGGGAAATCTGCTTCTTCCCCCCTGTCGTCCTCTCGGGCTAATGAGGAGCTTATGGCCTCCCACCTCAGCCCCTCCCCACCCCAGCAGCTCCCCCAGGACCAGGGCAGTGCCCGGCCTGGGACAGCAGGGAGCCTTCCTGAGCTGGGGTGTCCCACCCCCATACCCAGGCTTGAGCCACGTCTAGTTTGTGTCCCACAGCCGTCCACTCACTGACCCCCCGATGGTCTTCCTGGTCCTGGCCCTCCCCCTCCCCAGATCCCCCATCATACTTGCCTCACCCTCCCCACCCATCCCTGAAGGGTCCGCTTAAACCCGCCACCTGCGAAGTCACCACTGGCCCCCCTGACGCCACAGGCCTCCCCACTCTGCACCCCATCATACGCGACAGCGTCTTTGCCCCCAGCACCCTCGGGCAGGCCCAGCTCTCTTGTGGACCTTTTAAACTCCAGCCCAGCGGCCACAGGCATGTTGCGCATTTACGGGTTACGGTGCACACACCTACATACGCGGGTCCACACACATGTGTGTGCGTGGCCGGCCCCACAGGTGCACGTGTTAGCACACACACGCATGTGAACATGTGCACACGGACCACTCAACACACACACGTGTGTGACTTACGATGTGCACGTGTGTGTGCACAGACTAGTGTCCACCTGTGTTTCAGCCGGCCTGTGCTGAGAGGAGCAGCTGGGATGCCCCAGCAGCAACGAGCCCACCCGGCCCCCCGATCTTCTAATTCGGTTTCCCGGTTAAGGAGCCAGGACTCCATGGAGGGATGGCTGATTCTGGGGCCCAGTGGAAAACACGAGGGGTGCCTGGAGTGCCTCTGGGTGCCAGAGAGAGGGAAGGTGCTCTTCGCAAGGATGGGAGTATCCAAGGGACACAGGGGTCAGCCTGACAGCCAGCTAGAGGTAACATAGTAGGGGTCACAACTCAGCGTGTAGA
The DNA here is from genome assembly GCF_010015895.1 of Lontra canadensis. NCBI lineage: Eukaryota > Metazoa > Chordata > Mammalia > Carnivora > Mustelidae > Lontra > Lontra canadensis. The sequence continues at coordinate 1,368,357 of NW_022631019.1, read as the reverse complement.
ATAAACATGCATGAGTTCGCACGGGTGTCAAGGAACCGTCGAGGGAAGGCTGGGTGGGAGGTAGGGAGGGGAGGGACAGACTTTCTTGCTGAAAGACAGCCGTATAGACACCACCTACAGGATGTGTCATTCAATCTTCCCCACCCCGGGGAGCCCCATGGAGGAGCAACCCCAGGATGCCTCCTGAGCCAGGTGACCCAGCACGACATCCCTGCGATGTCATGCAGACCCCAGGGGCCCCTGTACGATGTGACAGAGGGGAACCTCGCCTCGAGGTTGTTCTTTCCCAAACCCACAGCCCAAATCTAACCATGAGAAAAACTTCAGACGAACCCGGAGTGGGGACATTCTCCGGGACACCTGGCCGTTCCCCCTCAAGACTGCCAAGGTCAGAAAACCAAGGAACCCCAGGAGAGACCAGAGGCTTCATGCCATGTGGACCCGGGACGGCATCCTGAGACAGAAGGACAGTAACAGGTGCATCGGAACAGAGTGAGGCATATGGGTCCTGTGGCAGGCCCTGCTGTGTCCTCTGGCATCTGTTCAAGGTCACGTTAACAAAGGAGGTGCTGGACACGGGACATTAGGAGGGTCTCCAGGAAGACTGACCAGGTGTCCTGGAGAAGGTCCCACTCTGGGTTAGTCCGATGTTTCTCTCAAGATGACCCTGGAATTACAGGGTTTGGGAAAGAATCTGGAGAAGGAGGGAGTATAGGGACACTCTGTTCTCTCTTTGCAGCTTTTCTGTTCATCTAAAATTATTCCCAAAATTAAAAGTTTATTTTAAAAAATCACCCTAACACTGTGCCTTAATATAGCCAATGTTCAAATCTAGAAGCTGGCTAATGGCCTGTTGCTGATTCATTCCCTCTAATCTCTGAGCACCTACTATGCGCCAGCAGAGACTGTGATCACCGTGAGGCCGGCACCCACGATGGCCCTGGATTCAAAGGACACCGAGGCCCCTGGCCACAGGTCGGTGAGCACCCCGCAGACACTAGGACAGTGAAGGCCTGTCCCCTGGTAGGTAACCAGGTGTCACCAGGACCACAATGTCCTGACTCCTGAGACAGAGGTGGCCCTCAGCTACCGGGGGGGAGGGAGGGAATGGGGCGGGCAAAGGGTCCCTGCAAATCAGAGCCCCACACACACCCAAGCACAGTGACCTCGAGGTGCCCTATAGTTAGCTCAGCCCTTGGCCCCCAGCAAGGAGGCTCCCCAAGTATGGTGTAGAGATGAATGATGGGTCCCATTTCAAACGAATCCCGCTAATGACTGTTTAGCACGCCCATAACTTCCCCAACAAAACTCAGCCTGCGAATCCCCAATGAGGCCGGGTCCTTGATTAATGCTAATGGCTTTTCTCACCAGCTGTGAAAATGCATTTTCCATAATTTAGCTGTCATTACAATGGGAAGGATTTATAAAACACACGCACACACTACGTGCTTGAAGGGCCTGGAGGGGAACAGCCAGAGGAGGAGCCTGGAAGCAGCAGGTCCTGCCCCCCCCAAGTGCAGGCATGGGCTCGCGGCCACACCTGGACGCCGGCCTGGCTCCCAGACCTGGACGCATTGCCGGCTGCCTTGCCGTCCAGAGCCTCTGCCTGGGGCCAGGCTGGAGTGGAAGGACCCACTGGCTGGGAACAGGATGTCCCCCCTTTCCTAGAAGGAAGGAAGGAAGGAAGGAAGGAAGGAAGGAAGGAAGGAAGGAAAGGGGCCCTCCTTGTTCTCAGTCCTGGTGCAACACCCGTGCTCCCCCACACCTGGGGTCCAGGCCCCAGGAAGAAACGGAGGACCCCAAGCCCCGTAGTGCCCAGAGCCCCCTTTAAAGATGCAAGTGAGACCTCTCTGGGTCATGGGCTGTGGGAGGGCTGGCACCGAAGCCAGAAAGTGATCCTGACACCATGGTCTGGGTCACATGGCGGCCCCGGCCAAGGACAAGAGCCCCAGGTGAGGGGGCTGGCGGCCGGCAAGGGCGAACCACTGACCACGGCCCCGACCCAGCCCCCCAAGCGCAAATCTAGAAAGGGCACGGGGGTCAGGGTGGCAGGGGACGGCCCAAAGCAAAGGCAGCGACGAATCAATTAGCGCGCGGCCTTCCGAGCCCCCAGCACGCTTCGCTTCAGTGAGCAGATCCCGGCGGCCGCGGCAGGCCCGGACCCCACCGCCGCGGAGACTTTCTCCTTCTTGTTTTAATCTTGCGCCGAGCCCGGCCTTTCGCCTCCAGCCCGTCTAATTGAAACTAATCTTCGCGGGCAAGGCCTGTCTCTTCCCCCTAATCCTCCTCGGAGGAAGTTCACATGGTCCCAATTACAGCCACACCGGCCCCTTTTATTCCCGTCCGCGTCTCCCTCTGCCAGCCTCCTTTTTTGAAAGTCTGCATTATTAACTCCATGCTTGCGAGTTCCTGCCTGTCACAGGGCCGCGAGATGCTATCGCGGGCTGCCACGGATAAGGTTACCACGAAAGCATTTTATGGATTACATTTCGCACAAAGGCGATAGAGGGCATGATAGCGCAGAACCGGTGAGCTCCGCGGGCTGGGGCGGGGGGGGCGGAGGCGGCTGGCTGGGGGCCCGGGCTCTCCCACTGGCAGCCTGAGGGCCGGAGTCAAGGGGGGATCGGGAAGCTTCTGGGGGGCAGAGAGGAACAGAAGGGGAGCAGCTGCGCGGCCTCAGCTGACCCCCGACGAGGGCGGCCCCGAGGGGGAGATGGGGGCCCTGGAGCCAGCCTCTGTAGGGCCACAAGCCAAACGGAAATCCTACATTTCCAGTCTGTCGAGAACGTCAAGTTTCCGTGCTCGGAGCAGGAAGCCCATCGCCGTGTGGGCACGCTGGTTACTGTGGCCCATCAGACCTCGGTCTGGCAAAAGGGATGTTGCTGATTAGGGTTTTTTTTAAAAGAAACTAAAATAATCACTAGTTAAAGAAAGCAGTGTTGTGGGTTTTTGTTTTTGTTTTTTTAAGTCTCCAAACCCGGAGATGGCGGGGGGGGGGGGGGGGTCAGGGACACAAGGACAAGTCATCCCCAAGTTCTGCCCACTGCCTTGCAGGGTCTCTGGCAAGGGTCTGTCATCCTTGACCTTGACTTAGGGCCTGCTGCTAGTTTGGGGCTGAAAGCTAGAGATGCTTGAATCACTCACCCACCTTCACCTCCATCCTGCACACTGGCCAGCAGCCACAGCTTTTCTAGAACAGTCCATGGACAGGGAAGGAACTCTCCATGGGAAAGTCCCAACCAAGGCACCACTGGGTGGGACCCTCCCAGCACACATGCTCCCCGGAACCTCCACACGTCTCTGCCCCCTGAGGCAGGATGCAGAGGCCTGGGTTACAGGTGGCTGTGGGCCCATCCCTCAAAGTTCTGGCTCGTGGGCTGAGCTGTAGGACAGCCACAAGGTGAGCCCCAGCCAGGCGCCACACCCAGAAGCAGAAACCTTTCTCAGTCTCAGGCACCCGCTGTGCAGCCCCCATAGGGCCTGGACCCCAGCCCCAGCCAGCTGGCTCTGCCCGATGTCACCTTCCTGCAGCCTCTTCTCCGGAAGTCCCCAGGCCCACCCAGACAGCGGCTCCAGGTCTGGCTTTCCCACCTGCAGTGTGAACTGTCCCTCTCAACCCAGAAAGGTGAGAGCAAGATCAGAGAGGGTCTGCCATGCCACCGAGCCCTGGGCCTGAGCCGGACGTGTGTTGTCCCAAAGAAGTCACTCCCCTCCTCCGATTTCTGTCAGAGACCTTTGCTGAATTTGGGCTCAGCATCCTGCCTGCCTCCTCCAGGCAGCCCCTCAAGAAGGAGTGGGAGTCCAGCCCCCAGCCGGGAGTGAGCCCCCAGCAGCCGGACCAGACCCCCAGCTCAGGCTGCGTCTCAGGCCCCGGCCTTCAGCATGGAGCAGACACGGCCCAGACTCAGCCCAGAGCCTCCCCGGGCCTGGAGGGGCGGGAGGGGGCGGGGAGGGTGGCGAGGAGGCCGGACAAGGAGGCACAGGAAGCCACAGCGGTCCTGGTCAAAAGCAGAAGCACGGAATAAAGGGACACAACGTGACATCAGGACGGCCGATGGGAAAGGCTGAGGATGCTGGTGCCGGCGAGGGTGGGGAGCATCTGAGGTTCAGCGCAGCGGGGCAGCCATTCTGGAAAATGCTCGGGGGTTTCCTTTAAAGTTAAACCTAAACGTACCACAGACCCCGCCATTCCACTTGTAGGTGTCCCCCCAAGAAACGAACATGTGTGTCCACCCAGAGACACGTCAGTTAACGTCCCGAGCAACTGAAGTCATGTAACCCCACAGAGCAAGGTGCCCAGAAGCCCGTCCCCGGGGACCGAATCAGCGCCCCGCGTCCCGCCCCCGCGCAGCCAACCCTGAACGACGGGGCTGTGAACTGTGCGGATCCACTTAAATGCGGGGTTTTTCTGTAAATACAGTGCGGTCCTAGAATGTACTTTCTCTTCCTTGTGATTTTCTCAGTAACACTTTCTTTCCTCTAGCTTACTTTATCGTAAGATTACAGTCTATCACACGCGCTACATAGAAAACACGTGTTAACCGACTATATTCCCAGTAAGGCTTTTGGCAACAGTAGGCTGTAAGTTTTCGGGGGAGTCCAAAGTCGTACACAGATCTCCACCATGCAGGAGGCATGTGCCTCCCAACCCCTGCCTGGTTCAAGGGTCAACTGCAACGATATAATGTATTAATATTCCCAGTGGACATGTGCAGTGGATACAATGTAGTATTGTCTACACTGGTGTTGTGATAGAAACGATGGATCCGTATTCACCGGCTATGTGTGATGGATCCAACGTAGTAATGTCTACAGTGGACACGCGCTGGATACAATGCATGGATACATTCAGCCCCCAACTAGCCGGCAGAGCAAAGGGCGGACATGGGTCACAAGTTAACAGGCCAAGGGAAAGAAGCCAGATGGAAAAGGACGTGACTGTACTACACTCACCGATGGTGATAGGAATCAGATCTTTGCCTTGGAGGCTGAGGGGCGTTGTCTGCAAAGGACGGGAGAGAACTTTCGGGGGTGGCACTGTGCTCTAACGTGACCTGGCCAGGTGCTCGTATGGTTATACACTTGTCAAAACTCATCTAACTGGACACCTAGACTGGGTACATTTTCTTTCCTTTTTTTTTTTTTTTTTAAGATTTACGTATTTATTTTGAGAGAGAGAACGTGTGCGTGTGTATCCGCAGCGGCGGGGGACAGGGAGAGGGAGAATCTCAAGCAGATCCCTGGCCAAGCGCAGAGCCCAATGTGGGCCTCGATCCCGCAACCCAGAGATCATGACCTGAGCTAAAACCCAGAGTTGGGCGATTAACTGACTGAGACCCCAGGCGCCCCTAACTGGGTACATTTTCTAATTGTGCTAAAATATACACAACTTAGAATCTACTATTTAAACCATTTTAAGTGTACAGTTCAGTGGCATTAAGCACATACAACTTAGGCGAACACCCCTGCAGTCCATATCCAGAACTTTCCACCTCCCCAAACGGAAACTCTGTCCCCGTTAAACACTAGCCTCCATTCTCCTCCCCCCAGCCCGTGGCGCCCCTCTTCTACTGTCTGTTTCTATGAATTTGATGACTCCAGGGACCTTGTGAGAATAGAATCCTATAGGATTTGTCTTTTTGGGACTGGTTGGTTTCACTCAGTGTGACTGTCCTCAAGGTTCACCCATGCTCTGGCCACGTCCGGGTTTCCTTCCTGCTGAGGGATAAGCAGCAGCCGTTGTACGGGAAGCCCCCAGCGGGCTTAGCCGTTCGTCCGTCAGGGAGCGCTTCACTTGTTCCCTCGTTCTAACTCCCACGCTGCTGTGAACACGGGTGTGCAAGCGTCTGTCCCAGTGTCTGCTTTCGGCCACTGAGTGTCCACCCAGAAGTGGATGTGCTGGGTCACGTGGCAATCCCACCTCTAACGTCTTCGGAGGAGGCGCTTGCCGCCCCGATGGCTCTGTTCTACGTTCCCACCGGCGCGCGCACGAGCCGTCCAGCTTCTCCACATCCCCGCCGGTACTTGCTGTGCGTCGTTCTAGAACAGCCATCCTAATAAAACGTTCTAGCAGACGCAAGCTACGCCTCGTGATCTAAAATTTGTAACATGAAAGAGATGCGACGAAACCACTGTCTTCTGTCCCTGCGCACCAAGAGGAGGGTGGGGTCTGAATGCACAGGTCGCATGGGAGCCCGGGGCCCTCGGGACGCAGAGGAGCGGGGAAGTCTAGGCGCCACCGTGGGCATCTTCCTCAGAGAAGCTGGGCGGCCCGGCTGCCTCCTCTGGGTCCCCTTCCTCCTTTCAACACTCAGCCCTGTCGAGACTTTTCTCTGGGAACCACCCCCGCCAGTGCTCAGAGGAGACTTGCTAGTGGGACCGGGTAGGGAGCTGCAGAAATGAGGCTGACCTAGCACTCTGTGCCCGTCCGTGTCGGACCATGGGGCCCTACATTCAAGACCACTGCCAGGCACAGCTCGGCTCGGCAGACGGGGGCAGGGGGGCTGCTCTGATGGAGAGACCCCTCCTCCGCGCCAGAGACATGGGGCAAAGAGCAGCACCCGGGGGGGTGGGGACAGCACCTTGGACCCCACAGCATTTGAAATAGAGGATTACGGAGTTCCCAAACATATCTCCCCCTAATTAACAATGAAGTTCCTGGGTTATGCGCACCCCACTGTGCGCCAACAAGGCCGCTGTTCTACCTAGGTCGTGAGCCGTGTCCTGAAGAAGCCTCATTCGGGCAGCTGTCCCAGCAGGGGACCAGCGCATCTGCGGGAGGTTGGCAGCAAGTTGGCGCCACGGCTCTGCCCCAGGGAAACGCAGGGCCTGCGACCACCTGCCTGCTTCCTGTTTTTAAGAATGAAACCGTCCCAAGGGTGCAATGAAGCAAGTTTTGGGAGCGCCCAATCCTGCGCAAGGCTGTGGAGGCTCCAGGCAGGAGACGGCAGGACCCAGGCGTCCCACTAGTAGGATCCCAGGGTTCCTGTGTTTAAGATCTCTTTCATAATGAACAATGTCTACGGCTTTTTTTTTTCCAGCTGTAGAACAGACAAAAGCATGACATGTATTCCGTAATGCTGCCACTGAGATCATGTACTCTGACGGCTGCGCCGTGTTCCTGGTGTGTGTCGTTAGCCTGCTAAGGCATCACAGCCACGTACCCAGATGGAGAGGCTTAGACAACAGACATTTCTTCTCTCACACTCGGAAGGCTGGACGTCCAAGACCCAGGTGTGGGCCGGGCTGGTCTCTCCTGAAGCCTCTCTCCTCGGCCTGTGGACGGTTGTCCCCTCTCTGTGTCCTCACACCACTGTCCCTCGGCACGTGCCTGTGTCCTGATCGCATCTCCTTTTTTCTTTTGAGAGAGAGAGTGAGCACGTGGCAGGGTCGGGGCAGGCGGGGGGCAGAGGGAGAGGGAGACAGAGAACACCAAACAGGCTCTTCTCCCAGCATGGAGCCCAACGCCGGGTTCAGTCTCACGACCCTAAGATCGTGACCTGAGCTGAAATCAAGAGTCGGACCCTCAACCATCAGAGCCACCAGGCGCCCCACCAATCCCTCCCGCTCATAAGGACCCCCGTCCTCTTGGATTATGACCCCCCTGACGACCTCATTTTAACGTAATGACCCCTTGTAAAGACCCCGTCTCCAAACACAACCCCATAAAGAGGTGCTGGGGGTCGGGACTCCAACACAGGAGTGTGGGGCGGAGGCCACCGTTCAGCGCCCACCTCTATGATTATGGTTTTTCTCTTTCTTCCTGGAACCTAGAAACACACTCTCTTGCCTCCTCTGCCCATTTGTATCATTGTAGCAGAGCAGCCCTTTCCGTGTTGAAAAGCCCAAAGCAAAAAGTGGCAGAAACCACCACCAAACCTCCCATCCTGGGACCCCCGTCTCCCAGCCTACGTGCCAAGCCGGTCACATGACTGGGTCGATAGAAGCCCAAGAGGCATGAGATCGTTGAGAGCCAGTGACATCTCTGCTGCCCTTCCCTGGACCATGCCTGGAAGCCACATGCCTGGGTCCTGTGTTGCAGAAGGAAGCAGCCTGGGTCCCTGAGACACCCCCTGGGGACACCCATTAAGGGCCTCCCTGCCCCCCCAGATCTCATAAGACTGAGACATGAACGAGAAACAAACCTCGCCTGTGGTAAGCCATGAGAGTTTAGGGCTTATTTTGTTCATCTTCGATAGCCAGCTGGTCCAGAATGATACCCAAACTTAAACTTTACATAAAAAAAAAGAAAGAAAGAAATATTAAGGGATTCTTCCCAACCAGCTCTGAGGTTAGACCCTAGATGCCACTCCCCTGGCCCGGACGTTTCTGAAAGCATTGTGGTGGAGAATCTGGGTATCGTCAGCTCAGGCTGAAAAGAAAGAAACTGGCCTGTGTGAGCGAAAACCAAGCCCCACGTGGGACCCTCTCTGGGGATTTGGTTTCAGCTCTGTTCTCCATGATACAAACTCCCGACGGACCCTGATTAAGTCTATGTCTAGACCTTAAAGCTCTCATGTGGTCGAAACTATTGCTAAGGTAGAATGATAAGTGAGAGGTGAAGTCATTAGTGGAGCAGGTGCGGAGGGGGCAGGCGGGGAGGGGTGGCCAGCCAGGGCAGTTCAGCAAGAGCTGGCGGTGTGGAGCGCAGCCGGGCGCATGGGGGGTATTGCTGGTGTATGCCCAGCACGGCCTGGACGGAGGCAGGCCTCAGGGCCTTACAAGGTTTCTGTCTTTATTTCCATGAAATCAGAGAAATTCGTTTTCAGGCTGCCGGTCATCAGGATTGATAGCTGGTGGTTCTGAAGGAAAGTTCTGGATTTTCAGACAAAAAGAAGACCTAGAATTTTGCCGAAACTGCTGGCTAGCTTTTACAGGGCACTTCCCAAGTGTGGAGACCCTGTTCTACAAAGGTCTTGCATACACCCAACTCCCACAAGAGCCCTGAGAAGCAGGACTGTTGTCATTCCCAGCTCAGAGCTGAGGAGGCAGAAGCCCGGTCAGTCATGCAGGAGAGGCCATGGCGTCCAGACCCCGCGGCCCCAGTGTGAGTGCCTGCATCTCACTGTGCGTGATGTGACGTTTGAAAGAGGCAGGTGAAACCATTCGCAACTCTCCCTCCGCCCCGAGGCTCTCAGCGTGTCTCTCCACGCACTGCCTCGGGTGGTAGACGCGTTCGTAAAATACACCAGGAACCTTTTGTCAGCTTAGTCCTCAGACAGCTAAAGATACGGGAGATCGACCTTTGGTACTTGCATTGTTTGTACCACAGCTCAATTTTGTAAATGACTATTTCATATTCAGCATTAAAGTACTTTTAATTTTGCTAGACTGTTACCGTGTATTACGGTACATCCCCCCCCTTCCTAGTAGCTTCAGCAGACCAATCCCCCCAACACAGAACTGAAAACGTCAGTGTGTATATTTGAGATGCCCAAGAAGGTGAGGCGTGGACATGACCATGATCGGAGATCAGAGAGATGTGGCCACAAACCAAAGAAAGCTGAAGGAGGCAAGGAAAGAAATCCCCCCAGAGCCTCTGGAGAAACGCGCCCTGCCGACACCTTGGCTTGGGGCTTCTGATTTCCCAAAGGTACTGCTCCCGTAAGCCCCAGTTCATGGTGATTTGTGACACTAAGATGTTAGGCCACCCAAAAGAGGAAAAATAAGCACAGACCATAGAAACAGACCCACAGAGGATCCAGACATCAGCGTTCTTAGGGAAGGCTAAACAAAGGCATATTTCAGAAAATAGAAAGTTTCACCAGAAATTTGAAATCTGTGAAAAATAATCAATGGGAATTTCAGAACTGAAAAAAAAATGTCTTCAAAAGAGCAGTAATATGGACAATGCATTTCTCAATAGATGTGACAGAAGCCAAGACATGGAGATGTTCTATCTCATGGGTTGGAATGAAGGAACAGTCGACTTAGAATTCGGACGCAAGGGGAAAACTTCAAACATAAAGACCAGTGGTTCCTCAAAATGTGAAACACAGATCATGTACATGACCAAAAATTCCACTCCTAGGTATACTCCCAAGAGAAATGAAAACATTTGTCCACGGGAGAATTTATACACAAATGTTTATAGCAGCTTTATACCCAAAAGCCAAAAAGAAGGGACAACCCAAATGTCCATCGATTGCTGAATGAGGAATAAATGTGGTCTCTCTAGACAGAGGAATATTAAGCCATAAAAGTGCCAGTTCATGCTACAAAATGGATAAACCTCAAAAACCGTACTGAAAAAAGCCAGACACAAAAGAACACATATCATTGTACAAAATGTCCGAACCGTCCAATGTATAGAGACACAAGGTAGATTAGTAGTTGCCTAAGGCTGGGGTGGGAAAGGAGGAGGGACTTTAAACAGGCAGGAGGTCTCTTTTTTGGGTGATGGAAATATTCTAAAATTAGACTGTGGTGGTGGTGGAGGTTGTATAACCCTGCAAATATACCAAAACCCAGTCACACCATGAATTTAATAGTGTGTAAATAAAGCTTAATAAAGTTGTCTTTAATGAAGGCCAAAAAAAACATTTGCAGACAAATAAAAACTAAGAAAACTGACACGGCAGCAACACACACACACCAACGCACACACACAACACATCACACACCATGACACATAGCATCACACACACACACATCACACACACAATCATACAACTAACACACAACCACACACCATCACATACACACCAGCATACATACACACACACATAGATATTAAAAAGAGTTCTCAAGCAGAAAGAAAATCGATCCAAACTGAAGAAATGAAATTAAGTACAGAGACGATTAAATACAGAGAAAAGATAACCAGGTGAATAAATATACGAGATTCTTGACTATATAAAACCACAATAGCATTTTATGGGGTTTTCTATATATGGTAGGAATAACATGTATCACAGCAAAAACACAAAACCAAGAGGGGATAAATGGAATAAGATGTTTATTCTAAGATGTTTCCATGGTCTTAGGAGTGAGAGTACTCAACTGTGGCAGATTTAACAAATCAAACATGCACGTTTTAATCTTTAGGGTAAAAACTAAAAGGAGAAGAAAACATCTATATCTAACAAGGTAATAGAGAGGGAAAAGAAGAAAACAACAGGAAACAAAAAGGAAAGAGAAAAACAGATTTGCTCCATAGAAAAACAATGTAGTCACACGGTAGAATTTAAATCCCAAAATATAAGTAACTATATGTAAAAGTACTAAGTGTTCCAATTAAAAGATAAAGAATGTCATACTCTATTTAAAAAAAAAAAGCTGCATGCTGCTTGTGATACACTTTAACTATAAAGACGTACAAATATTGAAACAAAAAAGATGGAAAAGGGGCGCCTGGGTTGCTCAGTGGGTTAAAGCCTCTGCCTTCGGCTCAGGTCATGATCTCAGGGTCCTGGGATCGAGCCCCGCATCGGGCTCTCTGCTCAGCGGGGAGCCTGCTTCCTCCTCTCTCTCTGCCTGCCTCTCTGCCTACTTGTGATCTCTGTCTTTCAAATAAATAAAATCTTTTTTTTTTAAAAAAGGGGGGGGAATGGATAAATCTGTGACTTATAAAACTAGCCAAAAGTAAATTCAAGTTTTGATACAATAATATCAAACAAGACAGCTCCGGAGAGAAGCAGCTGTGCTAGAAATCAAGGAGACGATCAGTGAAGGTAAAATGGTCCCCCTTTCAGGAAAATACAATAATTTCAAATTTATATGCATCTAATAATATAACTTCAAAGCATATAAGGGAACATTGACAGATATAAGGGAGAAATGAACAAAATTTTAATGATAATGGGAAATTTTTTACCTACCTCAGCCTGAAACTGAAAGAACCAATAGGCAGAAATTCACGAAGAATATATGAGTCTGAAAATGTGATTAAAATGAGGCTTCACAGATATACACCACCATACCCAAGGCCTGCATGATACACATTCTTTTCAAGCACATAAAGAATATTACCCAAAGTTTATCATATTCGGAGAGAAAAGAGACCTCACAAGTATCAAGGCAGGGCCCGGATGAGGATAACAAAGACAAAAAAGATGAGGAGACATGGACGCCTGGTTTCTTGCAAGTACAGAGTGGGCACTGGTCCATGGAATTAAGCTGGAAATCAATTTATGGAGATATTAGAATACAGGGAAAAAATTATCATAAGGAAAAAATTCTCAGAAAATAATAGAAGGGGCTTCCTTAGTCTGACAGAGAGCAAAAAGCTTAGATCATATATTGGGGAAGCAATGGCGAGGCACTGAAAGTTTTTCCCCAGAGATCAGAAATGAAACAGACATCTGCTCCTCCTACCCTGCACGGAGATCCTAGCCAGTGTAATACGGCAAGAAAAAAAATAAGATGCATCTGATTGGAAAGGAGGAAATAAAACTTCCATTATTTGCAGACAACATGACTTAATGTATAAAACATCTCTAAGAATCCACAGGGAAAAAAACATTTTAATGATCAAATAAATTCAGTCTGGTGTCTGGATACAAGGTCGATACATGAAAGTTGATCACATTCCCGTATGCTTGCACTGTGGTCGGCACGCGATTAGAAATGAGATGGATCACCCCACCCCACGTAAAACCTTGTTCAGATGTCCATACCGATTACCACCTACACACACACCCAAGAGAATACGAGAAGGTTTACGACTCCCATAATGAGGCTCTGCAGAGAGAGGTCCTGGCTCAGCTGTCTGAAAATGGCTGAAGGGGCTTGGAGAGGAGATGGGTCCAGGTCTCTATGGGGGTTTGGCAGTGGGGGGGGGAAGAGCTCCCACATATGGGCTGGGGGTCACATGGACAAAGAGCAGTTACACAGTAAAACAACGAAAAGTGGAATGATATCAGTGACATTAAAAAAACAAATACCTAAGAGCAAGTTTAAAATGTGCACTACCTCTCACAGAATGCTACAAGACCCTACTTTACAAAGGTCACACGGAACCTAAAGAAACAGGACTATGCCATGTTAGTGTGAAATACAGCATCGTCAAGCGTCTCTGAATTAATCATGGATTCAATATTAATTTTTTATTTGCAACAGGCTTTTATTGGTGGAAGGTGACAAGCCAGGTTTTTTTAAGATTTTATTTATTTATTTGAGAGCAAGAGAGCACAAGCCGGAGGAGGGAGCGGGACAAGACTCCAAACTGAGCCTCCGACCCACCGCCCTGAGATCATGACCCGAGCTAAAATCAAGAGTTGGACACTGAACCGAGTGAGCCCCCAGGTGCCCCGGCGACAAGCCAGACTTAAAGCGCACATGAAAACGGGCCAGGATCAGGAATAGCCAAGACAATCTTACAGGAGAACAAAGAAAAAGGACCTGCCCCACCAGACACCAACGTTTATTATGAAGCTCCAGTAAGTCAGGGGCAGTGACATTGGCACAAGGACAGACGAACGGACCCATGAAATAGACAGACACATGAACAGTCACTTGGTGTAGGTCCAACGCCATATTGCAGGGCAGCAGGGGAATATCGCTTCTTGGAGGAATAGTGCTGTGTCATCTGGATACGGAGAAGAAACCCGGACCTCCACACCGCACCACCCATAAGCATCGGTTCCTAAGACAACGTGAGCTCTAAATGTGAGAGGTGAGACAATCAAACTCCCAGAAGGGAACACAGGAGAAAATCTGCATGCTTCCGACGCAGGCCGGTATTTCCTGGACAGAATACGCAAACACCGACCATAAGGCAAACCGTGGACTGAAAGCAAACATAGCAAGTAGCAGACTTATATCCAGAACGTACACGGGTCATCTACAAACCAGCAAGAGCCAAAGGCAGCCTAGTAATTACATAATTAAAATGTGAGTAGGACTTGAACATGTTTTTCATAAACTCCCCCGTGTTGGTGACCACTCCGGCCCGCGGCGCCCCAGAAGGCGCATACAGCAGCGTCCAAGTAGCACGACCAGCTGCAGCCCCCGGGCGGGGGGGCGGGGGCACCATCCAAATGCCCATTGGCAGTAGATGCTAAGCCGTGGTCTAGAACGACGGGATACCGCGTAGCAAGAAGGGCGGCAGATCACAGCTCCGTGGGCTGTGGGTCTATGTCACAAACAATGCTGAGCACGAGGGTCCAGACACACAGAGGCCACGCCCGGGACTCCGTGTATATCAGGTTCAGAAAGAGGCCGCTCCAGGGTGTGCCGGGGGAGGTCAAGTGGTGTCTGCTCTGGGGAGGAACGTGGGGAAGTGACTGGGAGTAGACACTGGGGCCAGGTTGGGAGGTGGGGGTGCTCCATCTCCTGATTTGGGTGGTGGTGTCTCCAGTGAGGCAATGGCAGCAACACTGGGGCAGCTCTGGGCATGCGCCGGTGCCTCGGTTTACACTAACAGACGTGGGGACGAAAGTCGTCATTTTTTACCCCCATGAAAAGGTCCGCCGAGCCCCATTCTAGGACCGTGGAAATCAGATTTATTTACATGAGTGGTGTCACATACTCCTGTCCCCCCTCAGTCCACGCAGACCCCGTGATTCCTCCCCGTGCAGGCGACTGCATGCCGTGTGCACCTTGTGTCTCCGAGTGTCCCGCCGAGAAGGTACCCGCCTCATTGCCGCGTGTGGTCATGTTTGGGTTTTTCAAATGCATCTTCAACTCTGCAGAGAGGCCAGACGGGCAGCTGCCTCTCTCCTCCGCACACAAACCAACGTGTCCACCAGGTTCTAGGGCTGCCTCTGGCCTCTGCCAGGGGGCACCCGAAACTGACTGGTCCAATAGCAGCATTTCCAGAACGACAAGGAATAAGGGAGCCCCTCCTGCCGGCGACGCCATGGCTTTAGCCACAAGAGCACAGACAGAGGTTAGGAAGTCTCTGGACAATGATGGCCGGCACCAGTGCAGGGCGAGGCCACCCCGGGGAGGCTCGTGCACGGGAGCCCCTCAGCACGTGCCTTGGACGGCGCTAATGGTAGCTCTGGGCTTTGTCCCATGACCGCGTTGCCAATAAGGCAGTGGACTTATTTTGTGCAGTTTTGATCTCTTCTCAGCCTTCAGCAACAAATACTTCCGCTTAAATCCGCAAACGCTTTCTGCAGTCATTCTAGGACAAGAAGCACACACGAACACCCGGTTTTATCCAAAGGTCCCCGAGCTTTCTTTGGGAAAGGTGCAAAGGCAGTCGGGCTCCAAGCCTGTATTTGACAAAGTCTCATAAAGATAGTGCCCTGGGGGTTGTGGAGACGGATCCCTGGGCCCCGCAGTCCTCCAGGACCCTGTAGAAGAAAATGATTATTATTTGCATAATGGGATTTCTGTGGAAATCATAATTAATCTTAAACTTCATAGTAGCGAATGTTTGTGGACCGTTTGCTCCCCCCACTGTTTCATGCAATGCACCTCGCCGCCTGAAGGCCCTTTGAGGGGGTGGGGCTGTGCGTGGCCCATGGCCAGGCCCCCAGGAAGCACCCGGGAGAGGCTGGCGGGCCCCAGGGAAGGGCGCCAGTGGTTTGTCCATGCAGGGTCCAGGGTGGCAGAACCCACACTGGGGCTTCCGCGTGGCCCAGGCTGGCAGGGCGGCAGCCGGGCCAGGTGTGGGACCACAGGGGAAGGACCTGTGTTGGAGCGATGACCTGGAAAGTACCTCTCCTGATGTTTCACGCCCTGAGGGAACATTTAAAGGGCTAAGGGAGCTGAACCCATCCTGGATGGGGCCGCTTGATTTTTCCCAGATGACCTCACAGATGGGGACTCGCCGGGTCCACCACCTCCGCCACAGTCCAGCTCCAGCTCCGTCCTCCTCCCTCTCCCAACAGTCAGTCCCCCTGGGGCTCAGCCCTAAAGCCTGGACTCCAAACCCTCAAGTTTGGAAATCGGAGCCCCCAGATCTCCCAGGCCGCACATCCCAGTCGCACAGCCCAGCCCCGGCCAGGAGGCCAAGCTTTTGGAAGGCTCCGGGTGGTAGACGGCAGGGTGGGAGCCGCGTGCTGCCAGGGCGGTGCCGGGTTCGGGGAGAGGGCGGTGTGCACAAAGCCCCCATTCTCCTCGCCCACTGCCCTCCCCAGCCAGAGAAGGGAGAGCCAGGCCAGATTTCCCATGAAGGTTTTCTGTCGCTGCTCAGGCACCTCCCCCCAGCAAAGCCTCTTTGTCCCCCTGCTTCCTGGCCGGCCTCCATCTCTATAATCACCTCAAGCCCCCGAGGTCTGCGGTCCTTCCCCCAGCCAGCACCAGCCCGCAGGCCTGGGGCGGGGGCGCCTCCTCCCGCTCTCTCTACCCAGGACAGGCGGGCATTTGGGGGAAGCAGAAACAAATCAGGCTTGGGAGGGTGAGGCAAGGACATGGACTTGACCCCTCCGTCCCTGCCCAGGGGCCTCATCTCCAAGACAGAATCTCCCTGGAGGCCGTCGGAGGGTCCCTGAGGCTGTTCCCGGAGGCGTCCGGTTGCGGGGGTTGACTGACTCTGCTGGACAACCATCCCTCCCTGGTGTGTGCGTGCCGTCTCCCGCGCGCGGCGGCCACACTCAGCGCACAGGGGGCCATCTGAACGCGGCGAACCACGGCGGAGAACCACACAGCGCTGAACGTTCCACAGCGGAGACCGCGCCCACCGCCTGAGCAGAAGCAGGCACGCGCTCCCAGCCGCCTGCTCACTCCGAGTGCCCACGGAGTTCCACGAGTACTGGTTTGGGGGCCACGGGAGCTGTCAGCAAGGAGGTGAACTTGCCAACAGAGCGTCCACGTACAACGACGGTCGGCTGCGCTAAGAACCGCTGGCTCGTCCACTCGAAATGGTGGATTGTATCCGAGGAGACTTCCGTCTTGATACAGGACAACCAAAGGAAAAGAAAGCCGTGTCTGGGAGAAAGGAAACCTCCCCGTGGCGAGAATGCTCATGCTGGCGGCACGGGTCCCACAGCGCCTGCCGGTCACCCCAGACCCGCAGACTTCAGGGAGGGCCTCCTCCTGGACGGCCCCATGGACACGCGCTATCCCAGCCAACATCCAAGGGGGCCCTGCCCTCTCAGGACCGTCCCAGCCTCGACAAACCGTTATCAGTACCCTCTCACGTGGACAGCAGGTCACAGCCCAGCATGGCGACGGTGCAGGAGGGGATGGGCACAGGGTCTTTTCTCAGAAGGTGGACTTTGGCACAGACGCCACCTCGCTCCGCACCAGAGGCCACTGCTGTGCTCACAGAGGCCGAGCTGTGCCACGCTGCTCGCCAAGCGTCCGGCGGAAAGCCAGAAGGAGCTTGGTGCTGTGAGGGGAGAGAGGGGCCAGGGTGGCCCGTGGAACTGCCCCTGGGCCCTGCCCCCACGCCCAGCCGGGCAGGGAGAATGCGGAGGACGGTCACCCAGGGGCCATCTTCCTGCTGGCTCGCCGCAGCCTCGGCTGGCTCTATTAGGGAAAGTATGTTTTATTAATATTGGATATTAAAGTTTAATAGTGTGATTACAGCGGAAAAATGGGACTTCACCTTCGAGGAGTATTAGAGGATCCCGAGGAGAGCCTGCATGTGAGAGGGACATCCGTCACGGCCTCGCAGGACGGCTGCCTCCATCCATCACGCCCCAGGCGCCCCTCCGCAGCTGGTCGGCTGGCCACGCCGTGACTGCCCCGTGGTGCCAGCTTCCACCCCAGGGGCTCTGAGACCCCCAGGGATGGCCAGAGGGTGATGCGGGCTCCCCAAGGCCCCCAAAGAAGGGGGTCCTGCTCAGCACCCTGCTCCTCGCTGCCCACCCTGGCCACCCTCCCAGACACCCCTCCTTTGCTTTCTCTGTGTGGAAAAAACCCGGCGCAACATGGGGGCCTCTCAGACCCCTCTTCAGGGCCCCTTGCACAGGTGTGAGGACCAGAGGGCAAGGGGAGCGCTGGGCCTGCTGACGGAGGATTCTGGGAAGTGGAGGGCACTGCTGAGCCCCAGGATCCCTCCCGCCCCCACATCCAGGGCAGAGGCGTCCGGATGTGGACCCCAGGCCAGGCTCAGAGGCTGGTCAGCACAGCACCGCCTGGACCCAGCAGCCCCCTTCTGCTTTCATGCTCTCCACACCTGCCGTGACACCTGCTCCTCTCCGCCTGGCACCATGGCGGCCCCACTCACCTGTCCCTCTCCTGGACTCCAGGCACCCAGCCCCCCCGCCGACGTGCACCCAGCTTCCTTCTGCACAAGATGCTGCTGGACGTGTGTTGAGGGGAGGGGAACATTAATGAACACTTTGGGAAGATGCTGCAGGTGATCGACAGATCTGGTGACTGGGGACTGGCCTGGAGGTGGGGGTCCCAGCAGCACCCACACTCCCCAACTGAACACACAAGGGCTGGAAGGGCTAGGAAATGGCTGCGTGGCAGAGGGCAGACCCCGGCCCCTGGTGCTCACTCTCCAGCCCGTGTGGACATCACTAACTGACTGTCCGTCCCCAGCCATCCCCGCTGCACCCAACCTGGGCAACCGAGAGTGATCAGAGAGGCACTTGAAGGATATGTGGTCCGCAGCGCAGGGCGGGGCAGCCTGGAGTCCCCGGGTCCCCCAGAAAGGAGAGAATGCAGATTTCACTCACCGCCCTGCTCTTGGCTGAGCTCAGGGTTTAGCCCGGGGCTGGCGCAGAGCAAGGGTTTAATACATGATCTTGAAAGACCACTCTGAACCAGAAAGGCCCCTTTGGGCTCAGGACCCAAGAGAACAAAGAAAAGTGGCTGCAGTAAGGACCCCACCAGGCCTCCCTGGCGAGCTGAGGTCACCTCGGGGCAGGAGCAGCTCATCCCGGCTCCTCTGGGGAGGGCTGGACAGAGCTGCTGAGAAGACGCCCAGCAGGCTCCCAGGCAGGAACCATTTGTGCGGCTGCTGGGCCCTTCCTGGGAAGGAGTTAGTGTAAAAAGTGGCAGAAGCAGTGACTGGAAACAGATCCTCCTGGCAAAGTGCCCCACGGGCAGTGACCTCACCCAGAAGTGACCACTTGGCGACGGTGTGTGGATAGGTGGAGACCCCACCAGGGCGCCCATCTTGTGCCCTGCTGGGGAGGGTCCTGAGAGCCTGGACCCCCAAGGGCAGAGCCAAGATGGGGCAGGGGAGGGGGGCAAGTGTAAGGATGGGTACAGCTGGAGTCGCCCTCCAAGGAGTCCGGGGCGGGTGTCGCAGGGCTCACCCCAGCAGCTTCCCACCACACAGCAGTCCTGGGTCAGCCCTAGAGGGGACTCCGCAGCCCTGGAGCCCAGAGGCAGACAGAATGGGAGGCACATGCCCAGGATTGCCTGGAGAAACCCCGCGAGGCCTCAGACTGTGCCACCACTCCTGGGTGCACCCCCACGGGAGGTAATAGGGATGCACGGGAAGATGTTAGCTGACCGCATGGTTCTTCTGTCACTGGGGGCTCCACGGCCGTAGTACAGGAGGACTAGACCCATGGGCACCTGCACCCCTGCTTTGTGATTCTTGGGGATTAAGGGGGACTCAGGGCTGGGGAGTGGCTGGCGGCCAGGCAGGGGGGGTCCTTGTCTCTTCCCAGATACTGTTGTACATTCTGAACTTCATATTAGGTTAAAATTTTCCAATCAAAGGTAAATATCTTCACGCATGTCTGACCATATCTGTCTCTCGCCCAAGAAACACTGTTCTCCCCCAAAACGGAGGAAGGCATGTGCGTTGCAGAGACACAGGGGCGGGGGTTCCTCTCTGGGTTGGAAAATTGTATCGGACTCATGAGGATGTCACCAGAATTTCAAACACTGCAGTGCAACATGGTAGCCACTAACTGGAAGGACGATTTCCATTTAAATAAATTAAAATAAATAAAATTTAGAATCCAGCTCCCAAGTCACACTAGCTACATCTCAAATGCTCAACACGCACCCGGGACCACCCCCGGGCCACACAGCTGTGGGACACTCCCGGCATCGCAGAGTGCTCTGAGGCGGGGCTCCGGACACCCTCAGCCACCGAGGCAGGCTGTGCGCGCTGTGGCCTCCAGCCGGATCTCCTAGGGCTCTCCCACGCACAATAGGACTTCAATAAATGCTCAGAGAGCTGCGTCCGCATTTGTACCCAGAGCTGGGCACAGGGGGATGTGGGAAGGAGAGGCTGGTCAGGGAGGGCTTCCTGGAAGAAGTGGAGCGTCAGGCAGCAGGGTGAGCAGGGGACTTGAGGAAGGACTAGAGAGGACAGTGGAGGCACCGGGTCAGGGACCACAGCACAAACCTTGGAGGAGGTGGGAGCCCTCCTAGAGGACAGCACGGATGACATTGGTGGGTGACACAGGCCCGGGGGGTGCGGGCGCTCAGGAGAGGTCTCCGCGCCCCACGCTTCCCTGCCGGCAGCCTTCCCGAGGGTTCTGACGAGCAGAAACCCTTTCTTCAGGGAGGCTTGGACCCCACGGAAGTTGGAGGGGAGGGGTCGGTGCCGGACACAGGGCAGTCCGGGCCTGGTGGGGCCATGCGTGCAGCATGGCCGTGGTGGCGGGGGGATCTTGGGGCCTCGGGGGCTCATGCTGCCACACTTTCTCCGCCCCGAGACCCCGGGCACAACCCCCACGGCCCGAGCCTAGTGACGGTTACTTAAAGCTCGAGGAGAAAATAATGCACCCAAAGAAACTCCTTTCCTCATGTTGTGTTTTTTATTTAATTTTCCAACGAACACCCTCTTTTATCATCCAAAACCGTGAAAGTAAATTAAGAAGAAATGGGTTTCTTTCAATTAGGCTCAGCGTTGCTTTGAGTAACTGCCTATAATTCTATTTAATGAAAAAATAAAATCATTATTCCACGTCTCCCCCTGCCCTGTCACAAGCCCACAGACGGGCTCCATTAGCGTGCACCGTAGATTTATTTAATTAGAAAAATATTTTGTTTTCTCTGATACTTTGGGAAAAGAAAAAAAAAACCCTCCAGGCACAAAATTAATCAAATCTGTTACCTGGTGGTTAATGGCTCCCGCACGGGCATCTCTCTGTCCACGCAGCAGCTCCCACCCCTGTGTCTCCCCCCGATCTGGCCACGTACCACCCACGGGTCCCACCACGCCTGCCTGGCTGTGTCTGGCAAACTCCGACTCCAAGACCGTTGCCGCGGGGTGGGGAGCCCCCCCCATGGCGGTCACACGGGGAAAGGAGCCAAATTCTGTAGTCGCCGAACGCCAGTCCTCTGGGCGAGCGCGCGGCGCGCAGGAAGCCGGAGCCCGGACGAACACGTGCTGCTCATTAAACCAGGGCCCCTGTGACCGCCCCGTCCCAGCCTGGCCCACCAGAGGCTCATCCGGTCCCCGGGGGCCCGCACGGCGTCCAGAGCCGACAGAGGAGCCGGGACAGGGACCAGCCAACCATACACAAGAACCTCCCACTCCAGGAGACTAATGACCCCACAGGGTGACCCCACCCACACCTCAGTGCCCTCGACTGCCCAGCAGGAGTGTATCCTGCAGCACATGTCCCTCTCCCCGAGGCAGGCCAGCACCTGTGTCCCTGAGGCCTCCGGGCCCCCTGACCTCTGTCTAGGCTCTCGTGCCCTCACAGGGCTCTAGCTTCTCACGACTCACGTGCTAGGTCCCCTGCCCAGCCCGTGGGGCCACTTCTTGAACTCTGTCCATCCTGAGTGGACAAGAGGGGGCCTACTCACAGGTCGCGCAGTGCAGACTCCGACTTTGGAGCACTGGTTCCTGCAGGAGGGACCTATGTGATCAGAACGAGGTGGCACAGAAAACCCAGCTCTCTGCGGTTTGTAGCCAGACCCTCCCCTCTCAACTCCCACACTTAGAACCGGCCGGGGCTGCCAGCTCGGGCTCCTGTCCAAGAACCGGGGGAGCAGCAAGCTGTGTGGCCCTTTGCCCCGCCTACCTGCCTCAGTCTCCCCTCCCACACTACGGAGCAGCTTGAGGGGGCCCAAATACCTCAGTGTACATCGGCCCCCGGCCCAAGCTCAGGAGAACCAAGCGTAGATGCTAGGAAGGCAGCTAGCGGGGAAATCAGGGCGGGCAGCCCGTCACCCACAGCCCTCACCCTTGTCCACGATGACATTCTCAGAGCCCAAGCCCAGATCCCCACCTCCCAGGCCCTGCAGATGGCTGAGACCCTGCCACCTCGAGCCTGAGGGCTCCAGCACCCCCGCCCTCCTGGACACACCTGGGAGGGGGCCTCCCCTGCGGAAGACCAGGCTGTGCGTGGAACGCGGCCTCCCTCTGCTGGCGGCTGCATGCAATGACCACAGGAGGTAATCCCGGGAGGCCACTCTCAGGACCGCTGGGGATCCTGGGGCCCACAGGCCGGGAGGGTGAGGGCTGCGGGGGCTGAGAAAGCAGGTGGTCTCCACCCTCCCTACAAGGACCTGCGCTGGCTGTGGCAGGCAGAGCCGGCACGCGCTGAGCAGGCAGGCCCTGGGCTGCCCCGGGGGACAGTCTCCCTGATCCCCAGCAGCCCAAATCACTGGGAAGGAGACTGAGGCCCAGACAAGGTCAGTGATCTGTAGGTGAGGTCATGCTCGGGGAAGAGCCCTGCCTCTCGGTAGGTCACTCCCCGCCCCCGAACAGAGTCTTCCCCCACTGGCCAGACGGGGAAGCTGAGACATGAAGAACCAGGGTCCTCACTGGCCTTTCCTGCCCCCCTTTGCTCGGCAGGCTGCCCGGGGCTGGGCTGTCTCGACGGCGGTGCCCCAGAGGGCAGTGCCCGGCAATGGAAGGGGCTGAGATGGACCTCAGACGCAGGGGCCCCGGTGCTGCCCTCCCAGCCCACAAGACCTCCTTCCAAAGCAGCTGGGGGCAGGAGGCCGGGAGGGGTGGTGAGCTACAGTCTCCAGGTGCAGGCATCTGGGGTTGGACCCGGCCCAGGGGTCCTCTATCCTGCACACTGCTGGGCAACCCCCGGGTCCCAGCTCCCCACCCTGCTCACCCTTCATCAGCTCAAGGCCTGACTTCACCAGTGGCCAGTGTCCACACCCCCAACTTACACAGTCCCACACCTGGCCTCTGGCCCCCAACAGCACCCCTTCCCTGGTGCCCCAGGGCCTGGCCATTCTATCCTGGAGCTGAAGGCCAAGGCTGGCTCAGAGATTACAGCTTCTGGTCCCACCGCACCGCCCCCACTCTGCCGCCCCCCCCACTGCCCTGGGCAGCAGCCGGGAGGACCCAGAGCCCGGGCAGATGAAGGGCTTCTCTCATCACCCCGTGAGCGGCTCCCCCTCCAGGGCCCTGCCGTCTCGGCAGGAATAAACAGCAGCCTGACTGTTTATCTGTCCTGACGGCAAAAGCTGGGACATTTCTGTCCACTGGGCCGTTGTTCCTGGGAGGCTGGGGGCTGTAGCAGGAAGCTGGCTGGAGCTGGGCCAGACTCCGAACCCAAGGCAGAGCTCACCGCGACCCCGCCCAGCTCGCTGGGAGCGTGGGGTCGCCACTCCTGCAGGCCTCCTGACCCAGACCCACAGCCCCCAGTTCCGGCTGGGCGCTCTCCGGGAGAGAACGACCCTCGGGGAGGAGATGGCGTCGGTCCCAGGCATCACCGACACCCCCGGGGAAAGCCAGGTGGGACGGTGGCGGCATGTGAGCCCGCCCTCCGGAGAGAGCACACAGCAGTCGGCGCAGAGCACGGCCTCTCCTGGTGACCTCGTGCCACCCCTGGACTCCCCTGGCCTCAGCTCCGCAACTGGGAGTAGGGGCGGGAGGGGGGGTCCAGGCTTTGCCGGCCCAAAGCTTCTCCGTGTGCGCTCCACGTGGGAAGAAAGACTAGAGAAGGAGGCACAGCGGGTGGGGGGGACCCCGCAGGCGCGAAGGGCCGCACGCCTGCCAGCGCGTGGGCGGGACTGGACAGGCCCCAGGTCTTACCGCATGCCTGGGGCACACGCCTGCGCATGTATGACACACATGTGCGCCCGTGTGTCAACATGGGGATGTGCGTTGCACACACCATCCAAATGCTTCACATGCGTGTGCACACAAACCTGAGTGTGCACCGACACACCAAAGCGTGTGAGCACTCTCACCCACACACGCACACACTCCCACACGTGGCGTGTGCACGCACACACAGACACGGGAGCTCCTGTATTTCCAACGCTCCGAGAAGCTCAGGGCATCCCGGCTAGAAGGCAGGAAGGAGGCTCATGGGATGGGGGCTGTCGGGTCAGAGCCTGCTGGAGGCAGTGCCCGTCTCCCCCAGGGCACCCCGGAGAGAGGGCAGCACAGAGGCTTGGTGGGTGGGCCTGGGTCTCTGCAGTCTTCGCTGTGAACAGGAGCCCCTCGGCCCACAGCCCGGGGCTGGTCAGAGCAGGAGGGCTGCAGCAAGCGTGGCCCCCACCGCTGCGCACACCCCTCACTCGTCTCATGAAGGGCCTGGGGCCAGAGGGCCTTCGGCGACAGCTCCGAGGGAGGGAGGCCCAGGGAAGACAGACACCGAGTCCCCCACCAGCCCAGATGAGGTCGAAGAGGTGGTTTTGTTTGAGTCCAAGAATAAAAGGCAATCGGATGATTCCGATGCTCCCCAGTGTTGTGGGGTCAAGGTTAGAGCGCTGGCAGCTGGCCAGGGGCCCTCAGTGCCGAGTGTGTGCCCTGTCCCTGGGGTCATGGGAAGGAATGGGATGGGGCTTCTCAGGGAGGCAACAGCTCACAGAATGGGGGCTCCGGGAACCCACAGACTCTGGCCAAGCAAGGCAACCCCGCTTTCCGGGACTCCCATACCCTGGCACCCATGACATCCCAGTATCTTTAGCTTCGACCTTGGAAGGGCTCCAGTGTACGGCCACGATACCAGCATTTTTTTAAATCCAGATCTCACCATCGACATCCTGAGATAGGGTCAGTGATTCCTGCACTCGGTTCATCCAGAAAGACCCGCGTGCCGCTGCCGGGAGTCGGGGCTGCCCACTGGCGCGAGCCCCGGCCCCAGCCGCGGCCCCAGCCACGGCCCCAGCCACGGCCCCAGCCACAGCTGCAGACGCTTCTCGCCAGGAGCAACTCCACCCCCGCGCCACGGATTTCCAGAAAGACGGAACGTGCTCCGGATGGCAGGGGGCTGAGAAGTCCGTCCTCGCGCTAGAAACCAGGGACAGCCCGTGACCAAGGCAAACCGGGCGGTCCCTCAACAAATAATTTAGAAAGAGCCCCTCACAGCGCACAGTGATGAATCCTTCGCCCCTCGGTCCATGGCGCTGTCTGGGAGGCGGCGTCGCACGACGGAAGGATGGGGTCTCTGAGTCCGGGCTCTGAATCTGGGCTGACCGGCGGAATCCAGCAGCTGCGGCCCCGGGGGCCGGGGTGTTCCGTGCTTCGTCTCCAAACAAGCTTGGCCCGCGTGTGGCAGAGTGAGACCCGGGTGCCCTGGCCTGCAGCCAGCCAGGCCCCGGACACGGAAGACCCCGCGGGACCTGCAGCCACTGCCCCCCCAGGCCCACGGCTGCGCAAGGACGCGCGAACCGCGGCCCGACCGGATCGTTTCAAGCTTCTGGGGTGGTTTGTTGCGTGGCTGTAGCTCCCGGTGCCGAGGGGAACTCCACGAGACAGAGCAGCCGGAGGCAGATATTCGGGGACGAGAATGCCCTCGCTACTTTCTAAAATACTGAGACTCAGAACAGCTTTTATGTTATTCTATGACATTTCACTTGTTTTCTTACTATACTCTTTCTGGAGTTCATTTATCTGCTTATACCTCGTTTTAGGATAATGGTGTATGTTTTTGCTCACTTTTGTAATATGCATGAACATTTCTAGATCTCAAATGTGGGAAATATTTCATTCCTTTGATTTTCCTGTACATGAAACGGAGACGCCGTTCAGCACTACGCTGTCTCGGCATTGCGGGGAACAAAAACGAGGCCCTCAGGACGGCCCTTCGGCTGTGGCTTTGTGGCTGCTGCTCTCGTGGCCCCGACAACACTCCAGACTGAAAACAAATCCCTGGTGATGCTCTGCCCGACCCAGGCCCCCATCCTCCCGCCGGGCCTGGGGGCACGGGCTGCCCCGGGATCCCTGGGGTCCGCCGAGCTACGTGATCAGACCCATTCATCTGACCTCTGGGCAGAGACCGAAGCCCAGGATAGGCTGGCAAGAGAAGGGTCACCACGTCCTTCATTCCAGGACGCCAGTGGCAACCAGGCTCCCGGTAGAGACACCTGCCACCAGCTTCCCTGACTCAAAAAACCCGTCTCCCTCCTGCTGCCCCCCGGGTCCCACTTGCTTCCAAGGGGTCTTGCTCCTTATAAAGTTAAAAACCAGATCTTCCTCAAGCTGTTGATAACACAGAAACCACACTATTCTTTTCCTTCTTTTAAAATTGCAACCATCCTTTTTTAAAGGAGGAAGAGTCATTAAATTCATTTCAACATTTTAGACATTTATAAGGAACTAAATTTTATTTCCTTTTTAAGTTCTTCCACTCTCTGATGAAACAAACCTCCCCGAGTACTTGTTAAACTCTCACAATTCTAATGAATTAAACTGACAAATACAGAAAAATCTTGAAATTATCTTCAAATTCCAGGGCTGCTCACACACTCAGGAAAGTCCCACTCAACTCAAAGTTCCAACTCTGGATCATCCGTTAACATGTTCACACGAGAGGCATGAGGCCAGTCTGTTGGATCCCGTAATGTGCCAAACTGTCTTAAATTTGCAAGTACTTAAAATACCAAACACAGAACGCCGGTTTCTAAATTCAGCAACATGACGCGCACAGGACAGCCTTGTTTCCGGTGTCATCTCTTCGCTTGATACCCATTCTCAAGGGGACAGAGATGGTCACTCCGCAGGGAATGACCACTGGTGGGACCCCCCCTCCCTGCCAGTGACCTTTCTCATGACCCACACAACCGAGCTTTTTATAACCGCCACGCAATGGACGTCAGACCTAAAAAGGGCTGCTCTCACAGTCGGAGCCCATGGGTTTAAATCGGTCAGCACTGAGTGCCCCTCGGAAAGCCGGCCACCCTCATTCAGGCATGAGCCGCAGAGCCCAGCAGAGCTGCTGTCACGCTCTGGACCTCATGCACGTTGGCCAAGAGATGAGTGGTGGTCGTAAGCCCCCGAGATTCTGGGTTTGGTTGCTCCAGCCCCGATGCTTACTAGCACGCTTCTCTTTGCTGGAAACGTCCTCCCAGCTGGTGCCGCGGATGCTTAATGCCGTCCGTGCTGTGGGTCAGCCCCGTGCGACTCTCAGACGTGGGTCCTTCCCGTCTTCCCTCTGTGGGATAGGACCGTGGCCCCTACGGGTAGCAGGACAGCTTTGAATCCTGCCTCTGCCCTCGGCTTAGAGTCCTGCTAACCGTGGCCGGGCAAACTCTCCAGCGACAGGCAGTCGTTTCAACAACCGCACACTGTACGTGACAGCAGGGTCTCCCACACGGGCTCCAGAGCACCGAGATCTAGAAGTCGGGGACGGGAGGTGTCTGGGACGGGCTGGGCTCAGGAATCCCAGCACCTCCACTTTGTCAAGTGACGAGCACGGGACGGGGTATTTGACCCTGCGTGCCTCCCGAACTGGTCACACTGTTTCCGTGCAGCCGTTGCTGAGGACCTTAGCATCTCACCACAACCCTCCCCAAGCCCCGCAGCAGGCAGAGCTTCTCCAGCCTCCCGACGTTGGGTTCAGCCGGTGGAACGGTGGGCCGTGCTCGGGCGAGGGCAGCCTCTGCCCGCCAGCTCCAGCAGAGCCCACCAGCTGCGACCACAAGTGACCAGCTGCTGTGTGACACGGATAGGTGTCTGACACGGATAGGTCCCGCTCCAGCCAGGACGGCCTTGGGACATTGGCTTTGGGGGAGAGAAAGCTCCCAGGAGGCTAGAAGCGTGGGACCCCTGTCACAACACAGCACAGTATTTCCTAAAACATGACTGAGACGACTGGGAAGGCAGATTTGCTTCAAAGGAACATGGGTCTCTGCGGGAGAAGGTTCTTGGTGGCCCTGGCTGGCTATCTGTGCCCCGAGAACCCGTGGTCTGTTCACGAGCGGGCAGGGTGGGGACAGGGCATCCAGAGATCCTCGGACGGCAGGGTCAAAAGATGCAACCCTTCCTCAGGGGTAGAAGTAGGAGACTTCAGATGAAGACCCAGCTGGGGACACAGACCAAGTCGGGGAAGGGGCTTCGCGCCTTTGGTGAGGCCCGCTGGCGGGTGCAGGTGGCCGCGGCTAGCTATACGGAGGGAACGCCTCTGGAAGGGAGTGTGGGTGAGGCTTCCGGAACGGGGAGCTACCTCAACTCAGAACACATTCCTCTTAAAGACTTGAGACAGAAGGATTGGCCAGAAGGCCACCAGCCTGGACTGACTGTTAAGGATAAAATATAACCGCAGGCTCACATTATATATACCAGGCAAGCAAGTCTCCGTGGCCGCCAAAGAGGTGATCCTCTCAGGTTCCCTCGGACATGGGCCCGGGCGCTCGTCTGGCTGGGCCCTTAGCCTCCGACTTCGGCGCAGGGCCCTGGCGTCCAGTGCCTCGCTCGCTGGGGGCTGCTTCTCCCTCTCCCTCTGCCCTCCGCCCCACTCGTGCTGCGAGCTCACTCGCAAGTAAATAAAACCTTTTTAACAATGAATACAGAATTAAAAAATTATTTTAAAAACAGGGCCCTGTCCCCGGGGAGGGAGCAGGGGCCCGGCGCGTACCAGGCCCATCTCTGCGCCTGTGCTCCACCTGGCCAGCCCACCTCTCCCTCGGGGCTCGCCCCCAGGTCTCTGGGTCGGGAGTCATAGCCAGACACAAGGTTCATCCTGAGATCTTGCTTGACGGCTTTCAGGGGTTGGAGAGAGAAGCAAACATTTCTGACCAAACATGGGGACAAGTGGTGTCCCCACCATGGCTGGCTCCCTCCTACTCACACCCCACGTCCATGGGAGAGCCTCCCGGCCCAGACCGCGGGTGCAGCCACGTGACCTGGGGGGTGGAGCACACCTGCCCCCCCAGCCCCAGTGGCTGCCGCTGAAATGCACCAGGACGGGCTCTGCCCTCGGCCCCCCCCACCCCACCCCCTTTATCAGTCTCCTAAAGCTGCCGCAAAAAATGGTCACAAACATAATGGCTTAAAACAATCAAAATTCATTCTTACACTATTGCGGAGGTCCGAAGTCCAAAACGGGTCTCACTGGGCTAAAATCATGATACCGTCGGGGCCGGCTCCTTCCTGAGGCTCCGGGGCGAGTCTGGGCCTCGCCTCGCCCGCATCCAGAAGTGTCTGTGTCCCTTGGCTTGTGGGCCCGCCTCCATCGCCACGGGCGGCCACATCTCTCCTCTCAGACTCAGACCCTGCTGCCCCCTGAAGACCTTGTCATGACCTTGGCCCACCTGTAACCAGGATGTCCCTCCTCTCGAGGTCCTTCGCCGGTGCCAGATGCCAAGTCCCCTTTGCCGTGGAAGGGCACACACTCGCCGGTTCTGGGGGGCGGCCTGCGGACATGTTTGGGGCTCCCCACTCTGCCCGCTGCACCTCACGGGAAAGCGTCGTGGCCTGGGGGGAAGCCGCACCTTCTGCCTGGGGTCTGGGGTGAGAAGGCCGGGAGCTGCCCCTGGCGGAGCGGAGCTGACCCCAGACGAGCGCAGAAGGGCCACAGGCACGGGGCGGCCATCCGTCTACGGCGTCTGTTCCCGCAGGAGAAGCTGGCGAGCTGAAGAAATGCTACTATTTTAAAATATTGTTAAATGTTGAAGTCCTTTGAGCGGAAATCCCACATCATAGAACATTACACCCCACAGTCCCCTCCTGACATCCAGGAAAGGGGCTTAAGAAGAAGCCCAAGGCCTCTCCCCACCTCCCCAGAGGCCCGTGGTGATGACAGTCACAAAGATGACTCTGCCATTAATGGGGCGGGCCCCTCACATGAGTCAGACCAGAAGGCTAGGGTCCCCGTGTCCTGGGGGGAGGGCAAGAGCTGTCTGCACGCCACCCACCAGTGACTGCAGCCCCCAGATCGCCACCTGTCCAGCTTTCTGGAGGGAACCTCTTCTGTCCTCCCCAGTTCTGGAGAGCTTAGAGCTGGAGCCGGGCCCTGGGCCGGGAGGCTGGGTCTGGCCTAGAGACTTCCGGCAGGGGCCTTGGATCCCCCCTGCGGGGTCTGAGGCTCTGAGCCACACTTGTCCCATGGCTGTACCCTCCCTGGCCTGCGAGGACTGGGAGCCCGCACCCACCCACCCTGCTCGAGACCAGGTGCTTCTCCTCAGTCCTGATGAGCCCACCCCTCTGGGCTGGAGAAGTGGGCACAGAACTTGTCTCCAGGGCCCGTGGGGAACCACAGTGGCCCTTACAGGAGGAGGGTGATCTGCCCGGCAGAGCAGAGGACGGGGAGGCTATGCAGAGGTGGGGCCTGGGACCCATCTGGGCCTTCCAAGGGTTTCAGGTAGGAGGACAGGGACAGCTCGGGGTTTGGCGAGAAGCAAAGGGAGAGTTCTCCAGGTGGGCCCCCTATCTTACAGGACCCCTGACCGGCATGCCCGTGTGGCGTCCTCCCCAGTGGGAGCCAGAAGTGTGCAAGATCTAGCTGGAAATGGTGAGCCTCCCTAAATTCATCAAAAAGCCCCCTCAAATATATTGTGTAGCTTTTTATTGGAAGCCATCAGATTCTAAAATTCATATGGAAAAGAAAACCTGAAAGACAGGCCAACTCTGGTCCAGCAGGTCATGCGACCATGAGCTAACAACGGTTTCTTCAGCTCGTAATGGTTGGAAACTATCAAAAGACTAGAATTTTGTGACACGTGGAAATGATGAGATGTAACTGTCAGTGGCCATATATAAAGCTTTATTGGCACACAGCCACGCCCACTGATTCCCTCTCCTTGGTGTTGAGCCCGTGGGACAGAGCCAGGCTGGCCGACAATGTGAGTTCTTACTCTTGGGGTTCCCCCTTGCTTTGGACCAGCACACGACCAGACTTCGCCCGCTCCCCGGGGCTTGCTGGGTCCTGCTGTGCGCTGGGCTCCTCCCGGCACCGGGAAGATGGTGGTCAAGGAGATGTATCCCTTCCCTGGTGAGCTGACAATCCAGAAGGGGGTCAGACAGGAAAGTGCATGACCGGGTGGGCTTGGGATGGGTGGCCAGAGAGCCCCTCTGAAGGGCAGACTCCAGACACAGAGCTGAGTTCACTTGCCAGGCACGCCAGTCCTGGAGGGAAGGCACTTCGGGAGGTGGGAGGGGCAGATGCCAAGCCCCCCGGGACAGAAAACCCCTGGAGTCCAGTGCAGTCTAGAGGGGACCCAGGGCTCAGCAGACAGCATGTTGCCGCCTCCCAGGGCCATTCTGCAGGAGCGGGGAGGGGTAAGGTGGGAGAAGCTAGCACCGGGCATGGCACAAGACAGGCGACAGGCGCTGGATGAATGTCCCTTCTTGTGAGCAGCGAGGCGGTCTGGGGGCGGGGCAGGCGCAGGCCCAGAGGGTCCAGGGCGGGGCAGGTGCTGGCACCAATGCTCTGCGTGGCGGTGACAGGCTCCTTGACCCGCCGTCAGTCGGGCTCCTGTGGCCTTCCTCTGCACTGGCCTCGTCCCTGGAGCCTGCCCTCAGCCTGCACGGTGCCGAGGCCCGAGCAAGACCCCCTGTCCCCGCTGTCTCCTCTCACTCATCGCCTGCCCCATGAGCGCCCCAGCCCTGTCCCTTGCTATCTGCCAGCCTCGTCCGGGCTGTGCACACACCTGCCGGGATCTCTCTCCCCCTCCACAGGAGTCCGGAATAAAGGCTTCCTCGCCGTGTTAACAGTGCGGAATGCTTTTGCTCTAACAGTGACCCGGATCTCGCCCAGCCAGGCCAGACTTGCTCCTCCTGTCCATCCCGAGACCACTGTCGGAGCGGGAGGGGGAGGCTCTCTCCCCAGACGGCACTGGGTGGCCTGAGTCTTCAGCCTCATGGGGGGATGGCTCTCTGGGCACACCGCCCATCTGCCGCACGGCATGAAGGCACACGGCGACCCCTACTAGCGCCCTGCTGGCCGACGTCGCCCAGGCCACGGAGGCCGCTGCTTGGCGGGCACCCCTGACCCAGGAGGGGCAGCTCCGCCTGACTCATTAATCTGACGCTGGCTCACGTGTCAAAGTGCACGCGATTTCTTGTAAAAATGATCTGGCTGCTAATTAGGCTGTTTATAACTTGTTCCCTGGTCACTAATGATAATTAACATGCAAATTAGCTCGGGGAGGGGAGGCTCTCAGGCCCCAGTTCATTACCCCGTTAATTACTGTTTGCATACTTAAACATCACAGATATAAATGGCAGCATTTAGTGTAATGGGCAGGATGATAATTATACCAACGACATTTCGAAAAGTCATTTCACTGTGTTATTTTTCTGTGTGATTAATGATTCTGTGCCTGGTTGATAAACTTCGTTTGTTCAAACCAACACAGGCTCTGCACACAAACCAGCCGGCAGGCCCATTCATCTCCGCGCTCCTCCCTGTTGGCTCCAAAGTTTCAGAGGAAGGGAGAGGCAAAGGAGAAAGTTGGGCTGCTTTGGGGAAAGAAACTTTCCAAACTTCTCCTTCCCTCCCTCTACCTTCCTCCCCTCCTTCCTTCCTCCTCTCCCTGTCAAGTTCCCTCTGGACAATGGCAACCCAACCCAACCCTGCTCTCCTGGAGCCAACATCCCAAAGAAAAAAGCCAACAACAGACAGGTGCGTGACACCGAGTAGTGAAGCAGATGAAGAGGCAGAGAAAACCGGGGAGCCGTTTTCGATGAGGGGGTCAGTGAAGGTCTCTCTAAGGAGGGACCAGTGAGCTCAAACCTGAAGGAAGTGAGGGAGGAAGGGTAGGGGAAGAGGGGCCGGCTGTGCAAAGGCCCTGGGGCAGGAACAGGCTTGTGGAGGAACGGGTGGGGTTGGGTACAGCAAGGGGGCCAGGATGGCTGGGCTGAGGGATGGGGCAGAAGCTGTTCATTTATGGACACCCCAGCAGTGTCCGTGAGAACATCTGAGGAAGAACCATTTCCACTGGCATATCTCAAATGTGCTCCTCCCTAAACCAAAGCTTCCCGCACAATAGCACCCCCAATGCAGGGGTGGCCCTGGGCAAGCCACCACATCTGCACCTGAGATTAAAGCAACCTAGGGCGACAGGTGGGCAGATGGGTGACAGGAATGGCAGGGGCGCTCCTCCCCTACCCCGCCCCGTTGCATTATTGATCAGGAGATCCAATAGGAGCCAGCCCAGTGACAGGTGTGGCGCCTGCCTGCCAGGCTGAGGGAGGGGTCCAGGCCTGTGGGTGGTCCGCAGCGAGGAGGAAGGGCCCTGAGAGGAGGGGGTCTCCCCACACAGCCTCCAGGCTCCAGAGGACGGCACGACGCCATCAAGTCCTGCCTGTCTGGCCATAGGGACAAGAGGCTGATATTTCACCTGGTGACAACCAGGTCCCGAGCCACCTCCGTCCCGGATCCCTGCCACTGTCTGGCTCCTGCTGCCACAGGTGAGCCTCTCGGAGTGAGGGAGGGGATCCTCAGAGTCCCAAGGGTGTCCCAGGCCCGGCAGCCAGGGGGCTCTGGGTGGGCTCCCACACCCTGGGGGTGACAGGATGGTGGGTGGATGCTGATCCCAGAGAAGTGACCAGAGCCTCGAATGGCTGCCCAGCCAGGAGGCACCCTGGACAGAGCCCACAGTCACCTTTTGGGGGCATTAGGTATCGTCACAGGCTGTTGCTAAGGGATTTCCCTCTCTAATTGGGGTTGGCTGAGACAGAATGTGTCTGCCTTCCTGCTGGGCACCTGGGGGAGGGGTAAGGGGTCAGGCAGCCCCAGGGAACCCCAGGGAGACAGTGCCATCACTGAGTGGATGCTTGGGCCTGGCCGTGTTGGCCTCCCCACCCTCATGTGCCAGGAGAGCAAGGCCTAGCCAGCTTGCCTCCAGGATCATGCCAAGGGTCATGCCAAGGGTCCCCACCTGGGACCCCTGTGCTGGGCTCTGGCTGTGGTGGCAGCTCCTGGGCACCTGGGAAGCCCAGACTTCTCTCCTCACTGGGAGGGAGCAGCCTTCCAAGGCCACAGCAGGGTCTGCAGCCAGGGCCGCAGGCGTGAGGCCGGAGGACAGGGCATGGTCCCCACTTTCTGCACTGGGACCTCCCCTGGGGGAGCACTTGGGTCTCTGGAGGGCAGGGGATGGGCAAGCGTGAGTAAAGCACACCTTTTACAAAGAGGACTCCGAGCCTCGGGGCCTTTGTGGCCCAGAAAACATCCTGGGCAAAAGGTTTGCGAAGTTTCCTAATGAATTCGCCGCCTGCCGGAGCTGGGAAAACAGACAGTGGGGGCCGAATGGGAGACCTCGTGGCCGCGCCGCCCACAGACAGGGCGCAGGGACGCCCCACCAATGCCGCCTCCCACGAGGCGAAGGTCATAACACTGTAGGGTCAACGCCAAGGCTGAAGCCGACAGTCCACAGCCCTAAACTCCTTCTGTTTCCAACTTCCCTGTCGTCCTTTGGCTCAAACCCAAGAAAATTCCGGTAAGGCCTCAGAGCTTCCTTCCCAGCTGGTGGGGCTCCCGCCCAGGATTGGGCGTGACTGCGACGACATCCAGAGCAGGACCCTGTGCTCCTGCTGGGGCCACGACACGGGCGCTCAGGTCCCTTAGAGCTCCCACTCCATGGCTGTTTCGGGCTGCACAAGGAGTCCCGCAGGGGCACGCCTGTCCCTCCCTAAACCCAGCCAGGTCTGACAGCATAAACCAGAGCCACCTCTGGGGCGGGAGGAACGGCCCCCAGGGGCCCGGGCTTCACATGCAGCGGTTGTGGGTTATACCACAGGGAGACCCTATTTCCCCTAAAGCTGTGGATGAGACATGGACTCCCCCGCCAAAGACCACCTGTGCTGTCCCGTCAAGGTCTGCTGGGCACAGCAGCGCGAAGGCACCATTCAGCACCACCGCCACCTGATACGGCTCAGAAACGGCAAGAAACCCTTTGTAAAGGAAGTCTGCTTCCTTTTGAATTGGGATCACACCAAGGCCTCAGCAACACACGTCTGTGTACATGAGACCTACTCGTGGTCCTGCATCCTGAAACGTCCACCCTGTGCAGGAAGCAGGCACCCTGGGGTTACCTGCGTCTGCCTGTGCTGTGCTCAGGTGGGGCCCGGGGTCACAGGTGGTGACCCACTGAGAGCACCAGCCCATCTGGCCTGCGCTGCGGGTCTGTGGGCACCGAGTGCAGGGCACAGAGGTGGGGGGGCCCATCAGGGCTAATGTGATGCGAATGTCAGGCAGCCCTCCCTCCTGCATGCCCTGGGCCTCCCTACAGCCCCGTGGGGCAGCCCTGCTCCATTATGGCTTTTGCCTAATTAGGGTTTTTAAGTGAAAGTCATCAGTGAAAGTAATCAGAACCATAAGGAGCTCTTAATAAACTGTCACCACCACGTTCACCTCTCGGGTGTTGTGCCCTTGTGAAAGTCAGGGAGCCCGGGCCTGCCCCCTGCACACCTGGATCCCAGACTCTGCCTCTGTGCCTGGTGCCCCCCAGTGGGCCAACTGGCCACAGTCCGCGTCCCAGGAGACCTGGACCCTGGGAAGGACATTGGAGATGCAGCGGCCCTTACTGCTGGAGCCCCCCCACTTGTCTCACGGCACCCGTGTTGCCCCCACTCTGCCACCAGCCACTCCCCCCGTTTCCCCGAGCCCTGCGGAGGGATGAGGGCTTACTGGGCATCTGGGCGCCTTGGCAGCTTGAACTGGAAGGGGCACTCCCCCAAGGCAAGACCATCTCTCCAGGGACATGCATCGACCTTGCCCAGCCTCCCCCACTCCCACTTGCTGCGCCTGCGAGGCTCAGCATCTCAGCCCTAAGGGCAAAGCCCCTGCCCGCTGAGGCCTCCGGCCGCCTTTGCTTCTCGCTGCTGCTGCTTTGGTGGGGGTGGCAGGAGATGGGGGGGTTTCCAAAACAGTCACCAGACTCTGCACCCTTCCTTGGCTACAGTGAGGGTGACCCCCAGCCAGCAGTCTCAAGTCACAGCCCCTCAGAGCCACCTTCTGGGCCGTGTCCCAAGGAGGGCCGGCCTCTGCTCCACACAGGTCGCCTGGGCCGGAGCGAGCAAGTCAGCAGGAAGAGGCTTGACGTGTGGAAACGTCCCCCTGCCGGGGTGTGGGCAGGAGCCCGTGTGGGGAGGAGACCCACGGAGGGGGGTGGTCAGAGAGACCCACAGGAGCCTGGGCGGAGGGGTGGCCCGGGGCGGCCAGTTTCCCCGGAAGCAACCGACAAGTTGCACAGTAAGAGGGCTGTCGAGGAAGGGCCCCGAGAAGGCAGAGCTCAGGAAGGGCCGGGCCCAGGGGCTGCTCCCCCGCGGAGCTCCCTCCTCATCGGTGCGGGTGCGGAGAGGATGCGGTGAGGGCTGGGCTCGGCCGGGAGCGGCCCCGAGACCCCCACAAACTCGGGGCCTCTCTCCCTTGCAGCTCCGCCTTCTTCCTCCCCGACCCTTCCCCAGCTAGGGCCTGCGGGAGGTGGGGCGGGGTCTGGACGGGGCGGGGGCGGGGTCCGGGGCGGGGCTGGGGCGGAGTCCGGCCGGGGCGGGGTCCGGGGAGAGGGCGGGGACGGGGTGGGGACGGGGCGGGGACGGACGGCGCAGAGTCCGCACGCGGCGGGGCCGGGGCGGGGCGGGGGCGGGGCGGGGGCGGGGCGGGGGCGGAGCCCGGCGGGGTGTTGACGCTCTCCCGGGAAACAGACCCCCGGGCGGCGCCGCACCCACCGCCGCTCCCCACCGCCCGCCGCGCGCACCCCGCACGGCCTCGGAGCACAGGCGAGGGCGCGTGTCTGAGTGCACAGGCGTGAGTGTGTGGGGGCGTGTGTGCCTGCGTGCGTGTGCAGGCGTGGGCCGTCTCAGGGCGCCGGTGCGGGCGTGGGTCTCACGGGGCGTGCACTGGGCGGGGCTTGGGTGCCGGCACTTCGGGACCCTACAGAGACGGTCCCCGAGCGGGGCAGTTCATACTTCAGATCCGGTTTGGGGGAGGGGGAGGGGAGTGGCAGGGGCTGGTCCCCAGAACCAATCTCAGCGATCCCCTGGCCTGGGCCTACGAGGCTCCCCACCCCCAGCCAAGAGCCAGGCAAGGGCGCCGACGTCGCCGCAGCCCCGCGCTTCCCCCGGAACGGCGGGCGGTGGGAGGTGGGCAGAGGCCGGGCCCTGACTTTGCGCGGGTCTCTAGAGCCTCGGAGCTCGGAGAAGGAGGCATGTGTGACTTGGACAGGGGGCGGGTGGGTGGGGGCGTCCCACGTTCCCGTGGAGTCCTCTGCTGGCGGTGGTGTGGGGAGCAAGGGCCTGGACCCCCTGACCCCGCAGGCCACCCGGCTCCTCGCGTGGGCCGCCCAGCAGGGTAAGGGTCGCGTTCTGCAGAGGACCCTGGCCTGGCGGACCCTGGCAGATGCGCCAGCCCCACCCGGCTCTTCCCTCCAGGGCGCTCTGCACTGGTCTGGGGTCTCCGTGGGGAGAGGTGGGGACTAACCACGCCCCCCCCCGCCCCAGGTGCCCGCGAGGACGAGACATGGGCCCGTCAGGGGCGCAGCCGTAATGTCGGCGCGGGAGCTTGTGGCCTGCCTCTGCCGGGAAGGAGACCAGCGCCTGGCTCTGGGAGAGCCCCCCTTGGCCACCGCCTTCTACCTGGCGGCCTTCAGCTGCCACGCCCCCTCGGCGGTGCGGAGCGTCAGAACCGCCCTGGCTGAGGCCCGAGGGGCACCCGTGCTGGCCACCCTGGAGGCCTGGTGCCGCGGTGACAGCCAGATCCCCGCCATCCACTGGGACGGCATGGCGGTTGTCTCCCTGACCGGGACCCTGGCCTCCGCGTTCCTGGCCACCCTCTGCCCGGACCACCCCGCCGCGGTCCTGCACTCCCTGGCCAGTCTGCTGGCTCAGGGGCGCCACCAGGAGGTGGCTCAGCGCTGCAGCACCTTGCTGGATGCACGCTCCCAGCAAGCCCTGGAGCTCCAGCTGACCCGCGCCCTGGCCCGCGTGCTGTCCGGGGTGCAGGTGGACGCTGGCGTGGCAGACTATGTGCAGGCCTTTGCCTCCAGTGCAGACCGGACCGTGGCCTTCATTCGCACCCACCAGCAGCCCCATCTCCCCATGCTGATAAGCACCCTGCAGGACCATATCTCAGGGCGCCGGGAGGCTGAGGACAGCATCTGCCAGCAGGAGGCTGGCTGCCAGGGACTCTTGGCAGCCCTGGACCCCGAAGGCACCTGGAGCGATGCCCTGTCACCAGAAGCCCTGCTCCGCAGTGGCCGGTATGAGGAATGCCGGGTGGTGTGCAGCCGGGCCCTTGAGTCTGACCTGACAGGCAGCAGACTCCCAGGTAAGAGTGAGGCCAGGGTGAACTCCCTGGCACGCTCCCGTCGTGCCTTCACAGCATGCTTAAGTCCTGGTTATGGCAGGGTGGGGGGTTGTTCCTGGGCTGGGGACACCACAGTGACAAGATGGACAAGCCCTGTCCTTACAGAGCACCCAAGAAAAGGAATAAACAAAATATGTGCTTTGAAAAGTGGACCCTGCCAGGCGCTGCTCTAGCTGGGTGGTCAGGGAAGACTTCTTGGAGGAGGTGTCACTTGAGTTAAGGCTAAATGATTCCCAGCAGCAGAAACAGAACACAGGGTGCTGACGAGAGACAGAAGATGCAGGTGCTTGCAAGAGGCTGAGGCAACGCGATGCCACGTGCATGACGAGAGGACAGACGGTGTCTGTTTTCTGTGCACATGGGGTTTGCTGGTGACCCCAGTGTTTGTGTGTTGGGGAAGCAGGGATCAGACAGAGAGAACTGAAAAGTGAGTGGGCAAATTTCTTTCTGGAAATAAGCTAGATCAGAAGGCCGAAGTCCTCCTACTATAAAAGGTACAAACAGGCTCAGCAGAGTCACCAAGAATCCTGAGCTCATGAGAAAGTAGGGTACCCTCTATGCCCAAAGCATAAACGTGCAGTGTCCTGTGAGCGGGGATACTGAGGCTAGGGCATCAGCAACTCCCAGGGGGGAGGGGCCTTCCACCAGAACGACGGGCAGAGACCCCCATGGAGACCGGAACTCCCAAGGCTACAACCTCAGGGAGCCAGTGTGCTGGGTAAGCCCTACCCGCCCCGCCCCCCGACTCCAGGAAGCTTGTCTGGGCTGCCTTGGCTCCACAGCGGACAGGCCCACCCTCCCTAAGAGTCGCTGCATTAATTAGACCTAAGTCACTTATGTCACAGGGAGTCACCTTATCGCCACCATCAGCACAAACGTGGCTCACAGCATGAATAAGTAAAGGCCTCTAACCGACTTTTTACAAACACAATTTCCTGTAACAAGTGTATTCTAATCCCAAGGTTACTAATAAGGGTCCTTGAAAACACGGAAGAAACCCCGTGTATTTGAGAAAGTGCTCTGCCCTTCTCCGCAAGCAGACATTCAGGGACACTCTGTATGAAGACAAGAATAAGTACAATTTTAACTCGCATCTCCCATGGGTAAGCGTCCAGGCACCATGGCTCTCTCGGCGCCCGGGACAGCCATATCTCCTTCATTCAAGGTGCTTCATTAAGAGCTACTGCCTTAGGTGGAAATCATGGCCCTGGTCGTTTTAGGATCCTTCCAGCAAGGGGGCAAACTGGCTTGGCCTCCAGACATGCTGGGATCAATGAAATAGTGGGGTAGGCGTGATGCCGTGTGATCCTGAATTAAAAATTGTGACAGATATGGGAGGACACAAAATGTTATCCCATTGTTCCACTGTTGTTTTAATTTTAATTTTCCTGATTACTAGTGAGGCCAAGTTATTAAATTAAATTAATTTAATTTTAAAAATTTTTCCAATCTGGTGGGTTGGAAAGTGGTATCTCATTGTTTTAATTTGCATTCGCATCATTACTATGATGCTGAACATTTGTCACATTTCTTTGCCATCTTTATTTTCTCTTATGGGAAATGCTTTTGCCAATTCTCCTATTGGATTTTTTTTTATTGATATGTAGGAATTCTTCAAATGCTCTGGGTATTAATCTTTTGCCCATTGTATATTTTGCATATATTTTCTACGTATTTGCTCTACCAGTTGTCACAAAGCTATACTACCCAATGCAGAAGGCTGCTGACTTAAGGGATTGATAGGAAGACCAATAAAACAAATTAGAAAGGCCGGAAACAGATCCATAGGCATCCAGAACTTAATATGTGAGAGAGAGCATCACAGATCTGTAGCGAAAGTAAAGGACCATTATTCAGTGGATGGTGCTGATTCTGGGAGAAAAAAATTAATTCCAAGTGGATTGTGTGATAGTTAAGTTTTATAGTTTCTAAAGAAAATATGAGAGAATCTCACTGAGATTTCTACGGACAGCTGGACTTCTTAAGATACAAAAAGTGGAAAGAGTAAAGGGAAATTTGTAGTATTTGATGAAATTAAACTTTTTAGACTTCCATTTCGCCCATAACCAGAGAAAGCCCCCATCCTCACAAGCACACTCAGACAGCAAATAGGAGGAGGTGGGGTGGCACTGTTGCTGATGGGAACCTCCCTGAGTAAAAACCCCCGGGGCCCTGTTCCAAGCACTAGATGAGCATTAATCCATTTCATCCTCATGGCCATGTGAGTGCAGACCATTTTAAACCGCATTATAAAACAGAAAAGGAAACTGAGGCACAGTGAGATCCGGTAACCGGCCCAAGCCCCAGTTGTGCAAGCAGCAGTGGGTGTGCCTTTCCCGCGTTCCCGTACCTGAGGGCATTCCCTGTTTCAGAGGGTAGCGTTGGGCCCCAACTTTGCCCCAAGAACCCCAGAAGCAAAGATGCTGGAGTAGCAACCAGCCCCTCCCAAGGTCACAGGGTCAGAACCTCTGCACTGACCTGGGGGCACTGATCCCAGGAGAGGAAACTCACTCCGCAAATCCATCATTAAAGAGTAAGGAGGTTTCATAACTAAATTTCCTTGCTGGCCAATCGGTGAGGTTGACTTTAAACCCATGGGACATAACACTGTTGGGTAGGTATGTGTACCATACCCACCCAGCTGTCCCTCCTGATTCTGCTCTGTCACTGAAGGTCTAGCATCATGATGCAATGTCCTGGGCTACTGGGACACTCTAGGAAGATGCCCTGAGATGCTTCAGAGGGTCCAAAGCGCTGGACCGTCAGCAGCTGCAGGTGGCACCAGGGAGGATGTGGGCCTAGAGGCAGGACCAGAGCCTCTGTTTCTCTCCCCAGGTGAGCGTCGGGCTGCTCTGCTGGTCACCCGCGCAGCTGCGGCCTTATTTCTGGACAGTGGGGCCCGGAACCTGCTTCGGGACCTGCACGAGGCCTTCCACCAGAGCCCGTCAGAGGCGCAGAAGCAGTTTGAGGCAGTGCTCTCCGCAGGGGACCGGGAGCGCGTGCGGGCCCAGGCACAGGAAGCAGCGGACACGGGCTTCGCCCACTTCCAGGAGGCCGTGAGGAGCCGCGCTGAGCTCCGCGAAAACTCGGGCCGCGAGCTGCTGGCCCCAGTGACCCGCGCACTCCGTGTCCTGCTGCGCGTTTCACCGCCCGGGGTGCGCCCGGCACTGGGCACTCGCTTGGCCGAGTGCCTGCTGCTGGCTGGGGACGCAGCGAGCGGCCGGGCGCTGTGCGAGCGCTTGCTGAGGCCTGCGCGTCCTGGGCACCGCGTGGACTACCGCGTCGGGGCCCACACCAGCGACCGCGCGCCCATTTTGGTGCTGCGCGGCTTTTGCGCGCTGCACGCCAGCGACGCAGGGCGCGCCCGGGAGGACTTCCAGGAGGTGGTGGAGCACGGGCCGCCTCACCTGGACAGCTGCGTGCGAGCTCTGTGTGGCCGGGGGCTGCTGAGGGTGCTGGAGGGTAGCGCGTTCCTGGGAGCGCTGGACTATGTCACCGCCTGCCGGCTGCAGCCCGAGGAGGCACTGCTCATCGCCAAGGCCTATGTCCCCTGGAACCAGAGGGGCCTCCTGCTGACCGTGCTGCGAGAGGAGGGCCGCAGGATGCTGCAGCGGAGGCGGGACCTGGGACTCAAGGGCGCACCGGGCTGCCGGAGTGAGGCGGTGGAGATGGACAGCCCCGAGGCGCAGGAAGGGTAAAAACTAGCCCCATGCACCCCTGGGGCCACTGCTTCATTCTGGTCTCCCGTGAGGTAGCTAGGGGTGCGTGTCTTCCTTTTTTACAGATAAGTAAACTGAGGCAGGAAACAGCTGGGATATTTCCCTGAATCATGGACAGCAGGTTTAGCACTGAAGCCTGCTTCTTAGGACTCTCAGTCACAAACAATATGATGCTTTGTGGGCCTAATTATCATAGAAAATTAAGAACTTAAAAAGGAATGAAAAAATACAACCTCCCCGTCGCCCCATAGGTAACATTCCCTTCTGGTTGTTTCTCTCTGCACATGGGAGCTAAAATGAGTGTGAGCTCTATGGGCAATGTATGGCCCACTTTTTTCACTCAGTAGATCACAAACATTTCCTTTGCCTCTGGATTCCTCCTCGGGCAGCACAATCTATAGCCTGCTTAGCGAATCTGCCATCGTTCCTTGTCCATTCCGAGAGCCTTGCCCTCTGTTAGAGCAGGAACGCCTCCACGATGTTCTGTCCTGAGTGTGGACACAGAGGTGGGGTTTCCGGGTCATGGAGCACAGGCCTCTGTTAGGTCCTTGACTTCCTGACATGTCCGTACGCCTGTCTAGCCACACGCCGAACCCTGATGTTCACTGGAATTTCTCTCGCAGCCTGATGGGTGCCCCTGTTTGGATTTGCATTTCTCTGGCTGCCAAGAGGTGACAGGAAGGTGTTTTAGCAAAGTTCAAAGCACTGAACGGGGCGGGGGGGGGGTGCGTGTTTGACGTCAGCTCCCCACCCTGCGTGCACGCGCGCGCGCGCACACACACACACACACACACTTCCTCTGCCTGCAGGTCGATTCAAATTGCTTTGATGTGCTGGTGAGGAGGATTTCGTGTGCGAGATGGGTTCCTTTCTACTTTTGCCTTCGGGAATTGTCATTCCTGGAGGCTCCAGTCCCTCTCCCAGTGGGAGCTCGTTCGCACTCCCAGCGCACCGGGAGCATCCAAGTGAGGCCAGTGTGTTCTCTAACTCCACCTACAACACACCCCTGAACCCTGCAAGGCCAACACTCTTGTCCCATTTCTACAGAAAGGGAAACCGAGGCAGGGTTGGCCACCTCCAACTGCAAAATGGTTGCCACACGGGTTGGTGGGAGGATGCGGTGGGAAGCGAGGGCCAAGGGATCAATGTCAGAGAAGGCAGCTGTGGCTTCTGGAGACGGCATGTGCGAGGGTCCTTCCAGCAGACCCCAGGGCTCTGTGGCTGGATGGGAAGGAGCTGCCCGGACCAGGTGCCTAGGGGTAGAACCTTCCTGGGCCGCTGAAAGGGGTGCAGACAGGGGCCAGGCTGGTTATCCCTCAGCTACTCTCTCCACAGGGATGCCCACGGTGTATACCAGCTGGCCATGCTCCTGATGGAACTGGACCGGGAAGATGAGGCTTCAGGCCTCCTGGCAGCTGATGCCCTGTACCGCCTGGGCCGTCTGGAGGACACCCACAAGGCCCTGCTGCTGGCCCTCTCCCGGAGGCCCCAGGCGGCCCCTGTGCTCGTGCGACTGGCCCTGCTGCAGCTGCGGAGGGGCTTCCTCTATGACGCAAACCAGGTGAGGAGACCAGGGGTCCGGGGGTGGGGGGCGGTGCAGCATGGCAGGTGATGGGCCACAGCCCTGTGGAGGGCACAGGCCTCTGGGCCCCTCACTCTGCACCCCACAGCCTGGACTTTGGAGCAGGTCAATCATGTCCCAGCCCCAGGCTCTGCCACCTCCAGCAAGGCCCCCCTCACTTCCCTGACCCTCAGTCTCTTCGTCTGTGCCCTGCCCTTGTGGGCTGTCCTGAACTAGCTGGAGCAGGTACCCCAGGCCCCAGCAGGTCTCCAGCACACAGTAATTCCTTCATATTTGCTTTCAATATGTTATGAAGGAAAAGGGCCAAAAGTCAGGTGTGGACTGAGCTCCGTCCCAAATCTCTCAGTAAACTAGGCTTGGAGGGGACCCTGCCCAGGGAGGGCGGCTGGCAAAGGGGTCCCCCGGTCCTCAGGTCCTGCTTGCCTCACCTCTCTCCAAGACCACTCTGCTCCCAGGAAAAGCAGAACTTCAACCGGATGTTAGGAGACCATCCGGTTGGAACTCGGGTCAGAAGGTTATGTTCCAGGGGAAGATGTCGGGCTTTGGGGCCTGTCGGCTTCTTCTGCTGTGCTCGGATTTGGGTTCCCGGTCTCCCTGCGCAAGGCCGCGCAGGTGGGAGAGGGGAGGATGCCCGGAACCGGCCGGTCTTTCTGCTCTGGGACCCGTGTCTTCAACGAGGGGCCAGCAGGGGCAGCATCGGGTCCTTGTGGGACCGAGCCGCTCGGAGAGCCGAGGGTGTGTGCCCCCCCCAGTCTCGCTCCACCCAGACCAGCCCCTGGTCCCAGCGCATTTGCTCCTCGCGCGGTGCCCTCGATCTCCCTATAATTTGAAAGCCCTCTTTCCCCGCGCTTCTCGTTGGATCTGCAGTGTGCAGGCAGGCGAAGCGAGATCTCCACCTCCATGCCACGGAGGAGGTCCTCCGGCTCGGGGA
Organism: Lontra canadensis; assembly: GCF_010015895.1. Lineage (NCBI taxonomy): Eukaryota > Metazoa > Chordata > Mammalia > Carnivora > Mustelidae > Lontra > Lontra canadensis. The sequence goes on along the minus strand of NW_022631019.1, from coordinate 1,323,921 downwards.
CACTGGGATCCCCCACCCCAGGCCACCCCCAGCCCAGACGAGCTGCCCAGCTGCCCGACGCAAGCTCGTACCTCCCGCCCTCAGCCTTCCGCGGGCTCAGCGCCCGCGACGCGCAGTCCCTGTCCCAGAGCACGCCGCCCCGAGCGCCGCCCCCGAGCACCGCCCCGAGCACCGTCCCCGAGCGCCGCCCCGAGCACCGCCCATGAGCCCCGCCCCCGAGCCCCGCCCCCGGACGCCCAGCTCGTGGGCCACGCCCCGTGAGCTACTAACCCTCAAGGGGGAATGAGGGTGGGATGGTCTGGGGGTCCTGCACAGGGAGGAACCGGGTGACTGCCCTGCCCCTTGCAGCTGGTGAAGAAGGTGGTCCAGTCCGGGGACACGGCGTGCCTCCAGCCCACCTTGGACGTGTTCCGCCACGAGGACCGGCAGCTGCTGCGGGGCCACTGCCACGCTCGGGCCCTGGCCATCCTGCGGGCGAGGCCCAGTGGGGCCGAGGGCACAGCCCACACCAGGGAGGCCATCGCCTACCTCTCTCTGGCCATCTTCGCTGCAGGTAGGAGCTGCCCGCCCGCCTCCGGGGTTCCCACCCTGTGCCAGGTTCCTAGGGGCAAGAGAAGCCATGCAGGGCTCAAGCCCACTCTGGGTTCACGGGAGTGTGCCTGCGCTGGGGCCCCTCGCGGAGTACGCCTTGCCCCGAGCGAGGCCCTCGCTGTCCAGGTGAGCATGCTAAAGCGTGGGAGAGGGGCCAGACCAGCTGGGACCTGAACTGGGATCCTCCTGGCACCCTGGCCTGCCATCCCACAGCCCCTGGGCCCTGTGGGTAGGAGGGCCACACTTGACTGAGGCCTCTCCTAGCTTGGCCGCCTCCACCCAGGAGAGGCCGTGGTTCCCCTAAACCCTTTCTGGAAATAGTGGGGTGTCTCTGCATGGTGTCCCCATGTGCCCAGCAGACCCCCCCCAGCACCATCCTGGGTGACAGAGCCTCTTGGAGTTGGGCCTTCTTAGCATGGGGTCATAGGGCACCCAGCTGGAGGGAAGGGACTTTCCCAAGGACGCACCCCGATTTCCTGGGGTACGTGGAGATTCAGAGTGCGGGCTTCAGATGGAGACAGCAGGCGGACTCCTGGCTCTCCACTTACTGAGCAGCTCCTCGCTCGCCTTTCTCAAAGCGGGTGACAGAGACGCCGGCAAGGGGTGGGAGTGAGGATCCCGTGAGCTAGTTCACGGACAACGCAGGGCTCGTGCCTGGGGCGGAGCTCATGCCTGCACACATTAGTGGGGAGGCGAGCACGACCCAGAGTGTGCGCTGTCCTGTCCGTCACCGGACAGACACCGGAGGGAGCGGGGTGGCGCTGTCCTTGGGGAGGGGCCTCTGTGCCCAGCATTCAGAGGGCTCCTCCCGGCCCACCTGGAAACTTCCCACCTTCAGGTGTTCCCTGTCCAGCCCCAAGGAACCGCCCCTCCCGGCCCCTCCTCCGGCCTCACCTCAGATGTCGCTGCAGCGGCCCCTCCTCTTGGGACGCCTCTCTGACTGCCCACCAGCCTAGATGCCACCCTCACGGTTGGACTCCCTGTTTCCCATGGCCAGTGCCCCCAGGCAAACCCCAGCTGCCCCCCAAGGCTGTGTCTTGGCTTGTCTGTGAGCGCCCTGAGGTGGCCTCGATGCTGAATGAGGGCGGATGCACCGCACCCACCCAGGCCCAGCAGCGGTCACGTCCCAGTGCCACACCCCTTTCCTCCAGGGGGTCAGGCAGTGGAGTCCCTGCTCACCCGTGCCCGCTGTTACGCGCTCCTGGGCCAGAAGAAGACGGCCATGTTCGACTTCAACTCCGCGCTGCGGGCTGAGCCCAAGAACGCACGGACGCTGTGCGGCCGGGCACTTCTGCACCTGGCCCTGGGCCAGCAGAAGGTACCGGGGCCGCCCGCCCACCTGGGATGGGCAAGGGGTTAGGGGAGGGACCAGCACGGCCTCCTTCCTTCTCAGCCGAAGCACAGAGAGCAGGGCCGGGCCGTCCTGAGTGTGGCACCCGTTAAAACCCTTTCTGCTCAGACCTTCCATGGAAGAGGCCCGCTGCTTCCCGGACTCGGCCCGGACTGTGCAAACCCTGGGGGCCACTAGACGCCCCCTCCCCCCACTTAAAATAACAAGACCTCGGCTGCCTTTTGGGTGCGACACCCAGAGCTCTCTGCACGGAGCCGGTGGACTCACGCGGTCGGCTTGCAGGGACAGGGGTGGGAGGGGACCCGCGCTGTCCGGCCCCAGGCAGGTGCTTTTCACCGAGCAGGCGACCACAGCTGCCCAGCTGCACAGGGGCCCTTCTCAGCCAAGAGCAAGGGCACAGGCAAGTGGCTGAAGCTGAGTGTCTGCCCTGAGGCCCTGCGCACAGAGGTGACCTGCCTGCCCGGTTTCTTAATGACGTAAGGGCCGGAGTGCGAGGGAGTGAGGACAAGCGGTCGCGGGAGCTGCTGAGGCGGGCGGCGTCTGCGGGCGCCGGCGGCCTCGTTTGTCCCGGCCCGTCGTGGGTTCTTTCTCAGTGAGAGCCCTTGGGTGTGGCCAATGCTCCCTCCCCACAGCTCCAGCACCCTGGCCGCACACAGCTCACCAGGCTGTGCCTCCTGTCGTGGAGGGCAAGAACTGGGCCATCTGCCTCTTCTGCCGCCCACCGTGCCCTCCTCCCCCCACAGGAGGCTGTGGACGACATCCTCTCAGCTCTGAAGCTCGACCCTGGGACGGTGGTCCCTGAGGTTCGCTCTCTGAAGCCAGAGGCCCAGGCCCTCATCACCCAGGGCCTCTGGTCCCGCTGCCGGGCCCTGCTGAGCCAGCCGCTGGACACCGGGGCCACCCTCAGCGACGAGGACGCCCGGGGCCTCCTAGCTGTGGGGGAAGCGCTGATCAAAATCGAAGCTGGACGGCTGAGCGGACACATCCTGCAGGCAGACGCGCTCACTGCCATGGGTATGCCCGGCCCGGGTGTGGGGAATGTGGGTGTCTGCCCCAGCCCCTCTCACCCTTGATTCTGTCCTGTAAAATGGGAGAGACACACCCTGGATTCCGTGCCCCCTGGTGTCCTTTCCATCCCAAGTGCTGGTCCCTGTGACCTGGTCCCGGTGTGGGGCCGGGGGTGCCAGTGTTTTGAGCTTTCGTCCACCTGTGTACTTTTGCTTGCAGGGAAGACAGATAAAGGAGCAACTTGGGGGTTCATAAAAGGACCCAGACGCTTGGGGCTTCTCATAAACTCATGCATTTACTCAACAGCCGTTTACAGAAGGCCTGTGGACACCAGGCCAGGTTGTAGGTGGGCTTGTGTCAAGCCCCCATGTGCCAAAACCCTGAGAAAATCCCAGTACTAATATGAAAGGGGAGGGCTCTGGGCAGCCTGCAGTTCCCTGACCTGTCCCCATCCCCTCCAAGCCTGCGGAGCGCCCCGGGCAAGGCCTACAACTGCCCAGCGGCCGAGTACATGTTCACGCAGGTGCTCAGGGCAGCCCCTCGTGGTGACCACAGTGAGCGTGGTCGGAGTCGTGCTGCTCAACCTGGGGTCATGCAGCTTAGGGACCCCCCCATGACGGGGTCAACAGGCAAGCTGGGACTGGCGTGGTGTCACCATGTCCATCTCCCTGAACCAACAAGGAGCAGTAGAGGCTCTGGCCGGCTTCCCGGCGCGGTGGCCAGTGTCCCACCTCTCCTGCTGCCTGCCCCAGCAGCCCCCTGACTGTCCTTCCCGGATCATGGACAGGCAGCTACGAGGAAGCTGGAGACTGCCTGCAGAACGCCCCACAGCCCACCCCGGGGTCGGAGGCGGCCCGCGCCCGGCGAGGCCTGCTCTGGCTCAAGAAGGGAGACGCGGCCGCCGCCGCGCGGGACCTGCAGTGCCTGGCCGAGACGGACGCCCAGGAACTCCGCTTCCTGCTGCAGCGCCTGGAGGCCTCAGAGCGGCGGAGCCTCAGCCAGGTGTGCTCCGCGCGCCCCGCCGTGCTCAGGGCTGCTCCGCCCTCCCTGATGCCCTGGTTTCAGTTGCGGGTCAGGGGGGACAAGCCAGTCTGGCCATCATAGAGCCCAGCAACCTCTTGGCTTCTTTGCAGGAGGCATCCCACAGGTGACAGGGCCTGGGAGACAGGGCGGACCCCTCCTCAGACCTGGCTGAGCCAGCCAGGGGCACCTGCCCTTGCAGGAAGCCCACGCCCACCCCCAGGTCGGGCAGAGAGAGGCACCCACCACCCCGCAGCGAGAGCACGGCAGGAAGGCAGTGGGCTGAGGGAGGCGTCAGGCCGGGCCGCTGCATCTGGCTGGTTTTCCGTACCACTGTCTATTCAACAACAACATGCTGGCCACCTCCCACCACCCACTGGGGAGCTGCTGCCCCAGCTCTCAGGGGAGACAGGGTGAGGGTGCCCTTCTGAGTGTCCTGGTATCGAGAAGACCCTAAATCAGGGCAGTAAGGAAACGAGGGGGCACTCGAGGCAAAACCATGAGGGACAGACAGGCCAAGGTGAAGGCCTGAGGGAGGAAGAGAGTTCAGAAAGTTCAAGAAACAGGCAGAACGTCGGTGCGGCTGGTGTGGATGGAGGAGGGGGTGGGATGGGGGACAGAGGCCTCTGGGCCCCATAGGACAGACCAGGAGGAGGAGGGGAGGAGGACAGGGGGCAGGAGCTCCAGCAGGTGGGGAGGAGAGGGGATTCCCCTGAAGTGGCTGCATTTCACCAGTGTGGAGGGGCGGGAAAGGACCAGCAGGAAGAGGCGGCCACCAGCACAAACCCACCTGGCAGGGGGGCGGCTCAGAATCAAACCCCCTGTGGTGTTGGGCAGGCCCCCTACCTCCTCCCGCTAGCATGTGCCCAGGACTCTAGGGGGTTCTCTGGGGACCCCCCGCAGAACAGAAACCACACTGGTGTTCCAGCCACGGAGCTTAATAGAGCAGGTGGCTGCACAGGCCTTGGGGACAGAAAGAGCCAAGACAGCCCTGGGTAATGCAGGGGGAACGGCTGCCACCAAGGGGAATGAATGGGTCATCAGGACCTGGTGCTCAGAGGAGCAGAGCCCTGTGGAGGGGACTGGCTGGGGTCTCAGCACGGAGACTGGATGGTCTGGTTCCCAGGACCACTTCGGTAGAGTCTCTGAGCCCTTATGAGGGGGCGGGGCGGGGGTCCGAGACAGGAGGAGGGGTGCGGGGCGGGGGTCC
>NW_022631019.1:1240816-1318731 GCF_010015895.1 Lontra canadensis | reverse complement strand
GGGGTGCGGGGCGGGGGTCCGAGACAGGAGGAGGAGGCGGACGGGGGTCTCGGAGCGGAGAGGAGGGGCCCGGCGGGAACGCGGGCTTAGCTGGGGCGGCGCGCAGGGTGGTTTCCGCAGCTGTTGAGACCCGCCGGGCCGTTGCCAGGCGACGCGGGCCGACCCGGAAGTCAACCGGAGAGGTCACGCACCGCTTCCGGCGCGCGCCCCGCCCCTCCGGCCTCACTGCGCTTGCTCCGCGGCGGTGCTTCCGAGATCCGGGCGGCGCTCGGAGGTCCCAGGGGCGCGGGGCTCGGCCCTCCTGCCGGCGACCGCGAGTGTGACCCGCCGCAGGGCGAGGGACAGGGACAGCGGGGAAGGCCAGCCCCGGGACCTCGTCCGGCAGCGGGGAGCCAGTGCGGGCTCTGGAGGAGAGCAGGCGCCGGAGACCCGAGGGGCTGGGAGAGGGGACGGCCTGTGGGTGGACTGGGGGAGGGGACGTCCACCATCCCCGGGAGAGGAAGTGAGCCTGGGGCAGAGGAGGCCTGTTGGCTGGGCCGCGCCGACGGGGGTCCGGCAGCCCCCAGGGAGGGAAGGGCGAGGTCTGACGGTGCCCGCTGACCTCGGACTCCGCCCTGCGGCATCCTCAGAGGTCGGGACTGGGGGGCGCCCCCCACAGCCCTCGGTACCACGCCGCCAGTGCGGGGCGCGAGCACAGCGAACCCCAAGCCCTGGAGGTCGTGCCGGCAGGTGCTAGGGCGGGTGGCCCGTCGGCGGCGCAGCCTCTCCCCGCCGACTCGGCTCTGCAGGGTCTTCCGCTCCCTGCACTGAGAAACCCAGCCGTGCTCCGCGGACCCTGCCCTCCGGACCTCGGGCAGAGGAGAGGGTCCAGGGACCGAGCTGGGCAGAGGCGGTGCGGGCTCCTGCCCTCAGGGCCAGGGCAGCCTTGGCAGCTGCCCATCCGTGGGCCTCTGGGGAAGACAACCGCAGAGAAGGGCTGAGACAGGGAGGAAGGAGGGAGCAGGTCACCGGATGACAAGCAGTAGGGCTGGGGGTGGGGGGACAGTGAGGAGGAGAGGGGAGTCCAGAGGGATCCCATCAGAGCTGGGCTTCCAGGGTGGTGGGGTTGCAGGGCGTGCCCTGTACCCTGTACTTCCACTCCCTCCAAGGAAGTGGGCAGCACTCTGCACAGGTCAAGAACAGAGGCCAGCTGGGCAGGGGAGGGGCCTGTGTGTCTCTGGGCTGTCCCACACTGCCTCCCTCTGTCCCCTCTGTGCAGGCTGCAGCCCAGGAAGCCAACACCTTACTGAAATCGGGGCAGCCAGAGCAAGCACTGGGTTACTGCTCACTGGCAGTCCTCGCTGGGAGCAGCAGTGCCCATCACCTGCGCCTGAGGGCCACCTGTCTGGCTGAGCTGCAGGAGTTTGACCGGGCACTGGAGGACCTGAACCTTGTCCTCCAGGAGGACGTGCGGGACCGCGACCTCCCGACGCAGGTGGAGGACCTGTGCTCCCAGGGCCGCCTGCTGCTGAGCCTGGGGGATGGGGCCAGGGCCGCAGGGGCCTTTGCCCAGGCTCTCAAGCTGGCACCCACCCTAGCCCAGAGCAGCCTGTGGGAGCGGCCAGGTCGGGGCCCCACTGCCAAGGCATTTCTGTGCCATGGCCAGACCTGCCTGGAGGAGCAGCGCTATGCAGAGGCCTGGACGGCAGTGGAGAGTGGCCTGCTGGCAGACCCCGAGCACAGTGGCCTGAGGAGGCTGAAGGTCAGACTCCGGAGGGAGGCATCCTTGGGCTGCCGGCTCCACTGACCCCATGCTCTCGAGGCCCGGACGTGGGCCCCCCGGCCATTCCACCCTGGATGGGCTCCTGAGCCGCGGGATACAGTGGGCCTAAGTGATGTAGCTCAGACTCCGCGGAGAAGAGAGACACCAAGAAACGCTGGTGATAGTGTATAGATGGTGTTACCTCATCTCATGGCAACAAAGCTATAAATCAACCTTTAAGAGTTCCCTTCGTGTGAAACGGCTCTGGGGTCCAAGAGGAGATCACAGCTGAAGTCAAAGAAAGTTGAAGAACTAATCATAACAAAACCCGTGCAGAGGAGCACTTGTGGGATGCTGCCCCGGCAGGCCGGGGGAAGTCCGGCCCCAAGCAGATTACCAAGCGATGGAAAGAAAGCGAAGTACATGTTCAGTTCAAGAAGTTGGAGAAACACAATAAAACTAAGGAAATCAGGAGATAGGAATTAAGGATAAAAGCAGAAATTAATAAATTAGGAACAAAAGAAGAATAAATACAAAATCTGGTTCTTCAGAAATAAAGTAGATGAACCAACAGCGGCTCTATTGAGAAAGACGGAGGAAGCACAGGGGCCGTCAAGTTCACTGCAGTGAGCCCCGTGCACCTCCCGACAGGCAGATGGCGCGGCTGTGCCGGCTCTCAGGGCAGCCGGTGCCCTTGGGAGAAAGGTCTACACCCCCACGTCTGGAGGTCCCCAGCGGGCTCGGGGCTGCATAGCCCCGTGGCAGGACAGACCATGAACCTGGCGTTCAGCCTTTAGTAGGGTCTCAGGGTGGGATCTCTGGGGTTTCATGGGTCACTCATTATTGGCTAGTTTGAAGCAGAAGAGTGGGAATGGGGTCTCGGGAGACTAGAGGCAGGGTCATACAAGCAGTCAGTTACCGAGATAGCCGAGAGCTTCCTGAGGGGGCACCTCACAGGTGTGGGCAGCCCACTTCCTTCTCTGGTCGTTTTGCTAACAGCCGTGTCCTCAGCTGGCGACACACGTTTTCCAGATGGGATGTTTGAAACGGACACCCTGGCAATTCAAAGCTTGATGTCAGGCACAGCAGAGACACAATTTTAAAGTGACAAGGACGAAGTAACAGAAACAGGAAATTAAAAACATAAGAAATTATGTTTCTCAGAGCAAATAAATTTTGAGGCCTGGATGAAATGAATTGGCTCCTAGACAAATATTTAACTAAACTCATCAGAATAGGCCTAGAGCTTCTGCGGGACAGTTGCAAAGGAGGAAAAGATAAGGTTGTCCAGGAGCTTCCCCTAAAGCAGGCTTAGTTCCAGATGGAAAAACCTGTCAACCTTTAAGGAACAGTCAACTCCAAATGTCTCTAAACCCCTCCAGGCCAAGAAAAAGAAGCTTCTAAGTTCTTTGTGGAAGAAAGCATGATCCCAACCAAAAGGAAGCTACAAACCAGTTTACCCGGGTCAGGCACACACCCAGAGGAGCACGCACAGGAATGCAGGGATGGCTCAGGAGCAGGACGCACAGCCCTACAGCTCATCACAACCAGAGCCTGGAGAAGATAAGTCCCGTGATCCCTCTTGGGGGCTGCAGGGGAGGGGGGCGGTGCACGATCACATGTGAGAAGTCCTCCCTGCACCTTTGGGTGCCTGCTTGGTTCTGCTAGGGAGGGTCTGGCATCTCAAGTTTGTTAATGGTAGACCCCGGTGCAGAGGGGGCACAGCCACGTGGCCTGGTGACATCACTGCCAGCCGCTGGTGTACGCCCACTCGTTAGCTCCAGCGTCCGTGGTGGGCATACCCCCAGCAGTAGGGCCAGCCCAGCCTAGAGCTGTACCCCCTCCACCGTGGCCCGACCCCCTGACTCCATTCCCACACACAATTCGCAGGTCCCAGTGCGGATTTGCGGGATCTTGCAGTTAGGGGGTGTATGTGCCGGTTCCTGCAGGACCAGCTTCGCACCTGAGCCCCACACCCCAAAGATGCTGAGATGAGATCCCTTCTGTGGGTCTAGAGTCAACGGGTGAAGGAGGGGGTAGTGGAGGTTGAACAGAGCCAGCGTCCTCCTTCCTAAGCCCATGAGGCTCTCAGGATTTATAAAGAAAGAAAAGGCAAGTCACCCACTGGGGAGCCCAGCTGCATCCACTGCAAAGGGGCTTGGAGGACTTGGCAGTTCCAGGTTCTCCGCTTCCTCTGAGCCCCTCCGAGGTCCAGGGTCCCATCTCAGTGCCCCAGTTTTTCATTAGAAAGTTGGTGAGGCTCTAAGTGCAGCCGACATCGTCACTGCACAGCTCACAGTTAAATGCCGTGTTTGAGCCCGCACTACAGCCCTGTGCCTGTCGCAGGGACTTCTCGGGGGCCACGGAGCCCTCCGACTCCCGGGCCGTGACCCGAGCCCATCGTTCTCTTCCTGTGTGTGCTCCAGGACGTTTGGGAGAGGCCGCCCCATGCCACGGCCCCTGTGGCCACTGCCACTTCCTGAACAGCCATGTGCGGTGGCACCTGAGCTCCCACAGCCCCTGATTCGGTGGGCGCACCACAGCCCCCGTGGGGAGATCACCCCACACCATGACTCTCCCTTCCCAGCTAACACAGCCCTGCAGTCAGACCCCAGATCCATCTTTGAGCGTCTGGTGATGCGGACCGCTCTTGGTACCAACATATGCATCAGTCAGGGGCGCTTTGGAGACAGACCACACCAGTGATTGACATAGCGAGGGTTTAATAGACTCACTCGTTAGCCATGAAGGTGTCAGTTAGGCACCTGGTAGAAGGAACTCCAGGGACCATGGAAGTAGCAACTACAGAGTTGGAAGTCGGATGACCCAGCCTCTCCAGACACCATCACCGACGGCCCTCAGCTTGGCGACCATTGCCCCACGTCGTACTTCCTGGCCACACCTTTGTGCCTGGCATTGTGCCTCCCTCCTCTCATCTGACTGGGGTTGGCTTGGGGGCTCAGGGACAGTCAGACTACCCCAGCCCCTTCCCTCCTGGCCAGGATACCCAAGGCCCAACATCAGGAAGCAGGTGTTGGGAAGGTGTGTAGAAGGGAGACTCCCCCGGGCTGGACTCTCACCCCAGCTCTCTGAGTGCTCCAGAAATGCCCAACTTCCTCCAGCCTTTCCCTTCTCTGAGCCGGGCCCCCCATGCCTGCCTGCCGCACGGATGGGCAGACCCAAGGAGAGATCTGAATCCTGCCCTACAGAAGCCCAGAGACACCTGCCAGATGGGGCTGGCCTCCATGCAGAGGACAGCAGATGGCCCACAACTGTCCTGCCTGGCGGTGGGGGGGGGGGGGTCATAGCAGGAGAGGGGTGGGCCCAGCAGTCAGGGGCAGGTGTCTGCTGGGCCTGAGAAGAGCTCCCTGCCCATAGCAGCAGTGACCGGGGCTAACTCCTAGACCTGCCCTGGTCCCAAGGTTGTTAAGGGAGGTGGTACCCCCCTCCCCACTCCCGTGGTGGGCTGGGCCTCCAACTTCACATCTCACATCTTTTGTCCAAGAGACAGGGAGGGGTGAGCAGGGAGCGTCCACCAGCCCCGAGCTCACCTAAGAGGAAGGATTAAAATCCACCCTCCAGAGTGTCCCAGCCAGCAGTGGGACTGGGACTCACTGCATCCAGGGACCTGGCTGGGGCTGGAGGTCTGGAGCTCCTTTGCTGGTTTCTCTTGGCTGCCAGGTCCCTGAGCACTGTCTTGCTTGCCTGCCCCCACCCCCAGAATGGACAAGCTCAGCACCTCGGCTCGCCGGACCCTCGCTTGCTCACAGCGTGCCTTTCGCTGACAGAGCTGCAGATGGAACTCCTGAGCAGGGCTGGGGTGGGAGAAGCAGGCTGAGCTCCAGCCCTCCGCCAGCATCGGCATCTGGGCAGGCTTGTGGTGGCATAAGGAGAGGCGCTCTGGCTGGGCTGAGCTGCCTGCGGAGTCGAGGGCCACCACGCCCCACGAAGCAGTTTCTGGCTGGCCAGGCTGGTCCCTGGCCTGCCCCAAGCGCCCCAGGAAGAGCCGTCCTGGCCTCTTACTCCCCCAACCTCCACTTCCTCCCATTCCAGGACAGCAGCCCAGGCAGCCTCCAGGCCAGGCTACCAGCTCCTCGCTCTGGGTAGGGTTCCCAACCTTCGGATGGGGTTGGTGCCGGGAGGCAGACAGCGGGCTGAGTAGAGCCTTGCCTGGGCTCTGGGGGTCCTGTCTGGTAACCGCCCCTGCAGAGCTGTCTTCCTCCCAGGGTGGGGCCAAAAGGAGAGGCTGCCTGAGCAGGGTCTGGGCACCGACGACCCTACCCTGTCACCCTTCCAGAGCCCCGGGGGCCTGGGGGGACCACTTGTTCCATGGGATTCTGAAACAGAAGCAGAACTGTGCTGATACTCAAGCTGGGCCTGAAGAACAGAAAGCTGGCTTCTGGCGGGACCTGCTCTGCCCAGAGTCCCCAGCCCCCATCAGCAGGGCACCTGATTCACTCCCAGAAGCACTGGGATGCTTCTGTGTCCAGAAGGGTCTCTCCCAACCCTCACCTCTTCCAAAACTTCCACCAGTCATGGCCCCTGGAGCCCACCAGTCTCACTAGAGAGGGAAGTGATGAGATCCCCTAGCAGGGGCTTTGCAACCCCTGTGGCCAGCGTAGCTCTCTGGTCCCTGGGTCTCGGGCAGGGTGGGGAGAAGGGTCTGGCCTTCCTTCCCAGCGCCCCTGTGGCCCCTTTGGACTGTGGAATCGAGGAGGGAGGAGGGGTCAGGACCGCAGGGAGCCCTGTGCTCCCTGAGTGGCCCTCTGCCCCCTCCCCCGACACCAAACCCAGATGGAACTCCCCACCTCTGCTTGGAGATGTTCCCCGCCTCCAGGGAACCCACACCTGCATCACAAAGGAGGCCGGAAGCCTCAGTGGGGCCCCACCTGAAGCCACTGCTCTCCGGCCCCTGGGAGCCCTCCCACCTGGCCCCCCGCTCACTGAAGCACTAGGCCATCCCGACCCAGCCTTCTGAGACCTGCCCGTGGGGGGGGCGGCCGTTCCTGAGTGACCTGGAGGTGAGCCAAGTGTGGGTCCAGCCCACAGGCCAGCTTCCCTAGGCAGCACTAGGTGCTCCCAACAAGCACCCAGCCTGTCCCCCGGGGGCCGGGCAGAGGGTTTTCCGCGCAGCCCGGACCCTGGGGCAGGCATCCCCACACACACGGGGCTCTCCTCCCCGAAGGAACCCCCTTTCCCTGGCCGGCCACCACAGACCGCTTTCCTGATTCTCTAGCGCTGGGCTGGGCGCTCAGCCCTTGGGAGGAGACTTAGTGCGCGCACCTCTCGGCCTTAGCCTGGAAGCCCACGGGGCAGGAGTGAGGGAGTTCACTAGTTCCGATGGGAGAAGGACCACACTGGTGAGACCCGGCCGCGGATGGCCAGGCCGAGGCTCAGACCCGTCCAGCTGGATTGATTCAGCCAGCAGGGGGTGGACGGCTCGCGGGCACCACTCCGGTGTTGGGGGCCCAGGAAGGCCGAGCCCCCGCCCCCATGGCCCAGACATTCCCCTCGGGGAGGGGGACAACGGGGACAGAATGGGCACAGAGGCTGAATCGCCATCCAGCGGCAAAACCGCCATCGGCCTGGGTCAGCCCGGCTGCAGTGAATGCGGGCCCAGGGAGGGCTTCACTGGGAAGGCGACCTTGAGCAAGGACTTTTGGAGAGTGAGGGGAGAGCAGACAGGAATCCGGGGGAGGGGCAAAACCCCTGAGGCGGGGTCTGTCTGGGGGTGCGGTGGGGAGGACCAGAGTGGGTGCAGAGAGAGGTGACTAGGTCCCCGGGGGATCCTGAGACCCCAGCCGGCCCAGCTTCTCTGCTCAGTCAGGTCATGGGCCTGGTGACCCCTGGTGTTGGCAGGGAGGAACCTCTCCCCGTCCCCCTCCCAGGCAGGACTAGGGTTGCCTTCCTCAGGCTTCTCCCCAACTCCCGCCCAGCCTGGTGCAGGGTAGGCGCTGGGACTCCATAGCAGAGGTGTGGTGGGCGTCGAGGACCCGGAGTCTGCCTTGGGGAGGGGCAGCCCTCTGTTCTCCGCCCCAGACGCAGCTGTCCGGGGCGGGGCTCTGCACACGCACACACACGTGTGTGCGTCCTCACACATGCACACACAGAAGGCCCATGCGTGCACACACTTACGTAAGGGAGAACACCCAGACCCCAGAGCCTATGCCACAAGCAGCATGCCCCCTCTGCACACCGTGGCAGCCCCGAGTGTCCACCACCAACACCCACCTCCTGGCGTGGTCCCTCAAAGGACCAGGCACGGTCCCTTGAGGAAGGGAGGCACGGAAGCGGCACACCCCCAGGTGACCGCTGGAGCTGGTCTGCCTGTTCCTGACTGGTCTTTTGGTCACTGCCTGCTTGGGCGCAGGTCCTTCTGGTCTCCCCCACCCCCCATTCCTGGGCTCTAGGCAGGAAAGGTGGGCAGGGGACCCAGGGGCTCTCACCACCTCCCAGAGGGTTTTCCTGACCCAGTGCCCAGGCCCGTAGATCCAGGACTCCCTCTCCCAGCCCCCGGCAGGCTCCACAGCAGTAGCCATGGGAGCTGGGCTGGCTGGGTCCTTAGGGCCCCCCTCCAGCTGTAAGCAGAGGGTTCCCTGGGCTTCCCTCCAGAGAGCGGGCTTGGAGAAACTGACCTTGGCAAGAGCTGCCACCATGGCTGGCACGCTGGGCACCCGCCCCCCCCCACTGTTGCCTCGGGCACTCAAAGACTCTGGTCCAGGGTAGGTGCTGCAAGCCAGAGACAAGGGCTGCGCCCGAATGTCCTCGGGTGTGGACTTGCAATGGGAAAGCCAACGTCCTCCAAGGACCAGCACCTGCTCCCAGCTAGGATCAGGCCTCCCAGCCTCGGGCAGGGCCTCAGGGGCTCCTCACACATCTCCCCTGCCCTGGTGTCCCCACCCTGGCCAGACACAGCCCCTGCCCTTGGCCTTGGGGTTTCTCAGCTGTGCACTTTCCCCTGGCTAGAGACTTGGTGATGGGGAAGCCTGAAAGCCCAGTAGGGATGGTGGAGATTGCCGGCTGGTCGGGACAGAAGCACAGAGGCTTCCTGGAGGGGGGGCTGCTGCTGCTGCTGTTGCTGGTGACAGGCGCCCTGGTGGCCCTGGGCCTCCTCTACGCCGCCAACAGCAGAGGTAAGTGAAGGCGCCCCCCCACCGCTGCCTCCCCCAACCCTGATGAGCCAGTCTTGTCAAACTGGGCAGGAGGGGTCTGCCCCTGGCGCTGACAGGCAGGGGTCGGGCAGCCCCTACCAGAAGGCCCTGTCCAGGGCGGGCTGGCGCTGGCGAGTTCTGCAGGCTCTGCGCTGCGGCCGCTGCGGGACTCCTGAGATGCACAGACCGGGTCTCCCGCACCGTCCGCGCAGCCCCCTCCCCTCCCGCAGGCAGCGACCGCGCCCCACAGGTCACAGCCGGCCCAGCCCAGCGCAGGACTCTGTGGACACCCGCCCCCCGGCCCATCCCCTCGGCTCACCCGTGTCTCCGCCGCTGGTCGGGAAGGACCTGCTGGGATTCCAACCCCCACCCCCACCCCCACCCCCACGCCCACTGGCTGAGGGTTGCGGCCTCCCAGACCGGCTCTGCTTACTGTGAGATGGTGGGAGGGGTCAGCCTGGGGTCCCAGAACGACGGGGGCGTGGCCAACACTGCCTCTTCTGCTCCCCTCCCCCGCCCAGCCCCCCGCCCCCTCCCCGCGTGGTGGCCGTGGAGGGGCTGTCCCTGGCTTGGGTTGGGGGAGGGGCGTGCAAGCCACGCCCCCTGCTGCCTTCGGGCACCACCTCAGGCGTGGACTCCGGGGTTCACCGGACTCAGGAGAGGTGCTCCCCTGGCACTCTCAACAGTTGGGTGTCACAGCCTCTGTCCCTAGAATGTTCCCCCACTGGCTGGGCCAGGGCTGTCTGCTCTGCGGTGGGCCCTGCATCCATTGCTAGTCTGTGGGTGTGACCGATGTCCCAGCCCAGGGCCACTCCCAGCCTGTGCACGTGCCTGCGGGCCCCTGCCAGCTGCTCTCGTCTCTGGCCTGTCAGGGTCTCCTGCAGGGTAGGTGGGCTCTGCTGCATGGGCAGGGGACAGGGGAAGGACCGCTGGCTGCACGGAGCCTGGGGGAGCCCAGACCTCCAGGAGCCTTTGTTCAGGGCTCACTGGGCTGGAAACACCTTGGTTGGAGGCTTCCAGAGGACCGCCCCTGACCCCTACCCAGTCTGCCTTCTTCTCCTCGTGGTCTCCTAAGTACAAATGGGGACTCGGCCGGGGCTCCTCCCTCCGAACCCCGTGCCCCCACCCGCAGACGTGACCTGCCAGCTCATCTCGCCCCGGCCCTGGTGTCCACGGGGGTTTACACGCAGCGCTGCTGTTTATGTTCAAGCGCCTTCTCACTCCCATGAGGATCTTTTCCACTGACTCATGAGTTATTTCAAAATATTTTTTTTAATCAAGATGCATGGAGATCTTCCTAGTTACCCTTTATTTATTGCTTTCTGCGTTAACTGCGCTGTTGTCGGAAACCGTGGTTTATGGGGCACTGACTCCTCGGTATTTGCTGAGTTGCTGCAGGACTAATCCATGGTCCCCGCTGCCAGCATCCGCACGAGTGGGGGAGGATGCCTGACCGTGACGGTTAGATGAAGCCAGAGATGCAGGTCCCTCCGTGACACCAGGTCTTCTCCCTGTTTGGGGTTTTTGTGTGTTTAGTCTTGTGCTGGAGAACCCTGCTGGGTAGCCATTTGCCCACGTTGAGGCTACACTGTTGTGAGTACAAATCTAGAATTCACGTGTCTTCCAAGACCCCGCGTGGCATAATGACCCTTTCTACCTTGATGCCGTTTGCCTCAAATTCTGTTTCATCTGGTACAAGCCTGATTGCCTGGGCCCGCTCGCTTAGCCGGTTTTCTTCCATTTTTCTTTCGAACGTTGTGTGTCTCCTGCTTTCGCCGTGTCTCTTGCAACAGTGCATAGCTGGACTGGGGTCCTCGTCTCTTCCCTGAAGCAGTCTCTCTGCGTTCACTGTGATTACTGCAGAGTCTGGTTTTTCTGTTGTGTTCTTTCGTGCTTCTCACACGGCTACTAGTTTGTTCTCTGCTCTCCCAGAGCCAGCTCGCAGGTTTTCGATCCTTGTCCTTTAATGGGTTATCTTAGACTTTTTGTTGTTGTTTAAATAATTGTTATTTTAAAAGTCAGAGATGAAGCCTTTTCAGAACATCAAACCTTTTTATAGAAATTACAGTGGGCGATAGAGCCCCTCCTGGAATCCTGCTCCCACGGGCAGCGACAATCACTGTCCAGCACAGAGGCCCGCAAACCACGGCCCATTTGGCAAATAAAGTTTTATTAGAACACAGCTGTGCCCATTTATTCATGTACTGTCTTTGGGTATTTTCTTGCTATAATTAAGTTACATAGGCGAGACAGGGTCTTTACGTGGCTCACAAAGCCTAAAATATTGATTACTTGGCCCTTCACAGAAAAAATACTGCCCACTCCTGGACTCGTGTGTCTTCCCATCCAAGCCTTGACTATGAAACTTTTACTGTCGCCGCGGGACGGCGAGGAGGCATTATAAGGTTGTGAACGCCCAGGCACGCCGGCTGCCCCAAATCTCCCTGTGAGACCTTGGCAGGTTTCCTTCATGCCTCTGTGCCTCAGTTTCCCTACCTGTAAAATGGAACATAGCATAGTACATACGTTAGAGGCTTACTTGAGGGCCCCGGATTTAATACATCAATAACACTTAGAAAAATGTCTGTCTGTCACGCTGTTCGCGATCAGATGTCATAGCAAAATGGTGCATTTGGTCATTTCCCAGGGTGGTGGTTGACGTGAAGGGAAGGCAGATTGAGCTCCCTACACCAGCGAGGTCCTGCCTGCCCAACAGCGGTGCATCTGTGCTTTGGGGTAAAGCCACCGGCATCGTTTACGGTTTTCTCCTGAATATTATTCACAGCTAAGCTCTCTGCCAGGGTCCAGTTTCCTCGGCATGAGTAGCTGCCTTGTTCAAGAGGTTTCCTCTTTTACTGTCAAATTATCTTATTACGAGCCTGTCTTTACCCGTCTCCAGTATCAACCTCTTGCTCGTAAGATAGATTTTTAGTTCGTTGTGGGACGCGGCTTGAGGGCAAAGTAGTAATAGCTCAGCAACAGCGCTCACTGCTGACTCCCGTCCGCGCGAGTCTGATCCAAATGACATTTCTCAATCTTGGAGTTCTTTTCCGAACCTCTCTGGTCTTTTCTCCAAATAATTCCTGAGAAGTGAGCAGCTTCTACTGTCGCACAAGTAGTGACACTCGCTGTCTCTGTCCGGAAATCTTCATCAGGTGAACTTTCCGTCCCTCTGAGCTCGGTTCTCTCTGTCTTTGGTATTATTCACTCTGACCGTTGAGGCATCCGGCTGTGAAAATTCGTGGCGTTTATTCGGCTCTGGAGAGGCTGCGATCCCTGAATCTCAGCCGTGATGCCCCTTGTTTACTGTGGGAAGTGGCGCACGATCTTTCTGAATGTTGCATCTCTCCCGCTCTTCTCCCATTGTCAAATTCTGATTCTGTGCGTCCTCAATCCCCTGCCCCATCCCCTGTGTCTCTGGAGAGTTTCCATCTCTGACTTTATCCTTCTGAGTCAGTCACTCCGAAGCACATTCCATCTCCCTAAACCTCTCTTCCCCCATATTCTATCTGCAGAAAATTTCCCCCAAAACCCCGCGATAACTTGGAACCCATACACTTTAGGACACTGCCTTTTCTCACACGTATGAATTAAACTGTTGATTGTGTTTTTGCAAAATGTCAATTCTTCAAAAATACATCTGAATATTTCTGTACCGCAGTGCAGGCAAGGTTTAGACGAAACGCCGTAATCAGAGGGGTAAGCTGTCACTCCGGTTTCAATCAGCAAAGGAAACTGCAGGTCAGGGGAAAAATCCATTTTGGATTTTTTTTTTTAATTTAATCTCAGTGGGGGCACTGGGTGGCTCGGTGGGTTGAGCCTCCGACTACTGGTTTCAGCTCAGGTCATGATCTCAGGGTCCTGGGATCGAGCCCCACATCGGGCTCTTTGCTCAGTGGGGAGCCTCCTTCCTCCTCTCTCTCTGCCTGCCTCTCTGCCTGCTTGTGATCTCTGTCTGTCAAATAAATAAATAAAAGCTTAAAATAAATAAACAAATAAATAAATAAATAAAACGTATTTAAAATGAGTTAATATCAAAAGGAAGCTGGCACAAAATTAAAATTTGAAAAATAAATAAATAAATAAATAGGATCCTTAAAAAATTTAACCTCAACTACTACATTCTTCTGTGTTTCTAGAATTTATAATTTATTCTTTCACAAACTTATTCTTTTTAATGTCTCACGACCTTGTTTTCAATGTTTTCTTTTACTTCTTCAATATACTTGGAATATTTTCTGCGTCAGGGAGATATTGCTGCCGCACAAGCACCCAGCGCCCAGGGATGAGAACGGCCCTCGTCTGTGGGGACGGGCCTGCACACCCCGGGGGCGGGGGGGGGCGGTCAGCTGCGCCGGGTCGGGTTCACGGGCGACTCTGTTCCACATGAACTGACACCCACCCCACCCCCTGCCCTGAGCACCAGCAAGCAGGCCTGGGCAGGTGCCTCTAGTGGCAGAAGTCTGAGAGGACAGCGGGAAGCACGCAGGCCTCCTGGGGTCTAGACCCAGAACTGGAATAGTGTCCAGGAGCACCACTGCCACCTCATTCTGTGGCCAAAGCAAGCCGTGTGGCCAACCCAAGGGCAAGAGAGGGAGAAGATGTCCTCTGGCAAAGGCATGGGGCAGAGCAGGGTCTGGATTTGGGGCCATCATGCCCCATACCTTTGGATCAGAGAGTCCCCAAATATAAAATCCTTGGGGATCACGGTTCCATGTCTGTTTTGCTCTCGTGGAAGCTTGTCTTGGCGTCAGTGTGAATCCATGCTCACCCTGGCTGCCTCTGTGGGGACCCTGTCTCTCGGGCCGGCAAACTTCCCTCGAGAGAACTTGTGTGTTTGTTTCCATCGAGCACCTGGGGAGGCCCCCAGCCTGGGCCTGCTGGAGCTAAGTGTCTCACCCTGAGGTTTCCTTGGCCACACCGTGCCGTGCTCTCGCACCCACAGCCGCATGACAACCAGCCCGCCTTCCCCAGGGAGGAGGCTCTTTTCTACCTGTCGGAGATTTCTGCCGCCTTCTTTTTTGAGAGAGAGACGTGAAGAAGAGACGGAGGGAACATAAATTATTCAAATCAAGGCCAGAAGAGCAAAACTTGCAGAAAAAAATGTCAAAAATATTTTTTTCAAAAGATTTTTTTTAACAGAGAGAGTCTATGTGAAAATAATTCACGTATTACAGAAGTTATGGGAACAGAGAGAACGAAGAGTGGATTCTGTGTCAGTGGGCATTAGGGACGGCGGCTCCCATCTGGACTGACAAAGGAGGAGGACACCCTTCTTGGGGCTTCCTCTGCCATCTTTCCCACTGATCCCATGTTAGCACCATAGGAAGCTTCAATTCTATTCGGCCTTTGTGTCAGAAGGGCCTTGCTGTTTTGCGTCCCAGTTAATAATTGGGGTGTCTGGGTGGCTCAGTCAGTTAGGCATCCGACCCTTGATCTCAGCTCAGGTCACAACCTCGGGATCGTGAGAGGGAGCCCCGTGTCAGGCTGTGTCTGTACTGGGTGGTACACAGGTACATCTAGACACAGGTAGATCCTGCACAGGTAGACACAGGTAGATCCTGCTTAACATTCTCTCTCCCTCTCGCTCTGCCCCTCCCTCCCTAATAATAATAATAATAATGTCCCACAGGTCCTAGATTCTGTGTTCCAGTGGTTTTAAAAGTAATTTAAAAGTTTCTTAGAATAGCTTCAGGCTCAGGCAATATTACAAAGATGGCACAGTGCGGTATGACCACTCCAGCATCCCCTGTTAACATGTGCTCTGCTCACTGAGATACATTGTTGCAAGTAATGAACTACCATCGCTATCTGACAATTAATTAAGGCTACACTTTGTTCTGATTTCCTCTGTTCATCCCTCACACGGTCCTGTCCCAGGATCCTGCAGGACGGCACATGACATCATTTGTTAAGTCTCCTTAGGCTACTCCTGGCCATGATGGTTCCTCAGACTTCCCTTGTTCATGATCTTGACAGTTTTGAGGGGTCCTGGCCTTGTATTTTGTGGAATGTCCCTCGGGATTTGCCTGATGGTTTTCTCCATGATTAGACTGGGGTGATGTGTTTTGGGGAGGAAGCCCGGAAGTCAGGTGTTTTGGGGAGGAAGACCGGAAGTCAGGCGTTTTGGGGAGGAAGCCAGGAAGTCAGGCGGCCACACTTCCGGTGACTGATCACTGTTGCTGACCACAAAGCCTTCATTCGGTTTCTCCACGTCCCCCCTTTCCATTCTGTCTCCTCGGAAAGGAAGCCAGCGGGGGCAGCCGGCTCCCAAGGGGTGGGGAGTTAGAACCACGCCCCTAGACGCAGGGCACCTACGGACACTCTTTGGAATTCTTCTGTATGGGGAAATCTATCAATTTCCCCCACTTCTTTATTTATTCAATGATTTATTTGTGTCGGCATGGACTCACGGACGTGTATTTTATGCTGTGGATTATAATCCAATACTAGTGTATTTTGTCGTGCAGATAGTTGCAGCTTTGGGCACTGGGGGTTCTGACCCACCCCCATCACGGTGGCTTGGGGATTTCGGAGGGGAGGGGAGCACTTCCTTGGTTTCTAGCCATTGAGATGTTCCAGGCTCGTCTTGTATGCTTTCTGCCTACCGTTTCTCCAAGGATCCCTGGTTCCTTTTACAGGGTAACAGTGTTAGAAGCCACACTCGGGTTACTAGGTGTGATCATCACTACCGGGTCACTGCGGGCAGCCACTCTCAGCTGACAGTGGGAGGACCTGTGTGTGTGCACAGGCACGCTAACCCACGTGTACACACATCATCTGTAGCGCTTCTCCGTGCAACCCTCTGTGTCTACATCAGTCTACACAGGGGCTTCTAACCCATTGTCACGGGCATCATCCCAGCCTCCTGCCCTGACTGGTCCAACCTCCGGCTGCAGTGGTGAGGAGTCTGGCCACCTGCCTGCCACTTCACACTCCCTCAATCCTAGTGCTCATGCCTGGCATTCCCAAGGGACCAAGTCCACCAATGACCATACAGCATGGCTGGACAGCTCCCCTGCCTTGGGTCTTATGCGCCATTCAGGACCAAAGTGACTTGGGTCAGCACCCTATCCTCACCCCTTTCTGCCGAGTTACTGCATACACGTGGGATGCACTTTGGTTCTTGTGTTCCGTTCCATCCTGGGACCCGAGACCTCCTCAGTGATTTTCACACTTGCGTACATTAAGCTTCTCTCTCTGCGCTGCAGTTGTGTGGGCTTTTGCAGATACTCCAGACACCTTATCCCACTCCCTGTGGCCCCACAAAGCAGCGCACTGCCCGGGAATACCCCTCATGCTCCCCGTTCTCTGCCCACCACACCTACCCCTCACCCCTGCCAAATGCCTGGCGATCATTGTTTATCGCCTCCGTAATTTTGCTCTTTCAGAATGTCGTCTACTTGGAATCACACTACGCAGCATTTTGGGGTGGCCTCTGCACTTAATAGTACACACGTAGGATCTATCCATTCATCATTTTGTGGCTTGGTGGTTTCTCTCTTGTGATTGCTCAATAACAATGCCATCGTGCGGATGTAATGCAGTTTACTCATTCACTCCTCCATTGAAGGACATCATGGTGTCTTCTAGTTTTTTGGGATTGCAAACAAAAATTCTATAAGATTCACATTCAGGTTTTCGTATGGACGTAAGTTTTTGAACCAGTTGGGGAAACACTTAGGAGCGGAATTGCAGGACCGCGCCATAAGACTGTTTGGTTCTGAAAGAAGCTTCCACACTGACTTTTGGCAGGGGAGGGCTGCATCGTTTGGGGATTTGGGGATGTTTTCCTCTGTCTGTTTTGTCTTTTTCCTTTGTGCTGTGGTCTGGATCACCCACGGTGACACGGATTCTTTCTTGTTCAGTGTGTTGTGAAGCCTATAAAACTAATTCTTCATTTCAGTTCTTTCTTATCATTTCCATTTATCTGAGCAGATCCACTTCCCGTCTTCTGTACCAGGCCCTTTACTGAACTATCATAAGCACTGAACGTTTTGTCTGCTATCTGACGTGTGGTCACCCGAGTCCACATCTTCAGACTATCTAGGGCTTTTCTGATGATGGGTCACATTTGCTTGCTTCCTCTTGTGGGGAGATCTCTCTCGGCATTCCTGCCCCACCTGTGCCCTCAGGGAAGGTCCTGTGAGAAGGACCTGGCAGGTGGGGGTGCTGTGTGGAGCCCCACCCCTGGTGCCAGCTCACAGCCTCTGCCCTCACAGGCTCCTTGCCCAGGGGAAGGCTGCCACAGGCCACTATCTCTGGGGAGTGCACCTCCCTGTCTGAAATTTGGCTCTGTGGGTTTCCTGCGCACCGAGCTCCAGCAGGTCGGCAAACCTCCCTGTTTTTGCATCCGCAGCTTGTTCCCCTCCCTGAGGAGGGAGCCACAGTCTCCTCCAACTGTCCTCATCCTGATCAGAAGCAAAAATCCCTTCTCCTCCTCATCATGTCTGTGGCCAGAGCTCAGACGTCCTGTCCTTCCTGTTCACTGTCCTTCCTTTCCACTGTCCCTGAGGGGTGGCCCTTTGGGGTCCAAGGTCTAGTTCTTGTCCCAGGGCTCTGGGTTAACGAGCCTGACAAACACCTGTGGGACAACCATGCCTTGGCACCGACTGACCACTTCGTTTCCGGTTGCGATCAGCACTGTTCTCCTGTGTCCGCGGGGCTGGGCTCCCTGAGGCGGGACCCGGGTCGGACTCTGTATCTTCAGTGCCTGGCACTGGGGTTGGTAATCGACAAATGTGGGACTGACAGATGAACGATGGTGCGTGGAAAGAGCAGTAACAACGGGCAGGGGAGAAATGCCCACCCCGCTCAGACCCCATGTTTCCTAAGCATTCCTTCCGAAGGCCAGGACCCCGGCGAGTGTCCCCCAACATTTGGGCAGCTCCCTGCACCCTCTGCCGTCTCTGACCTGTGTGAGGCCCTGTTCCTTCCTTCCCACCAGGTCTCCGTGTGCCTCCCTAGTGGAGGAAATCATCCACAAGCCAAGTAGGTGGCTGGACCAGGCATGCCCTCTCCCCAGACCTGCTTCTCCCCTGTCCCTCCCCCTCACCCCTTCCCCACCCCCACTCCAGGTAGAATTGACAACCACTCAGAAGATCCTGATGCTGACCAGGCAATGCCCCGATCCTGTGCAGGGGAGGGATGGAGGGAAGGTGGCCAATGGGTCAGAAAGTGAAAGTGACCTCCTTTCCCCGGAAATGAGCCTGTTGTTCCTGCCTCGATAGGACTCCAAGACTGTCCACCTTGCACAGTGTGGCCCGTGGCCCCGAGATAGAAGAGAAAGTCAGAGGGGAAGGAGGTCCTGCCTCAGGAACCCTCTGGCCCCCAGCAGATAAGGGTGGGGGCGGGCTGGGTGGGTTGGCTCTGGAGAGCAATGGGGTGGGCAAGCCAGCAGGGCCCCCTCCCCCACATATGTTCTGCTGGGTGACCCTGGTGACCAGGCCAGGCTACAAGGAGGCAGGCAGCAATCAGAGCACCCTGGACCCCAGCCCTGCAGCAAGATGCCAGGCCCACCCCCAGCAAGCCCCAAGGTACCCCGTGGTGGGGCTGGAGGCCAGAGCTGAGTGCTGTGTTTTTCCCTAGGGAAGCAGCTGACACTCTTTCCTAGCCGGCTTTGCTTCTCAAAGGAAGAGAAGACCATTGTAAAACGAAAACCCCGAGGTAGCTTTGCCTTCCCTATCAAAACACGGCCCCAGCAGGTGGGCTGGAAACTGGGCCTCCTGTGGGCTGGGCCGCTCCGCAGTCCAAGGTGTGCAGCTGAGGAGTTAGAGTCCCAGGGCCCCCAGAGCCCCATAGAAAGATGGGACAAGACAGGGGCACAGCCATGAGCTGGATGCAAGGCGTTCCCTGGGCTCCAGGAAACCAGCATGAGTTACCCCCAGGCTTGGGGTGTCATCCCTGAGACTGCACAGGTGCCCCTTTATACAACCAGCTAGCCCCACATAGGGGGTGTCAGGGGGCCACAATGTGCAGAGACGAGCAGCACGGGCAGGCTGCCTGGAGGAGGTGACAGGGGCGAGAGATGGCTGGCAGAGAGACAGGAGGGCAGAAGGGCCATCTGCAGTCCTGGGGATCCAGAGAAGCTTTGGGGTCAGTGGAGGCAGAAGGTGTCAAGAAGCTCCCAGTTCCCAGCAGGACTGACGCCGGCATGAGGCTCACCTCACACTAGGCCCTGTCCTGGGCCACCTGGGAGGACTCAGGGTCGTAGGTTGGACTGACCCTGGGGGCTAGGGGTGGTCTGAAGCCTGGTCCTGCCCGCCCCAGCAGACTGACCCCGCCTCGCCCCGTCCTGCTCTGCCTCCCCTCTTGCTCACAACGCGTCCTGCCCACAGCCATCCAACGGCCCAAGGAGATGGGCGAAATCTGCACCAGCCCTGGTTGTGTGATAGCAGGTGAGCCCCCTTCCTCCCACCTTCCACAGCCTTGCCCGGGGTCGTGGGCTTCCCATGATGCTGGCACAGGCCCCTCAAAGGCCCAGGGGAGCCACCTCCAGATGTGGCACAGGGGCTGGCAGGTGGACCCTGGTCCTGCTTGCTGGTGGGGCCCCTGCAGTGGGCTAGGAAAAGAGGGGTACTCCCACTTCCCATCCCTGCACCCCCCAGAAGCCGCCTGCCCCCCTCCGAGGCCCCCGTGATGGGGTGGGAGGTCGTGCTGGGCTGGGTCTTCTTGTGGTTACAGAAAGAAAGGTCACATGAACATACGAGTTTCCTCCCACAAATTTGTTGTCAAATTGGAGTCCATACGCTGCTATTTGCAGACTGAAAAGAGTGAAAATGGCCAGAAGAAACAGCAATGAAAACTCAGATATGAGATTTTTCTGACACGTTGGGGGCATGGAGAGGCACTCAAGCTGGTGCTTCCTGCCAGGCTCCAGAGGGACAGAAGGCGAGGGAGGGTCCCAGATTCGGGGAGCCATGGGGGGAGTCCAGCCTGGCCGCCTCCACTGAGAGCCTGCCACCGGGAGCCCCAGACCCCACCTACCCCGCACACTCGGGCTGCTAGAGGCCAAGCCGTCTCCTCTAACCACAGACAACCCCGAGTGGTGGGTAAGAGCCCCCTCCCCCACCCGACACACCGGTGAGTGAGGGGGATCCAGGACCAGGGCCCCCAGCAGAGCACCTCCTGGGCGCCCAGACTGCGGGTGTCCCAGGTTTGCAAATGTGGATATGAGGAGCAGAAAAGTCCCAGGGTCCCAAGTCATGTGATTAATAAGTCGTCGCCTAGAACTTGAATTCCTGCTTCCAAACTCACGGAGGCTCAGAGAGGGCGACGGACACTCCCCGGGGGCACAGAGCCAGGATCAATTACCCAACAGTCCACCAGCCACCCGTAACCAGGTGCCCCCCTCCCTCCCCACCGTCTCCATGAGTAGCCGCCAGGATCCTCCAGAACATGGACCCGTCCAGGGAGCCCTGTGACGACTTCTACCAGTACGCGTGCGGAGGCTGGCTGCGGCGTCACGTGATCCCCGAGACCAACTCCCGATACAGCGTCTTTGACATCCTTCGAGACGAGCTGGAGGTCATCCTCAAAGGTGAGAGCAGCTGCGACCTTGGGCGTGGAGCTGGGGTGAGGCTGGGCATCTGCCCCACTCTAGGGTGGCCATGGGGCCAGCGGGACCAGCTGCTGGGCCTGCCTTGGTCCTGCAGGCACAGGGGAGAAGAAATCTCCCTGGATAAAGGCCTGCAGGGACAGAGGGACCACCTGTCACTGAATGGGGGGAGGGGGGCACTGCGACCTTTGACCTGGCTCTCCCTGCAGCCGCCTCAGGCCTCCATCCATCTTCCTCCTCTGCCCACAGGAGTGCTGGAGAATTCCACCACCAAGGACAGGCCAGCTGTGCAGAAGGCCAAGATGCTGTACCGCTCCTGCATGAACGAGAGTGAGTGGGGGACAGAGGGGTTGCAGGGTAGGGGAGGTGCTCCGGGACCCACAACCCCTGTAGCACAGCATGGAGGGGGGCATGCCACTCAGGAGTCATGCCAGAGGGGCTGTGCCCCCCATCGACCACTGGGTCCAAGCTCCCCTGAGGACATGGCCTTGCTACCAACTGCCTGTGACCCTGTCTACACCCTGACCCCAGCCTGGGGCCACACCACCCAGGTAGGGAGAAAACAGTGAGGGGCCCACCTAGAAGCCCCGGGGAAGGTGCACACGCGTGCACACGGATGTGTGTGTGCACGCACGGGGGTGCATGCACATGGATGTGTCTGTGTGTGTGCGTGCTTGTGAACATGTGTGTGAGTGTGTGTGCATGTGGACATGTGTGCATG
Source organism: Lontra canadensis (assembly GCF_010015895.1). NCBI lineage: Eukaryota > Metazoa > Chordata > Mammalia > Carnivora > Mustelidae > Lontra > Lontra canadensis. The sequence goes on along the minus strand of NW_022631019.1, from coordinate 1,297,561 downwards.
TGCATTCATTCACGTGGGTGTGTGTGCGTGTGGGGGTGTGTGCACGTGTGCATTCATTCACATGGTTGCATGCGTGCACACGCTCACTGGTAAAGAATTAGCACGACACTTGTGAAGGACGGTGAGGAGGACTTTATTTGGGGCCCTCCAGATGGGCGCAGGGCCCACCACGGTGGGATTTTACCCGGGGAAACAGCGTGGGGATTTCTAGCCCAGGGGCAGGGAGGGGTCTGTGGACAGAAAATTACTAGAATGGGAAGTTGGGGTGGGGGCCTCTGGCTAAGCTAGCCTACAGGACTGCTGCCGAAGGCGGGTCAGGGAGAGGAGACATCACCTGACCCGCCCCGAGGCCCCTGCGTGTGTCCCCACCTCCATCTCCTGTGTGATGGAAGTTCCCAAGCTCCCAGCCAAACCCTCGCTGCCCCGGAGAACTTGTTCACAGCCTGTGTTCCATGGGCCGCGCTGCTGGGACACCCCAGGGGCCCCCAGCCAGGCCACAGTGCCCAGGGCTGCCCACGGGGCACCTCTCGGAGCATTCCCGGGCCTCAGGGCCTCCCCCAGGCTGGCTTGTCCACCCATGACCCTCATCCTGCCTGCCCGCCTGCTCTCACCGAGCCCCGGGCGCCAGTCGCAGCTGTGTCCATCAGGCCCCCTGTGTCCGACGCTGCACCGTCTGACAGGGACTGGGCGTGGTGCCAGGCAGGCGGTGTCCCCACGGGCCCATGAGAAGGCGCACCCCCGCTGCGCGTTTGGGTGAGTGACCCCTCCTCGCCTCTCAGGCATCATAGAGAAACGAGACTCACAGCCCCTGCTGAACACCCTGGACCTGATGGGCGGCTGGCCGGTGACCATGGAGAGGTGGAATGAGAGCATAGGTAAGGCCAGGACCAGGCGACTCTGTCCGGGGCTGCTCATAGCTGAGCCCCTCCAGGCTCCTGCGGGCCAGCATGCCCCGGCTGCCAGTGGGGCCCCTGCCCGACCCCTCAGGAGCCCTCCCCTCCCCGCACCGGGGCCCAGCTATTCTCTGGGCCCTGTTGAGGGAAGCGGGTCCCTTGAGTTCCTCCGTCCCCTGGTGCCACAGCGTCCTTGCCACCACAAGCCAGGCAGGAGCTTAGGAGGCTGGTCCCGACGGGATCCGGGACCCGGAGTCCGACAAGGGCCTGGCTGGGACCCCAGGAGCCCAGCCAGGATCCAGCCCGAGGTGCTGACTCCCCAGGCCCCAGGTGGGAGCTGGAGCAGCAGCTGGCGCTGATGAACGCACAGTTCAACAGACGCGTCCTCATCGACCTCTTCATCTGGAACGACGACCAGAACTCCAGCCGGCACATCATCTACGTACGAGCCGCGCGGGGGGCCGGGGCAGGCCGGGGCCCTCGTGCCTGGCTGGGGCGTGCTCAGGGCCGTGGGGAGCCTGCCGGGGCTGGCTCTGGGGAGCGGGTGAGCTCCAGGGGTACTCCCGAGCCCCGCTACCGTCCATGTCCTGCTCGGGCCCTGGTCAGGGAAGCTGGCCTGTGTACCAAGCCATTTCTTGGGGCCATCTGTCTGGGGCTCTGGCACCAGGGCTGGAAGGCTGACCTCAGAAAGCCCCCATGGGCCACAGCTGGGCCACAGTGCTCCAGGAGGGCAAGGGTGTCATGGGGCCACCTCTGGGCCCACCTTGCCGTCCAGCCCCTGCCGCCCTCCACCCATCCCCCAAGAGGCAGGGCTGGGACCTCAGGGCCCACACACACACCAGCATGACCCCGTCCTGGAGGACCCCACGTTTCCACCGGGCCCAGTTCAGGGGGAGCGGAGGGACCTGCTGTCCTCCTCAGCCAGGCTGTGGAGGGACCCCGGCTCCTCGCCCAGCTTCACCCCCTCTGTGCCTCCAGATAGACCAGCCCACCTTGGGCATGCCGTCCCGAGAGTACTATTTCAACGAGGGCAGCAACCGGAAGGTGAGTCAGGCTGACTCCCGGCTCCCCCGGCTCTTTCCTGCAGGCCCCTCTGCCCTCCCACCCATCACTTCAGGGCCCACCGTGGTCGGGCTTCCCCTCGTGACCCCTTGACCCTCGCCACCCACAGCCCCTGTGAGCGCCTGCAGGGGGCTCTGAGGCCTGTGCACAAGCTAAGCGCGACCTACGGCGTCATCACAGAGACAGTCCCCAGACATGCCCTGCCATATGTGGGGACAAGCTCAGCTTGGCCCATAACCCCGCGGGTCACACCCCACGTGCCTGTCGCACAGTGCAGGGCTGCGGCCGCACTGCGGATCTGCTGCGAGAGCCCGCTGAGATCTGAACACCAGCTACCCCAGCCCAGGCCTGCCCTTAGGCGCTCAGCTCCTGCATTAGGGGAGGAGGGAGACGAAGAGCCAAAGAGGGTAGAAGGAAGAGCCAGGCAGCAGCCTGTGACAGGCGGAAGTTGCAAAATGACCCACGGTGGGGAAGCGGTACGGTGGGCTTCCTGGTGGAGGGAGCCTATGAGCTAGGCTGGGAAGGATGGGCCCAGCCAGGAGAAAAGCTGAGCGTGGCTGAGAGACGAGCCCTGGGGTGGGGCAGTGGAGCTGAGAGAACCAGACCAGGCGGCTGAGCAGGGGCAGGGCATCCAGACCGCCTTGTGCCGGGCAGCACAGACTGGACAAGACAGCTACACTGGCCTTCTGCCGGAGGACATGCCCCGTGGCTCCTCTGTGGGATCAGGGAAGCCCCTCCCAGGATGGGGTCCCGAGAAAGCAGGTCCAGGAGGGGCGTCCATCCTCAGTACCCACTTTGTGACCCTGGGGCTGAACCTAGAGAGGGCAGCCCAGCCAACAGCCCTGGGCCAGCCCCAGACCTTCATTAAGCACTTGTTGTGTGCCCAGCACCTTACACACAGCCACGAAGCCAGACAGAATAAGTCTCTGGTCCTGCGGGAGCCCAGGGGCCCGAGGTCGCCGGGCTGGCAGGGGTGGACAGAGGTGGAGCCGGAGGGCGCTCCGAGCAGGCAGGGCTGGGCTCCGTGTGCAGGCGACCGTGCAGGTGCGGGGAGAAGGTCCACTCCCACGGGCCTCCAGCTCCCGTTCAGCCAATTCTGGGAGCGTGAGCAGCAGTGGAGGCCCGGCCTGGGGGACGGGGCAGGGGCTGGGGCTTGCGGGGGGCGGACAGTCCGGAGACCCCTATCCCGGGGCTCATGGGTCCTGCCATCACTGCCAGCCGAGCTTGGCCCCGCGAGCCTCCCGGGGGCCTGCTTCCTGTCCTACGCCCACCCCCACCCCACAGAGAGCCCCTCGGGGGCCAAGGCAGCGCGGCCGCGGGGCTCCGTTCAGGTCCTCTGGCGCAGGTGCGGGAGGCCTACCTGCAGTTCATGGTGTCGGTGGCCTCGATGCTGCGGGCAGACCTGAACCTCCCGGAGAACAGCTACCTGGTGCACGAGGACATGGCGCGGGTGCTGGAGCTGGAGACGCAGCTGGCGAACGTGAGGCCGCGGCCTGGCGTCGGGCTGGGTGGGGGGGATGGGCCCAGCTACCCCGCCCCAGCGTGACCGCCTGCCCCCCCCACCGTGCAGGCCACAGCCCCCCAGGAGGAGAGGCATGACGTCACCACCCTGTACCACCGCATGAGCCTGGAGGACCTCCAGAACAAGTTTGGCCTGAAGGTGCGTTCCCGCCCCCCATGCCCCCCATGCCCCCCATGCTCCCCCCATGCCCCCCCAATCCGCTAAGCCTCAGAAGGATCCCGCGGGCGCACACGCCAGGGGCGTGCTCACACTGGGACAGCAGGTGGCAGCTGGGCTGTCCAGGGCCACAGGGCCCCCATCTATGAGATGACGGCAGCAATGACCCCACTTTGCTGAGCAGGAAACGAGCCTGGGAGCGTTGCTGATTAACCCAAGCCAGGGAGACGCCCACCCAGGGGTCTCGGTGCCCCACCGACCCGCCCACCCCAGACTGAAGGCTGCCCCACGCCGCCACACCCTCAAGCCCTCCTTCCCTGCTGGCCAGGCTTACGTGCGGGGGCCGGGGGCTGGGACGAGCCAGAGAGAGGGGAACACCGCACCCAACCCCAGACCCTGCTGGCCGGCCACCCTGAGCCCCCAGCTTGTCCAGCGGTCCCCCTCAGGAGCGGCAGAAGTGAGAGGCTAGGCATCGCCGACCTTACGGCGGAGGCCGAGTCAAAGGGTGGAGAGGGTGGGCGAGGACAGAGGGAAGTCAGACGGCAGAGGGCCTGAGCAGGGATGGAGCCAAAGTCAGAGGGCAGAGACGACGGGGAATGGGGGCAGGGATAGAAACCGAAGTGCCTAACTCCTGACCAGAAAATGCCATGTTTAGAGCCACAGAACAGAACTGGAAAACTCAGGGGACTCCTGCCCGGGGCTCATGGCTCTTGGTGTTCCGGAAGGTTCCATGGTCCCCAGATGTTGCCCTCTTCCTTGGCACGGGCTCCCAGTGAGGACCTGCTATGGCCACCCCCTCAAGACAGCCCAATGACTGGCCCACCCCCCAGCGGGCACTTTGGGGAGCCAGGCCCTGCCCTGGCACCGGCCACATCCAGGAAGCGTGCAGGCAACCCCCCCACCTTGCACCCGCGCTGCCGTGCAGGCCGGGAGCGAGAAAGAGCAGGACTGGCAAGTGTCAGAAAGCAGGAGAGGGTGGGACGACGGCAGCCAGGAGGGGCCACAACAGGCAGCTGAGTAGTCTTGGAGGAGGGACCGTCTGGGACATGCAGCCCAAACAAGGGGCAGCAAAGACCAAGGTCCTGAGGCGGGAGCCGCAAGGCCGCTGTAGGGCAGATGAGGCCCAGGAGGTGACAGGTTGCACCAGGCCAGACTTCCAGGGCACTGGCCTTGATGCTGTGGGAGAGGGGTCTGAGGCACCAACTTGACTCACACCGAGGACCAGCCTGCGGCATGGCCCGGGCAGGAAATGGGGGCCACTGGGCCAACTGTTCGCAGACACGGCGAGAGGGGGGCTGCTGGAGCCATATCGAAGGTGGACCCCCAAACAGGGTTTGCAACTGTGCTAAATGTGGGGAGTGAAGAAAGAGAACTCCGATGGCCCGCAGGTGCCATGCCATGGAGATGGCATGGGAGCAGCCCCGGGGATGTTCTGGGAGCCAGGCCTTGGGGCGTCTGGTGCACGATGCACTTATAATGCTTAGACTTGCCTCCCGTGAGCATGTGCACACAGGCCTTACTCAGATCAGAACCACCACAGACACCCCTCCTCTTGGCCTTGCCCCTGCCCTACCCCGAAGCAGCCACCATCAAAACTTCTCCCACCACAAGAAGCAACATCAGAACCAGGCAAGTTGGCTCATTTGCACAGGGCCTCTCTCACCCTGCGTTTTATAGGTGAGCCTCACCGTCCTTATACCCCATGTCACTGGGCGTCAGGCAAGTTTCCCTCATCCTGGCTGCTGTGTGATCCATTCTGGGAAGGCGCAATTACGCCCCTGCTGTACTCTTTTTAGACCTCTGGGTCAGATCCCATTCTGCGCTCTTCTGAGTAAAGTGGCCATGCTCATTCTAGTGCATGTCTTTTGGGGCGCACATGCGCGCACTGCTGTCAGGTGTCCACCTAGGAATGAGATGGCCAGGTCGCAGAACACACGTCCGTCCATCTTCAGCAGACAGCGCCAAACTTTCCCCCTGCGTGCAGAGTTGCTGTCCCCAACAGCGGTGTATGGAATGTCCTCGTAAGATGCCTTACACATCTCTCGTCAGATTTACTCTTAGCCTTTTGGGTTTTTTATACTGTAATGAAGGGCCTCGTTTTGTAACATATCTTCGTATTTTTTGTCGTTGGCATACAGAGATTCTGACCGTACACACGGTGGCTTTACTCAGTGCACTCACGAGTTGTGACAGTGATAGTGATGGTGCGCATCCTGTTTCCTTCCTAAGAGAAGAACGTGCCCCAGTCCGCCATCTTCCTGTTGGCCGCGGACACGTTTGTTTCTGTGTCACTGCTGTCGCACGCAGATCCCCTTCCTTAGATTAGCGAACTTACCTTCTGCTTCTAGTCCACTAAGAGTTTCTATCCTGAACTGATGTGACTTTTAACAAATATCTTCCTTTCTGCATCCATCAAAATTAGGGTGGGATTTTCCTGCTTTATGTCATCATCAGAGTGAGTTACAGGATTCGATTTTCAAATATGACACCAAACTTGAAGCGCTCGATTAAATGGAATTTGACTGTGATGTATTCTCCATTTCATGTAGGTACAAATAAGTCCTAATTCCTAAGATTTTCCTTACGGCTTTTGTATCTATGATCGTAAGTGAGACAGCCTGTTACCTTCTTTTTGTGATATCCTTATTCTAGTACTCAGTTACTCTTGGCTTCCTCATTCCAACAGAGAAGAGTTTTCTCTTCCCTTCTCTCTTCTGGGAAGTTCTGGGAGGAGTGGCAGTATGTCTCCTTTAAATGTCAGATAGCATCCACTGGAAGAGCCGGATGAGTATGGAAATGTCTACATGGGAGTATTTCAAATTAAAGATCCATTTATTACATATAAGACTGTATCGGCTACTCTTTGGTCATTTCGCTAAGTTGTGGGCTTTTTTCAGGAATTTTCCCACCACACTGAAGTTGTTAAATACGTCGGCATAACCTCTTGTCACAGTCTGTAGGCGCTGTGCTTACGTCACCCACCCTTCCCCTGATTCTGATCATCTGTGCCTTCTCTCTTGTTCTCTGAATATTCTTTGGTGGGAGCTGGATTTTCTGGATGCCCAGGAGCTATGTCTACCTCTCTGTCTCTCCCTCTTCTCTGCCCGCCTTCCGCAGGGGTTTAACTGGACGCTCTTCATTCAATCTGTGCTGTCCTCTGTCAAAATCAAGCTGCTACCAGATGAAGAAGTGGTGGTCTACGGCATCCCCTACCTCCAGAACCTTGAAGACATCATCAACCTCTACTCAGCCAGGTGAGGACCCAGGGAAGGGCCCAGAGGCTTCAGCATCCCCGCCTCTGTCCCCGCCCCTGCCCCGCCCCTGCAGCTTCTCCTGACAGGAGAGGACTCCCGGGGGCATTTACTCAGGGAGTGAGGGACAGGAGCGGGTCAATGTTAGTGGCTGACAGAGCCTTAGAGAGAGATGCGAACCCTCCTCGAGGTGTCTCCAGCGCCCGGGAGCAGATAGGCAGGATCTGGGGCTTGTCCTCGAGGCTGTCCCCACCACCCTGCTTGCGGCGAGCTCTCTGCTTGGCGCAGAACCTGTCGACCAAGAGCCCATAAGACCAGTAATCTCTCTGGGCACATAGCACGTCCCTGTTCCATACCCACGCTCTGCCCCCCGCCCTCAGGACCGTGCAGAACTACCTGGTCTGGCGTCTGGTGCTGGACCGCATCAGCAGCCTGAGCCAGCGATTCAAGGAGGCGCGGGCCAACTACCGCAAGGTGAGACCCCGCAGAGGCAGCTCCTGCCCCGCCCTGCCACTGGCTCGCTCGGTTTACGGTACGGAGTGCCCGCTGTGGGCCAAACACCAACGTCCCCCCTGGGGTCAGAGCCATGAAAGAGCCTAACGAGGTACCTGCCCTCTGGGGGCCGTCGACAAACTAGAAGTCCGCTCCTTCAAAAGCAAAAGTAGAACAGCAGGAGAAGGGACAGGACAGGGAGAGCCTCTCCGTGAAGGTGACGCTGGAGACCTTGAGAAGAGAGTGACGGGGGCAGATCCCCAAGGCAGGGAATACTGCGGGGCCACGTGAGGGAAAGGACGATGAGGTCAGGGAGAGAGATGGGGCCAGCAATCACGGGACTGATGCAGGGGTTCCCCACGCCCTGAAAGTTGCCGAGGCGGTAAGAGTGGCACCCACAAGCTGGTGTCCTGCTGGCATGGTCATTCTGGCTGCTCTGGAGGTGGAGTAAGGTATAGTCAGGGCAGAGCAGGGGACCCACTGGGAAGCCCTGTGGTCTCGGTGGCTCTTCTGGGACAATGATCCAAGGGGGCATGGAATCAGAGTGGAGACAGGTGCCATCATCCAGATGGGGTGACAGGTTGGACCAGGACATCAGCAGCAGACAGAGGGGCCTACGGCAGACAGTTGAGGTACAAATGGGGGAGGGGGGCAAGGGAGTCAGGGGGACTCTGGTTCTTTGCTAGAGAATGGGACGGGCAGAAGTCCTCCAGCGCATCAGGAAAACACGGCAGAGCAGTTGGGGGCAAGTCTGGACCCCTGCTTGTCATGCTGGGTTGGAGACATGACTAACCAAGCATCTCCTCTCTGGTGATGGGAAAACTGGGGGCCGCAGAGCTGGGGGGCTTGCAGCTGAGCTGGATCGGGCCCCCAGGGCCTCCAGCATCAACACGAGCCTGTGCTTTCGGGTGGGGCTGGAGTCCTTGTGGTCAGAATCTGGCCAGACAGCCAGGCCAGGGTGGCAAGAACAGGGGGCGAGGAGGCACTGGGGGCTGAGTCGGGCCCTACCACTGCCCCAGGGTAAAGGCACAACCCAGCGCCTGGGCCGGGAGCCTCCCCCGAAAACTGCGTGCTCGGTCCTGCCCACACCTGTGGTTACCCTCAGAGGGAGCTCCGAGTTCCTCCGTGCCCCCCACTGGCTCCTGGGCTCCCCGAGGCTGAGGACAGGGAAGCAGGTGCTGGTAAAGGCAGCAGTGAGTGAGCGTGACCATGACCGGCCGCCGCAGGCGCTGTACGGCACGACAGTGGAGGAGGTGCGCTGGCGGGAGTGTGTCAGCTACGTCAACAGCAACATGGAGAGCGCCGTGGGCTCCCTCTACGTCAGGGAGGCCTTCCCCGGAGACAGCAAGGACGCGGTGGGTGCTCCGTCCCTGTCCATGGTCCATGGCCCGGGTCCAAGTGCTTCTCCCCGCAGGGACGCTGGCCCGCTGTGGCGGGGGGCGGGGGGTGTCCCAGCCCCACGTGGTGACTCCTGGCTCCCGGGGTGGGCAGCCCAAGGGCCCCCCAGATGCCCGTGTGTGCTCAGGGATCTTAGGAGCTCACATGTGCCCGGTGCCCCTCCCATGGGGAGGCCAGAGGCCCTACCCCCAACTTTATAGGCCTGTCGGGGAAAAGGAATGGATCCTACAGGCTCAGAGTCCAGGGGTGGGCAGGTCCCAGGCCCACCCAGGTGAAATACTGACAGCCATGACCCCTGCCCCATGGGGATCATCCCTCATCCCCACCCAACATCACAGCAGGGACGGGGCTCTGGACCCGACTCCTGCAGAGACCCCAAAGCTGGTTGTGCAGGACAAGGGCCATGCACTCCCCCCAGGTCAGAGAGCTCATCAACAAGGTGCGGGCCGTGTTTGTGGAGACCCTGGACGAGCTGGGCTGGATGGACGAGGCGTCCAAGAAGAAGGCCCAGGAGAAGGTGGGCGGGTGGCTGGAGCCCCAAGGACTTCCCGCCAGGAGAGGGCAGCCCCAGCATGGGCTCCCAGGGTGACCATCGTCACACCCGCTTCACAGATGAAGACACCAAGGCTAGGTGTGGCTTGCCCAGAAAGAGGCTGTGGGCAGAGGCGGGACCCGAAGCCAACTGTGGGAGACCCCCTGCAGCATCCCGGGAACACGGGTGGGTGGCCATGGCCTCGGAGCAGAAGCCCCTCTGGGCCAGTGTGACAAAGGGAAGCTGAGCCCCTCTGCCCAGCCCTCACCCCGTCACACCCTGGCTGGCTGTCAGGCAGACCTTCTGCCTGGCGCTGAGCTGGTCCACATCTGTCCCCATTAAACCTCCCCACAGCTGGCATAGAGGACCACGTCCCTGAGCCCCTTGCCCACAGGGCAGTGCAGCGAGGGGCAGAGCCATGGTCCCTGTGGTGGGGCGGGCACAGACTGGCCCCATGTCCTCCCCAGGCCATGCACATCCGGGAGCAGATCGGATACCCAGACTACATCCTGGAGGAGGGGAACAAGCATCTCGACGACGAGTACTCCAATGTGCGCCCCGCCCACGGCCCAGGGGCCTCCAGAGCCTCCCCGTCCCCTCACCCCACCCGGATGGGCCCCTGACCCAGTCCTGCGAACCAGGAGCCTCCAGGGCCCCCGCAGGCGGTGCCGGCACTAACCCGGCCCCCTCCCTGGGTGGGCCGCTCGGGAGTCAGACGGGGAGACCCAAGCCACCAAAGGCCCCCTCCCCCACCCGAACCCAGAGCCCACTGGCCTTGCAGGGGACTACCGGGCCAGCCCCACGGCCTGTCCCCAGCCGCTCTTGGCCCCTCCCTCACCCCCAGCCGTGACCGCCCCTCTCCCATAGCTGAACTTCTCTGAGGACCAGTACTTTGAAAATGGTCTTCAGAACCTCAAGGCTGGAGCCCAGCGGAGCCTCAAGAAGCTGAGGGAGAAAGTGGACCAGAACCTGTGAGTGGGGACGGCACGCGGGAGCCGGTGGGCTGAGGATGGGACCAGCTCAGGGCGGGGGGGGCTGGTGCTGGGTCCGACTCAGAGCCCACTGTGCCTTTGCTTTGGGGCTCGGGGAGGATTTGGATCTGTGGACTGCCCAGACCTCACCCTGGCTGTGGGCGACGCTGGTCTCATGGCACAGCCACTGTGACACGGGCCCAAAGTGAGGCTGAAGCCAGCAGGGGGGCTGGAGGGAGGGCTCGGAGACACGGGCTCCAGGAGACCGCCTGTTCCTCACAGCTGGATCATCGGGGCGGCCGTGGTTAACGCGTTCTACTCCCCAAACCGAAACCAGATAGGTAGGTTCATGCCCTCTGACCGACCCAGCCCCTCCTTCTGGGGGGACCCTCCAGCCCGTGCCCGGAAGGAGAGAACCTCTCCCCACCGTAGGAACTGCACCCATCACCCCAGCTTGTTCCTCTCCTTTGTCTGTGAGCGGTGGGGGGGTTCTGAGAGGGGGCTGCGCACGCCGCCCCAAAGGCAGCCGAGAACCGTGGGAAGAGTCTGGACCTGCTGTACACTGGCCCCTTGGCTCCGGGCCCTGACTTTCTTGTCTGGAACGTGGGCCTGTTTGGAGCCCCGCCTCCTGGGCCACAGGGTCCTGAGGCAGGAGCCCCAGGGGGGCAGCCCCGAGCTGGCCCATGGGGGTGCGCGCGCTCAGGGCTACCCCCCTGTCCCCGAGCAGTGTTCCCCGCTGGGATTCTGCAGCCCCCTTTCTTCAGCAAGGAGCAGCCCCAGGCCCTGAACTTCGGGGGCATTGGGATGGTGATTGGGCACGAGATCACTCACGGCTTTGACGACAATGGTAGGGAAGCTGCGTGGGGTGCTCAGAGCAACGCGCCAAGTCACACACCCATGACTCCTCCCCTCTGCACCGAGCCGCAGTCCTGGGAGGGGACTGAGGGACAGGGCCCTTGGGCCATCCAGTCAAGCCCTTTAGGATTCAGATGGGGACACTGAAGCCCAGGGCATGGGAAGGACTTGCCAGGTCCTCAGGGGAGCTGTGCTGGCAGGACAGGTCTTGAATGGCAGGTCCCAGTTGGGCCTCTTGCTCTAGGCAGAGCCATGGAGGAGAGGGCACAAGGGCCTGACCCTGCACCCACCTCACTCACTGGCCCTCCCTGGGCCTGTGACATGGAGACAGGGACACCATCACCCGGGTAGCTCGAAGCCGCAGGTCCTGCCCTGGAGCCTGACCGGTGTCATTCTTGGACAGCCAGCATCCCCCAGCCTAGAGATGTACTGACCCGATGTTCCTGCCCCACACCATGGGCTGGGGACACCTGCCTGGATCTAGTGGCCTGTGACTGTGCACACAGGCTCCCGCTGCAGCCCAACAAGGCTTTCCCACCGGACTTGACCACTTGACCTTCTGAGGGCAGCCTCTTGTCCCCCGCAGGACCACATGCTCCCCTTACCTGGGGTCCAGACAGTTTGGACACCCCAGCAAAGATCTTAAACCCTGAGACCAGACAGCCCAGGCCCTGACCTGGGGGGTGGCACGGGAGACTCCCAAAGCCCCCCTCCCAGGCCCAAGCAGCCCGGTGACATCGTGCTGACCTTTCTAGCAGGCCAGTGTCCTTCCGGGGCCCGCTCCCTGCTCGCACGCGCGCTCTAGCTACCGGGGCTCCCCGGAGCACGTGTGGGGAGGCTGGCCCCGGGCAGGGACGGCCGCGTGGGCAGCCCACCTGTGCCCACCCAGGCCGGAACTTCGACAAGAACGGCAACATGCTGGACTGGTGGACCAACTTCTCGGCCCAGCACTTCCGGAAGCAGTCGGAGTGCATGGTGCGCCAATACGGGAACTACTCCTGGGATCTGGCGGACAACCAAAACGTGAGCGAGCCCCGGCCGCGCCGCCAGCCCCTGGGGCCCGCACCCCAGCCCTGGGCCCCGAGGGAGGGCGAGGCGGCTCCGGCCACCACCCTCTGCCTTCCCGGGTACTGTGCACAGGTGAACGGCTTCAGTACACTCGGGGAAAACATCGCCGACAACGGAGGGGTGCGGCAGGCATACAAGGTGGGTCCGAGCTGGGCCCTCAAGGACCGGTGCCTCCGTGAGGCAGAGACGGTGCCCCGCCCAAGCCATCGGTCCTGGGAGGCAGCGGGGCCCCGGGGGAGCGGGTCTGGCCGCAGGCAGGCAGGCACCTGGCTGTTCTGCCCACTTGTCGCCCCGACCTTAGAGGAGCCTTTGACCTCTGGGGAGCCGCTGTCCATCTCCATGTGAGACAGTGACACTCCCCACATACCCACCGGCTGCGGCAGCACCCCTACCCATGCAGCCCCAGGCCCTGGGCCTCGGGAGCTCCTTCCGGGTGGGTCCTGCGTGGCCGTCTGCCCGAGCCCAGCCAGCAGACCTGAGATGACCTCGAGGCCATTAAGGAAGAAGTGACCGTCCCTGGGGGTCCTCAAAGGGCCATAAGCAGCAGAAGCAGGACCTCCACCAGGAGTAGTAGGCCTTGGCGCCGGGACTCCAGAGTCCCTACGGGCCCGGGAGCGAGGGCAGGCCTGGGCCCAGCTCCTGTCTGGCACCTGCAGGCTTACCTAAAGTGGATGGCAGAAGGCGGCAAGGACTGGCAGCTGCCAGGACTGGAACTCAGCTACGCCCAGCTGTTCTTCATCAACTACGCACAGGTAGCAGCAGCCCCAGTCCCCACCCGGCCGGCCGCCGTGCCCCTGGGAGCCAGTCGGAGGGCCTCCACTATGGGATGCTTCCAAGGGTTTGGAGAGCGGGCAAGCCAGGCAGAACCAGAACTTGCAAGCCTGGAAAGGTTCCTAAAGGAAAAGGATGGCCGGGGATTGGAGCCCCAGGGGTTCGGATGGAGCTGGGACTCCCTTCCCCGCACCCGAGAAGGGGCAGCCTGGGACAGGCGGGACGCCCTCATGCCTAGAAAGAAATGAGACCACAGGCCCGGCCCTGCCATCCCAGGCCCGCCCCAACTGCTCCTGGATCCCTTCAGGGCCCCCTTATTCCTCCGTCCCATCCCCCCAGGCCTGCCTTTCCCCCAGGCCCGCAGCCACGCCCTTCCTGCGCCCACAGGTGTGGTGCGGGTCCTACCGGCCCGAGTTTGCCATACAGTCCATCAAGACCGACGTGCACAGCCCCCTGAAGTACAGGCAAGTAGCCCCCGCTACCCACGGGCAGACCCCCACCCCCAGCCCGCGCACCCAGGGAGGCCGGCTCAGGCCCCCGGTCGCCCTCAGGGTGTTGGGCTCGCTGCAGAACCTGGCGGCCTTCGCGGAAGCCTTCCACTGTGCCCAGGGCACCCACATGCACCCGCAAGAGCGCTGCCGCGTCTGGTAGCCATGGGCGAGCCACACTGCGTGGCCCAAGCGCACCCGCCGCCCGAGGCCGGGCGTCCCTTCCGTGCGCCGCTGGAGCAGAGGGCGAGGCCAGCACGCATCCCGCCCCGCGCCCGGAGCGCAGCCGCGGCCCCCGGGAGAGCGGCGCCTCCGGGGCCCTCCTCGCTGGAGGCCAGGGCCGCTGCGCCCGGCCCAGTAGACCTGTTTCACTGTCCGCACCCGCTCTCCGAAGCGACCTTGTCAGCTGTCCATGCGCTTCAGCCTTGAGCTAAGTAAACGCTTCAAAGAAGTCAGTGGCCTTGTCTGTTCAGGAGGGCCCCAGAGGCAGTCGGGGTGGCAGTCCCCCAGGCCAGAAGCACTGGCTACTCGTGGCCTAAGTGGTGGCCTCGGGCAGAGCAGCAGCCAGGAGGGAAACAGCAGGATACCATGTGGACGGGGGACCACTCCTGCTGACCGTCCCCAGGGTCCCGGGCTGTGGGCACAGCAGTGACCAGGATATCTGCAAATACTGGCCCTCTGCAATCCCCCTTTCAGAGGGGAGGAAGGGCTGCTGAGGTTGGCAGGTGGGCCAAGGGGACTAAGGAGCCACAGCTCAGAACTGAGACCAGCTTTTATGTAACTAGAGGCCAGTGGAGGAGTTAAACCTCACAGGGACATTGTCACCTGCCCTGGGTGTTTAAATGACCCCCAAGAGAAGGACTGAATGGGCAGGGGGGATAAAATGGGAGGAAGCTGGGAGGCCAGCTAGGAGGTCACTGTGGTCACCTAGGCCAGGCCAGGGGGGACGGGAGGTGCTGAAACGGTCATCTGAACCCACCAGACGAGAGAGCCCCTGACAAGGGCGGCGGGGGCAGGTTTCCACTCTGGACACGTTAGGCTCCAGTGCCTGCTGCACGTGCCAAGGAGTGGCACTGGGGGAGCCGGGTGAACCAGCTGGGCCAAGACTCCCCCCGGGCCCGCCACCCCCAGCAGGGGTCAAATGACCCATGCCATCAGGGAAGGTCCTTCGTCTCCCTAAGTCCCACTGTCCACCATGCCCCAGCAGCTGGATGAGACCACCTCTTCCCCGGAACCCAGCAGACATGAGCACTGAGCCCGACCCCTCCAGGCCGGGCTCTCTCCTGAGGAGTTCCCTATCCCACCCTTAGCCCCCGCATCCCGGGCCTGTCCTCAGACCCCTGACTCTCCTGTGCCACAGGCCTGACATCACCAGGGAGGCTTCAGGGCATTTCCAGCACTCCCCACGCCCTCCCAGGGAAGCCTGCGGACCACTGACCGCCCTGCTGGCCGGGGGGGTGGCGGGAATCAACGGAGATAGAGGAGCCAAGGACTCGGGGCTCAGAGCCAACGAGGAAACCTGATTTAATGCTCACGGCCACCCTGGGACCCAGCAGAGCTTAGTGCCCCAGTCCAGCCGTCCCGGGAAGACTCTTCACATCTGCTCCCAGCATGCCCGAGCCAGCAGCCGCCTCGAGATCCCCAGAGGCCTCAGGGCTTCACCCTGTGCACACTTCTTCGTCACACTGTGGAGCAGCAGAGGCCCCATCAGGCCAGCCAGCCGTCCCGGAGTCAAGGGCAGCTGCTCCCATCCACCAGCCGTCTGGGGCCCAAGTGCTGGACACTTCCCTCATTCGGGCACAGGAGGTCAGCCCCCAGGACCTCACTGATGCTGGCTACGGTCACCTGGGATGAGCCCTGCCCCCCCCCAACCGAGACTTAGAGGACAGGCGGCTTGTCTGCCCCGCACCCCTGGGTAGACGACTGTCGTCTGGGGAGGACCCTGCTGTGCCCACGGGTCCAGCCAGCCTGCTCCCGGCTCCCCACTGCTCTTAGCCTGTTACCCCTCTGCAGACTGGGGTGACAGTGACATCCTGGGCTGCCACGAATGCAAAATGACCTGAAGCCTGCAAGGTCCAGCCTAACACTTGGCCACACCCAGCGCTCAACCCAGGGAAGGTGGGTGTTCGTAACAGGCTGTTCTCAGCAGACAGTGCCCCTCCCCCAGGCCCAAGCTCACCTGGGGTGACTCACTGGCACAGCCCTCCGCAGAGAGGCCCAGGGCCTGCAGGATGCGCTCCCGGGGAACATAGTCGCCTGGGGACTTCTGAACGAAGTGTAGCAACACTCTGTCACCACCTACAGCAGCGGGAGGCAGTCAGGGTACCCCTGCAGGCCAGGAGGACAGGGTAGCCCTCGTTGTCCGTGACCCCACCTGGCTGTCCTGACCAATGGGCCATTCTGACCACGCCCCACCCAGCTAAGCCAAGAACCACGTCACCCCACAGAGAAGACTAGACAAGAGAAACAAAGCCGAGGAAGGGAGGAGGAGGGTCAGGGCACATGGCCAACTTCAGCAAGGCCTTCCCACCCTGTGGGACCAGGCACTGGCCTCTGACGCCCCTTCCCCAGCCCACCTTTGGTAACTACCAACAGCCCTCCGCTCTGTAGCAGGTCCCCAGACAGGTTCCCCTGGATGCCGACAGCTTTGGCCTGGAGGGAGGGAAGCAGGTCCGGGTCAGCCCTAGAGGGAAGTCCCACTACCCCAAGTCCCCCCCAGCCTTGGCGGGCACAAACCTTGAGGGCCACATCGCGCACGGGCTTCCCCAGGGCAGCCGGCACGATGCTCAAGCTGTTGTACCTGCGAAAGGACAGCTGGCTTGTCCAGGCTCTGGCTCCTCTCTGAAGCCCCAGCGCCTGTCCCCAGACTCTACACGGTGCACAGACCAGTTCACCAAGCGAGCTTCACCTCATCTCACCAGGGACTCAGGGGCCCTGGGGCAGCCAGGCCAGCAACCAGCCAGAGCTGGAGGGTACCCAGCCCGGGGTCAGCAGGTCTGGGGCCCCACAGAAGATCTGGGGAGGGTGGCCTGGCCACCAGGCTGGGCGAGCGGGGAGGAGGTGGCTCAGCTTGTGCCACTAATCAGGCAGAGCGACAAGCATATGACCCAGGCGCTGGAGGAGCTCTGATGGCTCCGGGCCCCCTCTACAGCCTGCCCGGGCTTGATCTTGGGTGAGAAGCCGAACCCACAGTTCTAACAGCCCCCAGGAGACAGCCCTGCAGGACCAGCTGAGCAGTGGATGCCACCAGAGCCGCATGCCCAGGAAGAGGCCAGCAGGGAGAGGGTGAGGAGGCAGTGTCCCCCACTCACCGCCTGAAGCCCAGCTCCCTGTAGAACTGCTTGCTCTCATCCAGGTAGAGCTCTGGAAAGCAAAGGCCCCAGGGGTGCTCTCAGGCCCAGCCACCACCTGGCCCACCCTCCTGCACCCAGCCCACGTCTGCCCTTCTTGCCCAGCCAGGACAGGTAGGAGGAGAGAGGAGCAGAGGGGAGCTGAGCGTCCCCAGTGCTAGAGGAGGGATGGAGACCCAGAGGGGACAGAGAAAGGGAGGAGCGGGACTCATCTGGACCTTGCCCCTTGACCCAGAGCTCTGGGAGGGCAAATCCTGAGAGCCAGGGAGAGGAGGCTAGCTGTGTGGGAGTGTGGGGGCAAGCAGCAGCCTTGTCCCAGCTGCTGCTTCAGGCTCCTGGGGAGATGGTGAGTGCCAGAGGCCAGCGTCAGCACCAGGCTGTGCCACTGTGCCCAGCGGAAGGGGCGTCATGGTTGGGGGACTCGGGTAAGGGCAGCAGGTGGAGAATCCAGGAAAGACGACTGGAGGTTCTAGAGCAAGAAGGGTCAGGGCTGGGCAAGGAGGGGATGACCAATGCCCTGAGCTTGAGGGGGCGTCTCAGGCAGCTAGCCGGCTCCGGCTGTGGGAGAGGAGAGCACAGGCACCTCCTGAGAAGTAGCCCCCGTCCAGGAACTCCTGCAGGCCCAGGGCCTCGGGCCCCACGCCCACCAGGCGCACGCCGTGCTGGTCCAGTAGCCCCCTGAGGCTGCTGAGGTCCCGGGCGATCCAGCGACACACGGAGCAGCCGAAGCGCCGCAGGCCGGCCACCACGCACGCCTGCTCGCGCCACAGACTCCGCAGCTCCACGGCCTGCGTCGGGTGAACAAGGGGTGCCGCTGGACCACTTGCCCACGAGCATCCGCGCCCCCAGCCCCACCACGACCCTCCCGGGACCCCGACGCCGGTCCAGGATGCCGTTGCCAGGGCGCGCGGGTAGGTGCCAGGTGCCCACCCGCCGTCCCGCTCTCGTCTGTCCTCACCTCCCCGGTCACCGCATGCTTCAGGACGCACGCGCCCACCCGGGCAAGGTCGACGGCGCTCATGTCTTCCTGCCACCCCGCTCCCCGGCGCCCCGCTCCGCCGCGGCCCCGCTACTGGCCCGCTTAGCCACACCCCTCCCCGCAGGCCACGCCCCCAGCCCGCGACAGCGTCCCGGCAGATCTGCCGGCCTCGCCCCACCCCGCCAGGTGACGTGTTTTGCATATGCATAAGCCGGTCGGCCAATGGCGTCCCTGCGCTGGGGGAGCGACGCGGACGGGCGCGGGCACGCGGTGCGCCTGCGCACAGAGCCGCGTCGCCAGGGCGCGGCCCCGCTGGGGGAACAGGTGCTGCGGGGGAGCGCGCGGGGTCCCGGGTCGGGGTACCGGGGGCGAACCGCTTGCCGGGCAGGGTCGAGGCGAGCGGAGTGAGCGCCGGTGTCGCGGCCCTGCGCGCCCGGCCCCGGTCCTGCAGTCCTCGCTCTTACTTCGACCTGAGACTCCCGGCGCACGCCCCGGTCCCGCAGCGCCTGTGCGGGTGTCCCCCCGCCTTAGCTCCGGGACATGGCCTCCGGGCGGCGCGGGCCCGGGATCGAACGGTGCTGTGCTGCGGCCGCGCCGCTGAGAGCCCGGTCACCCCGGATCACCCGGTTTACGATGGCGGACGGTGACACCGGGGACTTCGCCCCGAAAACAGTCCCCCGGGCGGACGTCCGCCCCGACCCGTGGCTTCTGCGTTCGGCTCGCTCCCAGGTCCCAGGGGGCCTCCAGGGCCCGGACGAGGCTGCAGAGCCTAGAGGGCGGATGCCTCCCCTGCGGCGGGGAGAGGGAGCCCCCGCCCTCCATATCCGGTCCCAGGACTGGCGCTGCTGCCCTCCTTGCAGGGCTGCGGATGGAAGGTGCCGGCCGGCTGGAGCGGCGGAGGGCAGGCGTCCAGCCCCCGTCTCCCACGGACAGCGTTCGTGTCCGGTACTAAGGCAGGAGGAGCAGAGAGACGAAGGAGACCACCGGGGAAGGAAGAATCCGGGGCGGCCACGGCTCCAGAGCCGGGGAGTGCAGCCCCCAGAGGCCAGGGATGGTGCTGTGTGGAGGGGGCTGCCAGCCCTGGGGAGCGGAGACCCCACAACGGAGGCAGCCAGTTTCAGGGACAGCCCTAGAAGGAGGAGCGTGAGGTCAGGGACTCCTGTCCGCGTCCCTTGCATCTCTCTCTAGGGCTGCTGGCGCTGGAGCTTCAAGGAGGCTGCAGGCAGGGGAGGAGGAGACGGGTTTGCTGCCCCAGGCCAGACGGAGCAGGGGGCCCATGGGCGTCCTCGGAGACCGACTTTACCAAGGCGACTGGAGGCCTGGGAGTGGGCCTGGGGCTTTTACTGAGTGGTGAGCAGGAGAACGCAGCCCCTGCCCCTGGGGTCCCCGCAGCCACCCCCGGAGTCCCAGCCTCTCCGAGTGGGTGGGCCTCAGCACGCCCATTGCAGAGGTGGGGTCTCACCCACAGGCGGAGTCCCAGGTCAGAGTCCCACAGGAGCGCGTCCCCCCGCACGCCTCGCTCCGGGTCGCTGCTCATTGTTTCAGAAGGACCCGAGGTGCTCACGGGACTCCTCCCTGCCAGCGGGCATGGGGCCACCCTTGGCTTGCTGGGCGACAGCCCGCGCGCCCCGAGAGCATGAGGCATGTCCCTGGCCTCTTGGAGCAAAGAGGGGCAGGTCCAGACCATCTCCAAGGTCGCCCTGCTCAACTGGTTCAAGCCAGTACCCGCAGAGCGGACGTCTTGATGGTCCTGCAGACCCCCTGCCGCCGGCCTCGCTGGTCCCCGGCCATCCGGCAGAGGGAGGGTCCCCACGAAGGGTCCCAGCAGGACCCGCAGGGGACGTTGGCCAGCGGGCCGCTCGCGGGACACGAAGCTGCCCCGTGAGTGCTGGTCGGCCGGATGGGCGAGCCAGGGGGGAGTCGGGCGCATCTCAGGCCGGGCAGCGTCCCCTGTAAAGTCAGACTCGGGAACGGGGCCGCACACCCCCCTTGGACGTGGTCTGTTCAGCGATCTGTCAAGTGACATCCAGTGACCGTGTGGAAATGAGAAGGCAGAGTGCAGCCGTCCTGTGTGTCCCTGGTGACAACAAGGAGTGACCGTCCAGGGTGGGGGCTCCCTCTGACAGGCCCTCGGGTGTCGGGGCATGGCCTGTGCTCGTGGGGTCTGGTGGGTCTCCCAAGGGCCTGGGTCCCGCCGGACCCCCGCCCTGCCTCGGAGGCTGTGCTGGGTTGGTCCTGGGGACTGGTAAGGACCCCCACCCCACCCCCCTGACTTCACCCCTGCCTGCTTCCTTCCCTGGCACAAAGGAGGCTGTCCTCCTCAGTGTCCCCAGGAACTGGGATTAGGTAGAGACCCCCGGGCCCGTGGTGCCAAGGTCAGGACAAGGAAGGGGCTCAAGGTCGGTCCGCGCTGGGCCACCAGCAGTCAGCCACTGAGGGGGTGGTTCCTGGTCCTGGCGAGGGCTCGACCTCAGGATCTGATGGGGACCTGCCCGGGGCCCGTGGAACTGGACACCCACAGCCGGGTCGGGATGGGTCTGCTGGGAGGGAAGCCGCCACAGCTAATGGATTTGCAGCCTCACGGATGAGGGAAGTCAGAGGGTTTCATGCCCATCGCATGAGCCCCGGGGCTGAGCGGGGACGTGGGAGCCATGGGGCTCCAGGGGAGACTCGTCAGGACACGTCCCATCTGAGGCGTCAGCAGGGGTGCGCTGCCTCTCGCCAGCCTCCCCGCCTGCGTCTTGGGGCCCCAGGCACGTGGGGGTCCCCCACCCCTAAGCTGCCCACAAAGTCACCACCTCTGGGGGCCGCAGTGGTATGGGGAAGCCCAGGTGGGGAGAGCCCCTTCTGCATGGGGAGATTAGGGTTACGGTCTGAGCACTGTCTGCACTCCAGAGACCCGGGGCCAGGCCGGGGTTACTTTTTTTTTTTTTTTTAATTTAAGGTTTTATTTATTTATTTGACAGAAAGAGAGAGAGAGAGATCACAAGCAGGCAGAGAGTCAGGCAGAGAGAGAGGAGGAAGCAGGCTCCCTGCCGAGCAGAGAGCCCGATGCGGGGCTCGATCCCATGACCCTGAGATCATGACCCGAGCCGAAGGCAGAGGCTTCACCCACTGAGCCACCCAGGCACCCTGCCCTGTTGCTTTCTGAGCCCACTGACCCACCTGCCCATCTGTGAGATGGGAGCAGGAATGAGCCAGCCCAGCCCCATCCTGGGGACAGGTGGGGTGTGGACAGTAGGTGCAGCTCAGGGAAAGCAAACTGTCACTCTCACCCTGGGTGGGAGCACTGAAGGTGCGTCCTCTCCCACGGGGAGGGACCCCTTGTGCTGAGCTCTGCTCAGGAATGTGTAGGTGGAAACCAGCACCCCCATCCCTGACAGAGGGCACTGCGTGGGAGACGGGGTCCTTTGGGGGGCCGGTCACCCTGCTTCCGTAGACGCTGTGACAGGGAGCAGGAAAGCAGGAGGGCTCCTCTTGTGGCCTTGGTGCCGGTGCTGGGGGGGAGCAGCCGGGGGGCTCCCCGGGTGTCAGGGCAGCCGAGGAGATGCAGACGCACAATTGGGGGGGCAGCTCTACAGCAAAGTCAGGGGGCCGCTAAGGGACAGGGAGGCCAGGAGAAACTCCTCAGCCAGATCTGAGCGGGGCTCACCGAGTGGGGCAGGAGGAGCTGTGCCCACGGCTGTGCCTCTGTGGTCCCGCCTGGTGGCCGCCCCTCCCTTTGCGAGCTCTTCTGCCTTGTGGTCACCTCCTGCCTCCTGCACAGCTGGCCCCGCGCCCCCTTTCTCCCATCCCTGTGGGCTCCTGTGGGGTCCTGGCCATAGGCAGCTTGACCCCGACCAAGCCCGGTGGGGACGGACTGAGCCGACCGCAACAGCCGAGCCTCCCTCGGGGGGCCCCAGTTTCTCTTTCCCTTTCAGTTTGGACGAGGCAGGTTCCGGGTTGAACGCAAGCTGCGCCTGCTGGCAGGGGTGCTGGGACAGCAGCCAGGGAATGAGGGGCCCTGAAGAGGGACATGGAGCCTCCTGGAGGCTGGGAGCCGCCCCCCTGCAGCCGGGCACCCAAGCCTGACGCCCTGAGCCAGGTGAGTCCCGGAGCCTGTGTGTGTGTGTGTGTGTGTGTGTGTGTGTGTGTGTGTGTGTGTCCCAGCGCTTCCTGGTGTGCCCTGTCCTGACTCCCGAGGTGCCCAGCTCTCTCCGCGGACCCTGCCCTGGGCCCCATCTGCTCCTGGTCCCACATGGGCTTTTGTCCCCCAGCATTGTCGCTCTGGGCTCACCCAGCCCCTGGCCCCCGTGCCCTGATCCCACAGTCTGGGAGATCAGCTTGACATAGGCCACACCCACCAGCCCCTGATGTGCTCCTCCGGGGCCTTGGGCCACCTTTGTTTCCAAGCCCTGCTCACCCCCAGCACTCTGAGCCTCTGCTTGCCCATCTGTAGGACAGGCTTGTGGGTACCTACCATGGGCTGGGTGACACTGGACGGACCACGAATGCAGCGTGATATCAATGACTGTCACACTGGGGAGTCATTTCTAAATTGGAGTTGTTTTGCTCAACAAATTAAAAATTAAATTTTTTTAATTTTTAAAATTAATTTTAATTTTAATTTTTATTTATTTAATTTTAATTTTTAAAAACTAAAAATTACTGTTTAACTTGTCATCAAAAAGTATATTTTGAGGGCGCCTGGTGGCTCAGTGGGTTAAAGCCTCTGCCTTCAGTTCAGGTCATGATCTCAGGGTCCTGGGATCGAGGCCCGCATCGGGCTCTCTGCTCAGCTGGGAGCCTGCTTCCCCCTCTCTCTCTGCCTGCCTCTCTGCCTGCTTGTGATCTCTGTCAAATAAATAAATAAAATCTTTAAAAAAAAAAAAAAGTATACTTTGAGGGGCACCTGGGTGACTCAGTTGGTTAAGCCTCTGCCTTCAGCTCAGGTCATGATCTCAGGGTCCTGGGACTGAGCCCCTTGTCAGTGGTCTGCTCAGCGGGGAGTCCGGCTTCTTCCCCTCTGCCCCTCCTCCCTGCTTGTGCCCCCCGCCCCGCTTTCTCTCCCTCCCAAATAAAATAAAATCTAAAAAAAAGAGAGTATACTTGGCAGGATGATTTGAGAGTATTTTTTTGAGAGGCAGTATTCTGTTTCTCTGGAAACTTTCTGGGAAATCGGGACAAGCAAGGACAGCTGCATGGATGAACATGTTTGGGGGAGATACTTTGCGACTGTGTAAGCGCGCCGTTCTCGACTGCTCTTGACTGAACAAGGGTGTTCAGCTGGAAGCGGGAGAACTCCCCTTGCATTCGTTCATTTGCGTGCCATCATGCATTGACGTCATGGAGGGCTTTATGGTTCCAGTTTTATCCACTGAGTTTTAATCTATTACTCTTACATATTTTGGTCTCCAAATTGTCCCAAATTTTTCCAGCCAGAGACCCTTTATCCTGGCTTATGGATTTTTTTGACTTACTCCTACCAATCCATAGCTCTCCATTAATTTCTGGCCCAACAGAACGTGCCCAGCTCTCTGGGTCTTACCCAGCCCCAGTCCTGGGAGCAGACATTTTCCCAAGAAACCCAAATTATTTTTACAAAGAATGGATTTTTTTCAATTTTATTTGAATTCAATTAATTAAAATATACTATATTATTGGTTTTCAGAGGTAGAGGTCAGTGATTCATCAGCGGCATACAACACCCAGTGCTCATTCCATCACATGCCTCCTTAATGCCCCTCCCCCAGTTACCCCATCCCCCCACCCACCCCCACTCCAGCAACACTCAGTATGTCAGCCTCCCTTTCTATTTTTATCTTACTTTATTTTTCCTTCCCTTTCCCCATGTCCATCTGTTTTGTTTCTTAAATTCCATGTATGATATTTGGTATTTGTCTTTGTCTGACCGACTTATTTTACTGAACATAATACCCTCTAGTTCCATCCACATGGTTGCAAATGACAAGATTTCATTTTTTTTGTGACTGAGTAATATTCCATTGTGTATAGACACCACATCTTCTTTATCCATTCATCTGTCAGTGGACATCTGGGCTCTTTCCATAGTTTGGCTATTGTGGACATTGCTGCTATGAACCTTGGGGTGCATGTGTCCCTTCGAATTACTATGTTTGTATCTTTGGGGTAAATACCCAGTAGTGCTACTGCTGGGTTGTGGGGTACTTCTATTTTCAACTTTTTGGGGAATCTCCATGCTGTTTTCCAGAGTGGCTGCACCAGCCTGCATTCCCACCAACAGTGTAGGAGGGGTCTCCTTTCTCCGCATCCTCACCAACATCTGTCATTTTCTGACTTGTTAATTTTAGCCATTCTAACTGGTGTGAGGTGGGATCTCACTGTGGTTTTGATCTGTATTTCTCTTATGACAAGTGAGGTTGAGCATCTTTTCACGTGTCTGTTGGCCATTTGTATGTCTTCTTTGGAGAAATGTCTGTTCGTGTCTTTTGCCCATTTCTTGACTGGATTTTTGTTTTTAGGGGGGGTGTTGAGTTTAATAAGTTCTTCATAGAGTTTGGATACTAGCCCTTATCTGATAAGACACTTGCAAATATCTTCTCCCATTCAGGAGAAGGTTGTCTTTTGGGTTTTGTTGACTGTTTCCTTTGCTGTGCAAAAGCTTTTTATCTTGACAAAGTCCCAGTAGTTCATTTTTGCTTTTGTTTCCCTTGCCTTTGGAGATGTGTCTAGCAAGAGGTTGCAGTGGCTGAGGTCAAAGAGGCTGCTGCCTGTGTTCTCCTCTAGGATTTTGGTGGATTCCTGTCTCACACTGAAGTCTTTGTTCCATTTTGAGTCTATTTTTGTGTGTGGTGTAAGGAAACGATCCAGTTTCATTCTTGTGCATGTGGCTGTCCAATTTTCCCAACACCATTTGTTGAAGAGACTGTCTTTTTTCCACTGGACATTCTTTCCTGCTTTGGGGAAGATGAGTTGACCATAGAGCTGAGGGTCCATTTCTGGGCTCTCTATTCTGTTCCATTGATCTATGTGTCTGTTTTTGTGCCAGGACCATCCTGCCTTAACGATTACAGCTTCGCAACGCAATAGAGCTTAAAGCCTGGAATTGTGATGCCACCAGCTCTGGCTTTCTTTTTCAATATCCCTCTGGTTATTCAGGGTCTTTTCTGGATCCATACAAATTTTAGGATTATTTGTTCTAGTTCTGTGAAAAATGGTGACAAAATTTTGATTAGGATTGCATTCAATGTGTAGATTGTTCTGGGTGGCATAGACATTTTAACATCTTCATTGGCATTCGTGGTGAATAATCCTTTTAATGTACTGTTGTTGGATCCTCTTGGCTGCTATCTTGGTTGGAAATTTTGCATCATTGTTCATCAGGGAATTGGTCTGTAATTCTCCTTTTTGGTGGGTTGTCTGGTTTTGGGATCAACGTAACGCTGGCCTCATAAAATGAGTTTGGATGTTTTCCTTCCATCTCTATTTTTTGAAACAGCTTCAGAAGAAAAGGTATTAATTCTTCTTTAAATGTTTGGTAGAAATCCCCTGGGAAGCCATCCAGCCCAGGATTCTTGTTTGTTGGGAGATTTTTGATGACTGCTTCAATTTCCTTGCTGGTTTTGGGTCTGTTCAGGTTTTCTATTTCTTCCTGTTTCAGTTTTGGTAATTTATGTTTCGAGGAATGCATCCATTTCTTCCAGATTGCCTAATTTGCTTGGATATAGTTGCTCATAATATGTTCTTATAGTTGTTTGTAGTTTTTTGGTGTTGGTTGTGATCTCTTCTCTTTCATTCATGATTCTATTTATTTGGGTCCTCTCTCCCTCTCTCTTTTCTTTTTGATAAGTCTGGCTAGGGCTTTCTTGGTCTCATTAATTTTTTCAAAGAACCATCTCCTCATTTCATTGATCTATTTTACTGTTCTTTTGGTTTCTATTTCATTGATTTCTGCTCTAATCTTTATTATTTCTCTTCTCCTGCTGGGTTTAAGCTTTATTTGCTGTTCTTTCTGCTGCTCCTTTAGGTGTAGGGTTAGGTTGTGTATTTGAGAGTTTTCTTGTTTCTTGAGAAAGGCTTGTATATACTTTGTTTCTATATACTTTCCTCTTAGGACCCCCTTTGCTGCATCCCAAAGGTTTTGAAAGGTTGTGTTTTCATTTTCGTTTGTTTCCATGAATTTTTTAAAGTCTTCCTTAATTTCCGGTTGACCCATTCATTCTTCAGTAGGATGCTCTTTACCTTCCATGTATTTGAGTTCTTTCCAAATTTCCTCTTGTGGTTGAATTCCAGTTGCAGAGCATTGTGACCGGAAAATATGCAGGGAATGATCCCAATCTTTTGGTACTGGTTGAGACCTGATTTGTGATGTGCACTATTGTGATCTATGTTATCTATTCTGGAGAATGTTCCATGAGTGCTCGAGAAGAACGTGTATTCTGTTGCTTTGGAATAGAATGTTCTGAATATATCTGTGATGTCCATCTGGTCCAGTGTGTCATTCAACATTGCTGTTTCCCTGTTGATCTGCTTAGATGATCTGTCCATTGTTGCAAATGGGATGTTAAAGTCCCCTACTATTATTGTACTTTTTATCAATGTGTTTATTTAATTTTGTTATTAATTGTGTAGTATAATTGGTTGCTCCTATATTAGGGGCAAAAAATATTTACAATTGTTAGATCTTCTTGTTGGATAGACCCTTTAAATATGATATAGTGTCCTTCCTCATCTCTTATTATTGTCTTTGGTTTAAAATCTAATTTGTCAGATATGAAGACTGTCACCCCGGCTTTCTTTTGATGTCCATTAGCATGGTAAATGGTTTTCCACCCCTTCACTTTAAAGCTGGAGGTGCCTGTGAGTCTAAAATGAGTGTCTTATAGACAGTATTTTTTAATCCAATCTGATACCCTGTGTCTTCTGATTGGGGCATTTAGCCCATTTACATTCAGGGTAACTGTTGAAAGAGATGGACTTAGTGCCATTGTATTCCCTGTAAAGTTACTATTTCCGTAGATTGTCTCTGTTCCTTTCTGGTCTATGTTACTTTTGGGCTCTCTTTGCTTAAAGAGAGTTGCTCATAATATGTTCTTATAGTTGTAGTTTTTTGGTGTTGGTTGTGATCTCTTCTCTTTCATTCTTTTTCTGCTGGGCTAAATGAGGCAGAAGAGAGACTTGGTGCTACAGAAGACAAACGTTGGAGAATAAAGAAACTGAGAAAAAGAGAGGTGAACATGTACTGGATTATGAGGGGAAGATTCAAGAGATTGTATATACTTTGTATTTCTTGCAGGGCTGGTTTATTGGTCACAAATTATTTTAGTTTCTGTTTGTCCTGGAAGCTCTTTATTTCTCCTTCTATTCTGAATGACAACCTTGCTGGATAAAGTATTCTTGGCTACATGCTTTTCTTCTTTAGTGCCTTGAATATATCATACCGGACCTTTTTGGCCTGCCAGGCTCCACAGATAGATCTGCTGCCAGCCTTATGTTTCTAGCCATGCTGTTTAAAGACGTCTTGTCCTGAGCTGCTTTCAGGAACTTTCTGTTTGTCTTTGAAATTTGCAAGCTTCACTATTACATGTCAAGGTGTTGACCTATTTTTACTGATGGGGAGGGGGTGTTCTCTGTGCCTCCTGGACTTGAATGCTTGTTTCCTTCCCCAGATTAGGGAAGTTCTCGGCTATGATTTGTTCAAATATATACCTTCTGCCCCTCTCTCTTTTCCCTCTTCCTTTGGGAGCCCAACTATTCTAATTGTCCCACTTTCTGGCATCACTGATCTCTTGAATCTTCCCCTCATAATCCAGTACATGTTCACCTCTCTTTTTCTCAGTTTCTTTATTCTCCAACGTTTGTCTTCTGTAGCACCAAGTCTCTCTTCTGCCTCATTTAGCCCAGCAGTGAGGGCCTCCATTTTTGTATTGCATCTCAATAATAGCTTTTTAAAAATTTTTGACCTGATTAGATTTTAGCTCTTTCATTCCTCCAGTAAGGGATTCTCTCGTGTTGTCTATGCTTATTTCAAGCCCAGCTAGTATCTTTGTAATTGTCATTTTGAATTCTAACCCCGACACCCTACGTATCTCCATGATGTGCAAACCCCCAGCTGTCAGTACTGCCTTTTGCTCTTTATGGGGTGAGTTCTTCCATCTTGCCGTTGTGTCTTGCAACAAGTGGTCACTTTTCTATGTGTGGAATTGCAGCAATTCTTTCCGTAGATGCCTGTTGAGGTCGCAGGTGTTCAGAATGGTTTGATAACTCTCTAGCGGAATTCCAGGGACTGGATGAAATTAAGGTTCCCTACTCATCCACCATCTTACCTCTCTCTCCTGGAGAATGGATTTTGGAACCCAGCCTGAGTGGGCATGCTAATTGTGCTGCAGTGTCATTGCTTCTAGGATTTCACAGGGAATGCTTTAGAAAGTGTGCCCCCACACCTCCCTCACTTGTGGGTATCACATGCACAGATGCACTGAGAGACGTATGATCACAAGGTCATACCGAGAGCTCCAGTTCCAGACAAACCGCAGTTTGCATCCCTCTCTGTTCCTGACAGGAACTCAGCTTCCTTTGTCCAGAACTTGTTTGCTCACTGGCTCTGTCCTAGCAGACACAGACCCTTGTCTCAGGACTGCTACCGTTATGAGAATCCTGACAACTTACGAGTTCCATATCTGCTTGCCATTTTTCTTTAGTCCAAACACCATTCTCCAGAGTTGCATAGGTTCGTTTTCTTTTTTCTTGCTGGTTGTTTTGTTCATTTGAAATACGGTTTTGTTCATTGAGTTTCAATTGTTTTACAAGTTTGCATTCAACCTTGTTGATTCAATCTGTTGTTAACGCCAAAAAAATAAAACTGCCCATTATTTTACCAGCAAAAATGGTTTCTTTGGGAATAGCAATCTGAGACTTGCAATCTGAGACCAACAAGCTAAAGGGAAACTCTGCACGCACAGAGACCGAAGCAGAGGCAACCACAGAGGGGACCGTGTTTTAAAGGAAAGGCTGCTCTCCCACAGTGCTGGGGGAAACCGGTTGGAAATGTGACCTTTCATTGGCTGGGCTGGGACAGTCTCTCATTAGCTGCTATGACATTTCTCATTGGCTGGGCCGGGACTGTCATTGGCTGCGCTGTTGCTGGGTGGGAGGAAGCTTTCCTTCCTCGCTGGGGCGGTGGACCAGCAGCATCCTCCTGCAAGGTCTGCCTCTTCCTGCCCGGTCATGGACCCCAGTGCAGCCCCTCCCTGCTCCACGGGGCCTGGCAGAAGAGGGCAGGCCTGGGCAGGGTGCCGGCTGGGCTGGCTGCGAGCACCGCCTGCTGCCCCAAGGCAGTGCCCGGCAGACCCCGCAGGCACTCCTCCGGCCCCCACCACCACGCCCACTGCTCGCCCTATACCCTGGATCGCGAGTTCTAGAGTGTCACCGCGACAGCCCTCGTCCACTGTCTGCCGCAGCCAGACCTGAGTTCCGAAGGGTGCGGGAGGACGGCCCGGTGCCGGGTAAGAGCTCATCAGCGTCCAGGACGCCCACCAGATCCAGACTGCGCTCCGCCCTCCCGGCCTCTTGGCAGGAGGCGGCCCGTGGGACCGGCTGGCAGTCACAGTGCCCGTTGAGCGGGACTCTTGCTGTGCTGCTGGAGGAAGCCCCCTCCCTCTCCTGCGCACCAGGACCCCTACCCCTGAGAACCCAGAATTGCCCGATGAGAACACACTCCTCAAGGGCGTGCTCCGCGTCCCCCCGGCACTGGAAGGGCTCAGGACTCAGCCAGAGACCGAGGGAGCAGCGAGGCATGCACCGGCCGCCCCGGTCTCCATTTTCCCGTGGCGGGGACCCATGTGGGGGCAGCTCCAGTCCTGGGGCTCCGGCAAGGAGATGCCTGCCTTGCCTCCTGCCTGTACCAGCTTGGGCACCAGGGAAAGGACTCCCCGAGCTGGCAGGGCACCCTGAGCTCCAGCCTCCTGCTGGCCGGGGGGGAAGGGAGCTGGGAGCAGAACGAGCTGCTCGGCTCAGTTCTCAGGCTGGACT
The DNA here is from genome assembly GCF_010015895.1 of Lontra canadensis. Taxonomy (NCBI): domain Eukaryota; kingdom Metazoa; phylum Chordata; class Mammalia; order Carnivora; family Mustelidae; genus Lontra; species Lontra canadensis. The sequence goes on along the minus strand of NW_022631019.1, from coordinate 1,267,782 downwards.
CGGGCTGGACTCGGGCTCGCTGGCCCGAGGGGCCCTTCTTCACTCCCTCAAAACCCTGGGCCAGGGAGGAGCCGGAGATGGTGTCGAAGCAGAAACAGACCCGGGTAAAGTGGTCACGAGGAGGGGTGGAGTTTGCAGAGGGGAAGCCGACCGCCTGCAGGACGGGCAGCCACAGGGGGCTCAGGGCTCCAAGGGCTGCGGGAGAAGGGGGAAGGACGGTGGGGAAGGGCTTGCAACGGCTGGGACGTGGGCCTGCAGCCGGGCCTGGCAGGCTGAGAGCAGAGCTGTGGGGTGTGTCCCTTGGGGTAAGGACAGGCCTGTCCGTCCTGTCCCATGACTTTCCTCCAGAAACCTCTGACCCGTTCACCCCCGGACTGGCGAAGAGGGGCCGCGTCTCGGGCACAGAAAATAAATGTCTCTATAGAGTCCGCGGGCGCGTCTGTCGAGGACGTGTGACACGGGCGTGTGTGGTTCCCCTGTCCCCAACCCCGTGTTGTCCCCGCCCCCAGTGTTCCTGCAGTCCTGGCTGAGGCACTGTGCTGCTCTCTGGAGCCCTTTGGGCGTCCCCTCTGGCTGTGGTGAAACCCTCAGATCGGTGGTTCTCAGAACGTGCCTGATGGGATGGGGGCAGGGAGTGCACAGAAGGACTGGAAAGGGCTAAAATGCGGGGGCGGCTCGGGGGCGGCGCACGGCACGTGAGCCTTGTAAAACTGTGCTTGGGAGGGTGTGACACGTTGAGTTCTGTGGTGCCCTCAAAGGTCACGAAACGGCTGAGATGTGACCAGCACCTCACCGCACCTTCTGGGCTGGAATTCAAGTGTCCTCCTTGGTGAGCCCAAGGACACCCGGGCCGGGCGCGCTGCTCCAAGGGCACCGGGACATCGCGCTGGTCCTCACTGCCCAACCTCATGCCATGTAGACACTGGGATGAGGCACTGTGGTGGCCACAGTGGCCATGGGCAGGCAGGACAGTGACCTAAGTGGACCCTCAGGTGGGACTCTCTGGGGGCGCTTTGGGCGGATGGGTGATGGTTAGAGCGGCCGCATCCAACGCAGGGAATGTTGAATGAAGGGAGGGAGGTTGTACTCTGAACCCGTCCCTGGACGTGACCCCTTCCCGAGGCCCTGGCCTGGGGCCCCCCGCTCCCCTGAACAGCCCAGCACTGTCTTAGAGGACAGTGTGTGGCCTGCTATGCTCACTGTCACTGGGATGTCACTGGATTGGGGATCCTCAGGGACAGAGTGGGGACTCTGCTTCAGAAACGAGCCGAAGGGCGTCTTGTAAGACAATTCTGGGACCACACCAATCCCCAAAGTAAGGGCAGTAGCAGATTGGAACGCACTGCTGAACTAGGCAGCGAGGGGTGCCACGGGGCGGGCTACAGGGCTCGGGGAGGCTGTCTCGCCCAGGGACGCGGACTTGCCGGTGCGCAGAGAAGGGTGGTCACGCCACAGGCTGGGAAGCCTCAAAACTCACCGTTCAGGCAAAACTCATCTGTGAGCGGAAGTTTCAGGAGAAACAGGTTCTCCCATACTCTCAAAGCATCTGCAAGTACAGTTTCTAACAACAAATTTTTAAAAATGTTTATTGGTTGAGTAATCTTAATCCCATTGAGAAACCATTTATGGCCTGTGTATCACGCCGGATTCGTGGTCAGTCCCATCGCCGTGAGGTAGGTGCCGGCAGGCCCATCCTGCAGATGGGCAAGCTGGGGCTTAGAGGGCTGGGGGGGGTGACTGGAGCCTGGAGCCAAGAGTGGGTTGTGGCTGGGTCTTCACCTGCGCAGAGGTGAGAGGGGACCTCTGGGCCCTTCATGAGATGGATGGGATATGGGTGGGGTCCCCAAGGACCCCTGAGCAGGGCCGGTTTTGCTGTGTTGGGTAGAGTGTGAAGTCAGCCCAGGGAAGGGCCCCTGGGGACCTGGCACCTTCTAGCAGGCACAGCCTAGGATGGCTTGGGTGTCTGCCTCCAGGATCCAACAATCCGTAAGTGGGTCATTCCGTCCCAGGGGACATGGACGTTGTCTCCTCCATAGCCACTGTGGTGACGTCTGGTGGGGCCCGCGGGACCTGGACGGGCAGACACGGCATCCCCTTCTGTGACCAGCTCATACATCCAGCACCGAGACGCTGCCCGCCCCGCGTCCAGCCGGGGGCCCTTTTAGTGCTCAGGGTCAGTCGGGCTTCTCAGGCAGGACAGGGGCCTCCCTTCCCGGGTTGGCCTGGTCTCACTCTAAGGACTCAGGGCTCTCCGAGAACTGGACCCCCCCCACCTGCCCCAACAGCATCACCTCCATTGGGCCGGTAGGGGATGATCCGGGATACCTGGTGAAATACTCCCGCCTTCGTGGGTCCCCCTGAAAAACAGAGTCACGTCGGGGTCAGTCTCGGCAGTCTCACAGCGACGGGGCTGGAGGGACCGGAGCTCCTGTCTTCTCCCTGTGTGGTCTTCCTTGAGAGAAGGACCCTCTTGGAGAAAGGCCAGACCCATGTGGACAGGGCTCCTTGCTGGACTTGTCCAGTTGGGGGAACAGGACATGGGACAACGTGGGGACACCTCCTGCCTGAGTCTCCAGCTGCCAAACCCTGTCCCTAACTCACTCCAGTGTGATGTCACCCACGGAAAGGGAGTAAGCACTTCACAGAGGACGGTCGCCCACCCTTCAAGGAGCAGGTGCCCCAGAATTGGGAGAGAAGGAATGAGAACTGGCCCCTGGCCAGCCCGCTCAGAGCCTGGGGCCCTGAGATGTGCCTGCAGCCTGGGGCCCCGGGGTGAGGACCCAGGACACATTAGCTGACAGTGGCCCGAGATGCTGGCTGACCTTCCCCATTTGGACTCTACTGGGTGCCTGCTCCCTGTTGGGCAAGCACAGGGCTCCCCAAAGGCCAGAACCAGGTCTACAGAGCCAGGGCCTGGCCCGATGTGGAGCCCAGCGCAGGCAGGAAGGAATGAGTGAAGGTTGTGTAGCCTCTGGGGGGACTCGGCCTTGCCCACGGCAGGGCTGCTGTGGCCCCTCCAACCCAGCCCTGTGCTCTCCCCACGCTCTCCACCTGCCCTGTGCTTCTCTGTCCCTGAAGGCAGACAGGGCCTTGGAGTTCATAGTGGGGAGTGGGCATGGGGACTACATGGCAGGAGGTTCCTGGCGCAGGGGGCCCTGTCTGCCTGGCCCTCCGCCTCCAGAGATCCCATGACACCAGGACTCCCACTCAGCGGGAAGCACCCCCAGGCCGGCACAGCCCCCAAGAGGAGCCAAGGAGTCCCGGAGACGCTCCTGCCGGCCACCTGTGCCCATCAGAGGGAGAGAGCTAGGAGACGCCCCGACGGGACCCAGCACGCAGCTCACCGGGCGTCCGTCTCCTTCTCATCCTTATCCCGAGGACTAGGAGGCAGAACACCCCTGCGGCTACACAGACGCTGCCCACCACAGCGGGCAGCAGGGAGGAGCACGTGACGTCTGAGCTGCTGGTCCCAGGCTCCACTTGTGTCTGCAAAGGGCCGTCGCACCTAGGAGAGAGCAGCGGGGAGGGTGCGAGCTGCTCGGCGGGGGCCTGGCACTCAGAGCCTGGAGGGTCCCCGAGGGAAGGTGGCTGCCCGTGGCGCGCGCTCCGGCGGCTCTGGGTGGGAGCTCCCTGCTATGGGCAGACGGAGGGAGGGAAGAGGTGGGAAAACGGGGATGCCCAGGGAGAGGGACGGGGACAGGGATGGGGGCAGAGAGAGCCCAGATCAGGGGGGCACAGAGGGATAACCTGGGAGAGGCAGGATGGTGAGAGGACCCGCCCCGCCCCCCAAAGCAGCCACGTCTTGTCACCCCAGGTTCCCCTCAGGACCCAAGGATGAGCATTTGGGAGTCCTGTCACCTTTCAGGTTCCCTGAGAACCTCGTTGACAGCCCTCCCCTGACTCCAGATTTGCTAGGAGCCCCCACAACCCTGGCATCTGAGGATACCCCAGAACCACAGGCGCCCCAGAAATCTGGCAGCACTCCCTCCAGATCTGCCCCAGGACAGAAGGTCCATCCTTGGCCTCCGGGAAGCTCACATCAGCTACCGTGCTGGGGGCGTGAGCCACGGGGTCCAGCAGCTGCTGTCCTGGAGGCCGGCCCATGAAGGGGAGCAGGGGGAGCCCTGGAGTTTCTGCTGGAGGAGGGCCCTTATCTGCCAGGGGAGCGTGGAGGAGTCCCCCCCCCCGGGGGGACACGGAGCTGAGACCACCCCAAGGTCACCTACGTGCTCCAGGGCTGGCACTCCTCCAGGGTCCCACTGGGTGAGAAGGTCCCAGGAGGGCAGTCTTCACACACCCTGTCCTGCCGCTCCGTGCCTGGGAAACAACAGGGCCAGGCAGAGGGGAGGCGGGGCGCCCCGGCTAGGAGGGAAACTGGGTTCCCCCCCAACACACATGGGCTTGGGTCCAGGGTCTGTCTTTTCGGAGGGTGCCAGGGACCAGGCTGCTCAGGGGCTGAGCAGAGAGGCCAGGGGTCGGGGCACCCAGGGTCTGCGGCTCACCTCTGGCCTGCACCCTCTGGCCAGGTCTGCAGGGCGTGTGGGGACTGCACTCTGCACAGTCGTCCCCATCCTCACTGACGCAGAAGTGGCCCTGGTCACAGACGCACACAGTGTTCTCTGTCTGGGAGCACTTCTGCCTGGTCACCAGGCCCATGGCTGAGACCCAAGAGAAGGAGCTGAGAGCAGCTGCATGGGCTGCCATGGGCAGTGCTGAGCCCCCCATCCCGGGAGGAGACCAAGTAGAGGCCTAGACAGCAGCCGCAGGCCTTTGGGCTCCTATCTGGGGTCTGGGGACGGGTTGGTGACCAGCTCCCTCAGCCCAGCCTTGCAGCCTGCTGGGTGTGTGTCTGGGTCCAGCTGTGCTCCTGCTGGAGGAACCGGCCAGGTGCACGCCCTGCTCAGCCCAAAGCTGGGCCTGCGGGTGCTGGACGTGGGTGTGTGTCCCAAGGGGCTCTGAGGGACAGGAGCAGCAGCAGCCGGCTGGACAAGGAGGAGCTGTCAGGAGGATGGTGAAAGGCTGTCCTCAGGAGAGGAGCCAACCCGCCGGGAAAACAGCCTCGTCCCCGCTGGGGAAACGGCCTCGTCCCCGAGGGGCCCACACAGGAAGTGAAAACCACAGTCAGCGGAGGGGGCAGTCCCAGAAGGCAGGTCCCAGCCCAGGCCGCCCATGCCTGAAGACCCTAACCCCTTGGGCAGGCTCCCATGCTGCAAGCAGGCTAGTCAGAGCCAGGCGGACGGCGAGAGCCCCTTCCCCAGCTGGCAGCGGGGCTGGGGTCATGCCGGGCCTGGGCTCAGCCTTGAGCCCCTGCTGAGGGACAGCCTCTCAGCCATCCACACCCCAGCCTCTGCCCCATAAGACAGGTGATTCCTTCGGGGCATCGAGGATCTATGGGTGAGCCGGGGGCTCCAAGACCTTGCCCCTCCCTTCCCCCCGGCTGGACCCAAAAGCATTGAGGCTTCTCCTGGGTCCTGCCTTTCCTCCTGGGGCACCTCCACCCCAGACCACCTGGCAGGAAGAACACAAGGGTCCAAATGCTGAGCCACAAGCAGGGGCCCTCAGGGGTGTGCTGTGGGGGTGTGGACACTGAGGGCAAACAAAGTCCAGTCCCCCAGGACCAGTGGGACGGGTGAGGCAGGACGGGACCCGTGGCTCGGGAGTCCACGTGACGGCTTCAGGGTGACGGGCTCCCCGCGCTCTGGACAGTGCAGCAAACGGTGCTATGACAGTGCTGGCCCCCGGGGAGGCAGGTGTGGACAGAGGCGCACGTCCCTGGAAGGGTTCACGTGCAGACACCTGTCCTACAGACGAGGTGGGATGCGGCACAGCGGTCCCGGCCCTGTGGGTGCCCACTGCAGCGGGCCGTGGGTCCCCAGTGGGGTGGTGGCTGTGGCCAGGGCTCCTACCTGGGTCACACACTCGGCACTGTAGGCACTCGCTCAGGCCATTGAGGTGGGCCGTGTAGGTCCCCGGGTCACAGGGGGCACACACCGTGCCAGTCAGCTCCCCACAGGCCTCCTTCACCCGGTAACCTACGCCCAGGGGGAGCTGTGTCACTTGGGCCTGGGGAGGGCCCTGCGGGAGCCACCCCGCCTGCCACCTTGAAGCCCCCAGCATGCCCTGGGACTGAAAGCCACCTGAGCTGTCCCCCACACCACCCTTCGTGTCCTGCTGCCTCTCACCCAAGAGGGCAGAAGGCAGTGGGAACATTCTGGAAGGAGGTGGAGGCCTCCTGGTGTCATGTGGGCATGACTGTGCCCCAGTGCCTGCTCTGGGCCCCGACTTCTGGCCGTAAGTGGGCCAGCTGGGCCCCCAGGCCACATCCCTGTACCTTGCAGCTGCGAGGGTCCTGGGAGGGAGAGACTCAGCCCTCCCCGTCTGTACCCTACCCCAGGGCTTCAGCTGAGCCCGGGCACTGGAGCCTCATCCCTCTGGGGCAGCACCCACCTGGGCTGCACTTGGGACAGCATTCAGAGCCCACCGGGTACTCCTCCTCTTTGCACGGGGCCACGGCCAGAGCACAGGGGAGGGACCCCAGGAGCAACAGGTACAGGGCCTGCAGGACACAGGATCCGCGCTGGAGGGGAGGGGCGGCCAGGGCTGCCCTTGGGGCCTGGGGCTCACCCCCGTGAAATGGGGCAGCAGCAGCCCTTGGGGAGCCGCAGGGTCGGAGAAGAACGGTCAGAGGAGTCACCGGCCTGGCAGCGGAGACGGGGGGCTTCAGGCCTGACGGGGAGGGGGCCTCTCTGGGGGACTCTGGTTCCAGGGCTGACTCTGTCGGGCGGCGCCGGAGGCTTCCTGTGGAGTAACCAACGGCCAGTCCCGCAGCCTGTGCAGCAGGGTCAGGGAGCCGCCCTCTCTGCAAACTAAGGTTTTATCTAATCAAGTGTGGGCCAGGCTGGGGTGGAGGGCGGAGGAGGTTGGCCGGGTTCCCTGACGACCTGCTTCCCGTGAGCAGCCTCCAGGACTGGCCTGAGGGCCTGGAAGGGGGTTGGGGGAAGGGTGTCCGCCGAGGACAGAAGCATTTCAGCGGCTGCTCAGTATGGCTTCCCGCCACTCTACTCCCCCACTCTCGGGGATCAGGGCACGGGGGCCAGGGGCTGGGTCAGCGCAGAGCGACAATGCCCATGTGGGACCAGGAGCAGATGGGGCCCAGGGCAGGGTCCGCGGAGAGAGCTGGGCACCTCGGGAGTCAGGACAGGGCACACCAGGAAGCGCTGGGACACACACACACACACACACACACACACACACACACACACACAGGCTCCGGGACTCACCTGGCTCAGGGCGTCAGGCTTGGGTGCCCGGCTGCAGGGGGGCGGCTCCCAGCCTCCAGGAGGCTCCATGTCCCTCTTCAGGGACCCTCATTCCCTGGCTGCTGTCCCAGCACCCCTGCCAGCAGGCGCAGCTTGTGTTCAACCCGGAACCTGCCTCGTCCAAACTGAAAGGGAAAGAGAAACTGGGGCCCCCCGAGGGAGGCTCGGCTGTTGCGGTTGGCTCAGTCCGTCCCCACCGGGCTTGGTCGGGGTCAAGCTGCCTATGGCCAGGACCCCACAGGAGCCCACAGGGATGGGAGAAAGGGGGCGCGGGGCCAGCTGTGCAGGAGGCAGGAGGTGACCACAAGGCAGAAGAGCTCGCAAAGGGAGGGGCGGCCACCAGGCGGGACCACAGAGGCACAGCCGTGGGCACAGCTCCTCCTGCCCCACTCGGTGAGCCCCGCTCAGATCTGGCTGAGGAGTTTCTCCTGGCCTCCCTGTCCCTTAGCGGCCCCCTGACTTTGCTGTAGAGCTGCCCCCCCAATTGTGCGTCTGCGTCTCCTCGGCTGCCCTGACACCCGGGGAGCCCCCCGGCTGCTCCCCCCCAGCACCGGCACCAAGGCCACAAGAGGAGCCCTCCTGCTTTCCTGCTCCCTGTCACAGCGTCTACGGAAGCAGGGTGACCGGCCCCCCAAAGGACCCCGTCTCCCACGCAGTGCCCTCTGTCAGGGATGGGGGTGCTGGTTTCCACCTACACATTCCTGAGCAGAGCTCAGCACAAGGGGTCCCTCCCCGTGGGAGAGGACGCACCTTCAGTGCTCCCACCCAGGGTGAGAGTGACAGTTTGCTTTCCCTGAGCTGCACCTACTGTCCACACCCCACCTGTCCCCAGGATGGGGCTGGGCTGGCTCATTCCTGCTCCCATCTCACAGATGGGCAGGTGGGTCAGTGGGCTCAGAAAGCAACAGGGCAGGGTGCCTGGGTGGCTCAGTGGGTTAAGCCTCTGCCTTCGGCTCGGGTCATGATCTCAGGGTCGTGGGATCGAGCCCCGCATCGGGCTCTCTGCTCGGCAGGGAGCCTGCTTCCTCCTCTCTCTCTGCCTGACTCTCTGCCTGCTTGTGATCTCTCTCTCTCTCTTTCTGTCAAATAAATAAATAAAACCTTAAATTAAAAAAAAAAAAAAAAGTAACCCCGGCCTGGCCCCGGGTCTCTGGAGTGCAGACAGTGCTCAGACCGTAACCCTAATCTCCCCATGCAGAAGGGGCTCTCCCCACCTGGGCTTCCCCATACCACTGCGGCCCCCAGAGGTGGTGACCTTGTGGGCAGCTTAGGGGTGGGGGACCCCCACGTGCCTGGGGCCCCAAGACGCAGGCGGGGAGGCTGGCGAGAGGCAGCGCACCCCTGCTGACGCCTCAGATGGGACGTGTCCTGACGAGTCTCCCCTGGAGCCCCATGGCTCCCACGTCCCCGCTCAGCCCCGGGGCTCATGCAATGGGCATGAAACCCTCTGACTTCCCTCATCCGTGAGGCTGCAAATCCATTAGCTGTGGCGGCTTCCCTCCCAGCAGACCCATCCCGACCCGGCTGTGGGTGTCCAGTTCCACGGGCCCCGGGCAGGTCCCCATCAGATCCTGAGGTCGAGCCCTCGCCAGGACCAGGAACCACCCCCCTCAGTGGCTGACTGCTGGTGGCCCAGCGCGGACCGACCTTGAGCCCCTTCCTTGTCCTGACCTTGGCACCACGGGCCCGGGGGTCTCTACCTAATCCCAGTTCCTGGGGACACTGAGGAGGACAGCCTCCTTTGTGCCAGGGAAGGAAGCAGGCAGGGGTGAAGTCAGGGGGGTGGGGTGGGGGTCCTTACCAGTCCCCAGGACCAACCCAGCACAGCCTCCGAGGCAGGGCGGGGGTCCGGCGGGACCCAGGCCCTTGGGAGACCCACCAGACCCCACGAGCACAGGCCATGCCCCGACACCCGAGGGCCTGTCAGAGGGAGCCCCCACCCTGGACGGTCACTCCTTGTTGTCACCAGGGACACACAGGACGGCTGCACTCTGCCTTCTCATTTCCACACGGTCACTGGATGTCACTTGACAGATCGCTGAACAGACCACGTCCAAGGGGGGTGTGCGGCCCCGTTCCCGAGTCTGACTTTACAGGGGACGCTGCCCGGCCTGAGATGCGCCCGACTCCCCCCTGGCTCGCCCATCCGGCCGACCAGCACTCACGGGGCAGCTTCGTGTCCCGCGAGCGGCCCGCTGGCCAACGTCCCCTGCGGGTCCTGCTGGGACCCTTCGTGGGGACCCTCCCTCTGCCGGATGGCCGGGGACCAGCGAGGCCGGCGGCAGGGGGTCTGCAGGACCATCAAGACGTCCGCTCTGCGGGTACTGGCTTGAACCAGTTGAGCAGGGCGACCTTGGAGATGGTCTGGACCTGCCCCTCTTTGCTCCAAGAGGCCAGGGACATGCCTCATGCTCTCGGGGCGCGCGGGCTGTCGCCCAGCAAGCCAAGGGTGGCCCCATGCCCGCTGGGAGGGAGGAGTCCCGTGAGCACCTCGGGTCCTTCTGAAACAATGAGCAGCGACCCGGAGCGAGGCGTGCGGGGGGACGCGCTCCTGTGGGACTCTGACCTGGGACTCCGCCTGTGGGTGAGACCCCACCTCTGCAACGGGCGTGCTGAGGCCCACCCACTCGGAGAGGCTGGGACTCCGGGGGTGGCTGCGGGGACCCCAGGGGCAGGGGCTGCATTCTCCTGCTCACCACTCAGTAAAAGCCCCAGGCCCACTCCCAGGCCTCCAGTCGCCTTGGTAAAGTCGGTCTCCGAGGACGCCCATGGGCCCCCTGCTCCGTCCGGCCTGGGGCAGCAAACCCGTCTCCTCCTCCCCTGCCTGCAGCCTCCTTGAAGCTCCAGCGCCAGCAGCCCTAGAGAGAGATGCAAGGGACGCGGACAGGAGTCCCTGACCTCACGCTCCTCCTTCTAGGGCTGTCCCTGAAACTGGCTGCCTCCGTTGTGGGGTCTCCGCTCCCCAGGGCTGGCAGCCCCCTCCACACAGCACCATCCCTGGCCTCTGGGGGCTGCACTCCCCGGCTCTGGAGCCGTGGGCCGCCCCGGATTCTTCCTTCCCCGGTGGTCTCCTTCGTCTCTCTGCTCCTCCTGCCTTAGTACCGGACACGAACGCTGTCCGTGGGAGACGGGGGCTGGACGCCTGCCCTCCGCCGCTCCAGCCGGCCCAGGGTGACCACCATCCCCCAGGACCACCAGCCCATCCCCATGGACACAAGGGCCCCGAGGCAGGATGGGGTCAAGAGGGACGCAGAGGCTTGGGAGCCCCAAATAAGACTCCCACCAGATCCGGCTCTGTCCCCACACCAGAAGCCTGTTAGAGGTGCCCACGCCCTGCTCCTTACGTGTACACTCATACCCTCTCGCCAACAGGGGCTTCCAGTAAAGGTGAAAGGGCACCCTCTCCGCGCCCTGCACTCAGCCCTCACGTGCATTGGGAGGTAATCTAGAATGTTCTAGAAACCCCAGCAGCTCCCGGGTGTCTCAGAGCACACTAGGGGCCCAAGGCAGGCTGTTGGGGTGCCAGCACTCGCTTCGTCCTGCCGCACCGGTTTAACCTCCCAACCCGGCCATGCTCCTCTTCAAGGAGTCGGCTGAGTGTCCCACTGGCTGGGACTGGCCGACATGCACCTCACAGTCACTCCCTAATTCCATTTGCAAGGGACCCTCCGGAGGAGATCCTGGGCAGCAAGGGACGTGACAGGGCAGGAGCACCTGAGTCATCACTGGGGAGTGAGGCAGGAGGAGGAGGCTGGGGACAGGGCCCTCCCCCTCCACTAGGTGCCCCTTGCTGGCCGTCACATGCTAGGCCCTCCCTTGCTCAGTGCTGCGCCCCAGGAATCAGCATGTCTGAGACTCCCTGGGGTCCCGCACCCCATCTTCCCTGGTGGGTGAAGTGAGCCCCTAGCTTGGGGCCTCTCCTCCCATCGCCCCTTGTGACCTGGGCCGTGGGACAGCCCCCTGCTCCCAACTCAGCCCGATTTGTGCCCAGACACCCATGGGGCTCAAGCTGGATGTCTCACCCTCAGACTGCGGGGAGGGCCTGGCCGCCTGTCCCACTGCCTCCCTGTGACCTGCCGGTCAAGACAGTGCAGGGGAACCCTGGGAATCCCCCAGCCACATTTCCCCTTTCTTCTTGAGGCAGATTTCCCGGGGTCTTGGTGGGTAGGAGAGAGATGGTGAGGGCTTGAGCCGGACCTCGGAGCAGGAGCGTGGCGTCCTGAGACCCGGCCACAGCAGCGCTCCCTCCTCCCCTCTGCATTCAGGCTACCCTCAGTGCCCCCCGGTCTGTGTGAGCTCCAGGCTGGGCCCAGTGCGGTTCAGAGGCAAAGCAGCCGGGTCCTCCCCTAAGCAGGGAGCCACATCTATAAGCCAGAGATAAGTCACGTGGTGAGCACTTGCTTAGTGAGGGGGCAGAGGCTGGGCGGGAGGAAGGATGCGGCCCTGGGGATGGGGGAAAGGACATCTCTGAGAAAGAAGACAGTTGTGTAACATGGCTGGGAGTGCCTGGGGTCCATTCTTGGTGAGGCAGGGGGCTCGCACAGCGCAGGGCTGGCCGGGGCCCCCTCCCACAGGGCCACCATGCAGTCTTCAGGCTCATCGGGGGCAGACAGAGCGGACAGGAGGCCGATGGGCCAGCTCCCAGGTTGGGCCAGGTGGGAGCCCTGAAAGGCAGGGGACAGGGTGGGGAGGGTGCAGAGGGGGAGGGTGGGGAGAGGGGATACCGGAGACGCCCGGAGGCGGAAAGCCTATAGGAGGCAGCTCCAGCATCTGTGGAGAGGAGGGTGGATGGAGCAGACCCCACAGCATGGCCTCATGCCTGCAACAGAGGGGAAGGACGCAGGGTTAAGGGGTCAGAGCAGGGCCAGAGGGTGTGCAGGGCGCCTGGGGACTTCCCAGACATTGAGGGGTCGGCTCCTGGGAGCAGAACTGGGGGGACGGTCTGCCCCAAGCTCCAGACTGGGGTATCCGTTGCTGACCCCCATCCCCCTGCACCACTGCACCCCCCAATGGGAAGACCCTCCCCCCTCACCCAAAACCAGGAGCCTAGAGATAGCCGCACCTCCCCCCCGCCAGCCGGGCCCTTCCTCACCCGGCCCTCCCCAGGCACCCACACCTTCAGCCCTCTCTCCACTGCCTGGCGGTAGCCGGGGCACCTCTCCAGCAGCAAATCAAGCCATGTCTGCCACTCCCACATTGTCTGGGGCCTCGTGACCACGCGCCTCAGGCTGGGCTGCTTAAACAGCACACATCTGTTTCTCCAGGTTCGGGACACAGGAAGTCCAAGATCACGGGGCCAGCAAGGCCGAGGGCCTTGGCCAAAGCCTCTCTCCTTGGATCGCAGACGCTGCCACCGTGCCATGTCCTCCCACAGCCTTCCTCTGCACACACACTGTTGGGGGGGGGCGCAGAGCTCACATGTCCCCTCCTCTTTGTTTTGTTTTGAAGCCATCTCCTTGGCCAGCCTGCAGCCCAGGGCAGGTCTTGAACCCAAAACCCAAGATCAAGACCTGAGCTGAGATCGAGTCGTTGTCACGCAGCCCTAATTACCTCCGAGAAGCCCTGTCTCCCGCTGCAGTCACGGTGGGAGTGAGAGCCTCCACACGGGAATCTGAGGACACACAATCCAGGGCAACCTCCACCCAGAATGTGAGCTCCTCAGGGCAAGGAGCTCTGTCCCCTGTCACTGCTGCGTCCCTAGCAGGAGGCACACAGCCCAGGCCCATGGGGACAGGGGAAGCAGAGGAAGCCTCCCATCCGTGCAGAGTGGCCCACGCCATCAGCTGGGTTAATCAGTGACATCACAGCGTGTCCGCATCACCAGGAACACAGGCCACATGCTCACTCAGACACAACAAAGTCACTGTCAGGCCACGGAACCACCAGCTGACCCTGGTGGCTTGTCACACACATAGCCTCTGCCTCGCTCCATTCCGCTTCTGACGCAGGCAAGGTATGTTAATACCAGGGGCTCGTGGGGCACACAGGTCTTCAGGGCCAGTGTCCCCAGCAAGGAAACAGGGTGTCGGGACAGCCGAGACAAAACCGGCGGGCACCACTTAGACGAGACCACGACAGCTTCCTGTCTGGCGGGACTGGCATTTGCAACACATCCCAAACAAAACCAGTAACCATGGAATGTCATTCACCGTCCAGCTGGTCCCCAGAGGTCAGCCCACGAGACTAGCAACACGTGAGCAATAACCCCACAGGCACACGGGGACCTGATCAAAGCCCTGACTGGCACACCTTAGCGGCCAGTCCTCAGGGGGGCCCTCTCAGGATGCTGAAGACAGTTCCTCAAAAGTACTTATAGAAACCGTGAAAGGCATGTGGGTGCCTCCGTCGGGGAAGCAGCTGCCTTCAGCCCAGGTGGTGATCCCGGGGTCTGCAGGGATCAAGGGATGGAGTCGGGCTCCCTGTTCGGTGGGGCGTCTGTTTCTCCCTCCGCCCGTCCCCCTGCTCGTGCTCTCCCCCAAAGAGATGAATGGGATCTTTGAAAAAAATAAATAAATAATAAAAGTCCCTATAATTAAGCACCAAAATGGCAACGCTCTCGGGTCCCCTGTTTCTCCAGGCGCTTTGCACGATGTCGATAAACTTCGCTTTGCCACCCCTTGTCTGGCCCACCTCCTCGTTCTTCAATGAGCGCAGGACTAAAGTCCTGTAACATTAAGACACCTGGTCAGGAGCTCCCTGCTCCGGGCCGCCCTCAACGAACACACAGCCCCAATCCCCCGACACACCCTAAACCCCACGCCCACCGCCCCTGGAGTGATCCCACGCCAGCAATCCCCCAACCTCACAGCGTGGGCACATGCCGGGGGGTCCGACTGCCAGGCGTGGAGTGTCTGTTCTTCCAGTAAAGTCGCTGCTTAGGGATCAGGGCGTTCTTTGTCAAGCAAAGGGTGATCACCTGGGGGTAGCTCCAGGCGGCCAACGCACCCGAGGACCCAACACCCACACACACAGGCCTCCACGTGTGTATGGGACACATGGCACACGGCCCCACCGCAAGGCCTGCAACGGGCATCACGAGTCCCACCTGCGCCGTGCTTCCCTGCGTCCTGGAAAAGGTCGGGCCTCCTTCCGCTCAGCTCTGGCCGAGGACTAACTTCCCCTTTCTGCTTCATTCTCTTCTGCCTCGTCTGGGTTTTTTCATAACACCATGTTTCCCTTTTACAAGAAAAAGCCCGAAGGGCCGATGGATTGACATCATTGCTGGTGAAGGCTGGGCCGCCAGGCCGGCCCCAGGGGAGCCCGCGGGTTCCCCAGAACGCAGCCCTGCCCGGCAGTGAGGACAGTTCCTGTCTGCTGCACCGCCTGCTCCCCACCCCACCGGCCGGTCTCCCCACCCACGCCCCTGCCGCCCCAGCCCTCAGCCCCGGGCTAGGGGCCTGGGAGTGAATCGGGGCCAGTGTCAGCCTGAGGGTCAGAACACCCACGCTCACGCCAGCCAGAGGGAGGAAGCAGCATCCCTCACAGATGAACACAGATGAGCCCGTACACGTTCCCCGCACCATGAGGGTCACTGAAGCTTGGTGACTGGCATGGTTGACCTTGAGGACGTGGGGCTCCAGGAGCTCAGCCAGTCCCAAGAGGACAGACGCCCTCTGAACCCACTTGCACAAGGGACCTGAGTCGTCACCTTCCTAGACAGCGCAGGCACCAGGGACTGGGAAGGGCAGGGGCTGGGGTGTCAAGGGGACAGAGCGTCAGATGGAACGTTCCGGAGACAGGCAGCGGGGACGGGGAGTATGCTTCACACCGCACACAGCTAGCACGGTGGCTCTCATGCCTGTGTCACAGCAGTTTTTTTAAAAAAAGATTAAAAATTTTTAAGAGAAAGCAGGAGGGACCCTCGTGTTGCTAGAATATTCTCTAGCTGGCCAACGTCGGCGTCAACATCTGCGTCAAGCCTGTACCATGGCTTCGCAGGACGTCACCCATGGGGGAACCAGGCGAGGACACATGGGGTCCCTCCGCAGGATTTCCTACAATTCCCTGGGAACGGCACCGAAAGAAAAGCCTCACTTAAAGACTACGAGCTGCGGGCCCCATGGGTGTTGTGCACTTGTGTGTGGCGTACGTGGTTGGGGTACGAGTCCCACAGCCCAGGCCTCGGCACCCTGCTCGTTGCCACACAGGAAACCCCTGAGGCCCCGGGTCCCCACGTGGCAAGGTTCCTGCCTGCCCTGGGAAGCTACGGTTTCTTTCCCAGTGTGTTCCACAACCGTGTTTTCTCCCTGAACTGTCATAATGAAATGAAAAGCATTAACTCTACTTTGCCTTTCTCTTCTGTTTCAACAAGGTCACGGGATGTCGCTTTACACAGAAAAGCACAAACACACACCGTGACTGTGGGTGCGCGCCTGTGGCGGGAGGAGATGCACTTTGCTTGCTCACGGACCCGCCCAAGCAGTGCCCACGAGGCAGCCTCAAGCCCCCAACCCACCTGTGCCTGGACGGCAGCTGCCAACCCGCCTGCTGGGGTGGGGACCGGGACCCAGGGGATGTGTCCCCAGGCCTGCGTCTCTGTGTCCCACCAAAGATATGACTTCCGGGGGATCCCTGACACTGCTGCTTCAATATCCAGCAGATGACAATGGGCCCCGGCCAACTGTTGATGAGGAAAGCCCTGGTTAGTCCCGGAGACAGCCCTGGGCCAGGGGAGGAGGAGCCTTATTCCAAGCCCAGAGCTCCCCCGCCTCCAGGAAGCAGTGCTCTGCTGGGCCCACATTTACGAGGCTCCTCCTGCACACGCGGCTCTCACACGGCTGTCCAGCCATCCTACCCACACGGGAAAGGTGTGCTGCTTCACGGGTAACTGGAACACTGTGGAAGTCAGGGAGCAACCAGGGGCCAGCTAATGGGGGGCAGCTCAGGGCCCCACGAGCCGGAGCTGCACCTGTCAAGGAAGCCCCAGCGGCCTCGACCTGGCGGGCCGCAGGCAGCCGTGGTCACCACCCGAGCAGCGACCCATGCTCTCTGCGTGTCCCCGCCTGGAAGAGGTCACAGCAGGGCTGGTGCTTCCCCAGAAGGTGACTTCCCGGCCCCGCCGCATCACTTCCCCGCCTTTCCTGGAACCTACCGGAAGACCCGCCCAGGCCTGGGCATTCCCTCAGTGGCCGTCTCCCCAGCGCCCCACCCCCGGGGCAGGGACGTGCTGGGCCTGGGTCCGCAGGGACCCGCCGCCTTCCCCTCCGCTGGGGTGACAACTCGAGCCTCCAGGAGCTGCGGAGGCCAGCGGCCGCTGGGCCTTCCCCACGGCGGGGTCGCAGGACACCAGGGGGCAGCAGAGCCCAGCCCTGCGCTCCGTCCCCCGGAGGCGCCTGCCCGCCTGCCCGCCTCTCCGCAGCCACCTCGGAGGCGGGGAGCGCGTGCTTCTCCCGCCTCACCCCTCCGAGACGGCGCGCGGGGCCTGTCGGCTCAGCGCGCGACCCAGGCTGGGCCTGGGACCAGGCAGCCTCTCCGCCGCGATGCCGCTGGGGGAGGCTGTGCTTGTCCCGGGAACAAACGCGGGGCGATGTCTGGGGCACCGGCGGGAAGCGCGCGGGGCGCCCCCGGCACAGCGCCAGCCCCGGTTGCGGAGAGGCCCCCGCCCCCAAGCTGCTGCGACTTCGGGGCCCACGACTTGGGGGCTGGCACACTGCTGCCCCACGGGGCTCAGAGTCAACGGGAGACACCCCGAGGCAGCCCAGGGAGGAGAGGAGCCGCGGCGGGCTCGGCACACCCGGACGGTCTTCCCGGTCGGCCTGAGCCGCGGGCGCGGGCTGGGACTTGACGGCGGGTCCAGGAAAGATGCCGGCGGGGCGGGGCGGGGCGGGGCGGGGCGGGCGCCCCAGGAGGGGGCGGATCGGTCCGCGCAGCCTGGGCGGGGCCCGGACTCCGTCCGCCTCTCGGGAGGGCGCAGGGGCCCCGGCAGGGCTGCAGACCAGCCCCTCCCTCCCAGCTCCCGGTGCTGCCGGCACCGCCACCCTGCCCGCCCGCCCCGTACACCTGAAGCCCCGGGGTACGGCTCCAGCACACGGCCTCGCCCTGCCAGCGCGCGGCCCTCCCACTCGCCCTCCTGCAGGAAGCCTCCCGTCCTCCGTCTTCCTGGAAGGCACGGAGGTCCCGCGGCAGGTTTGGCTGGGGTGACCCCGCAGCCGTCCTAGCGCGCCCGCGCACCCCCTCTGCAGCCTCCGCGCGCCCCGCACCACCCCAATCACGACCACTTACAGACCTTGTAACACCCAGAGCCCTCGCCCCCAAGAGCCGTCCTTCTAGCGGCCGCTGACGGCACCCGGCCCGCAGGCTGGGCTGCCGGGAAACAGGAGTGGACACAAAGTGTCCAGCCAGCCCAGCCTTCTCCTCTGGGTCCCAGCGGCCTGGCAAAGTCACGGCCTCCTTGAGAGCGGGGCTGCACTCGCTGGCCGCTGTCGCGTGGCGGCAGGACTCTGAGGAGCGCTCTGCCGCCTGCACGGGGTGTCCCTCCGCGCCTGGCGCGTGCAAAGAATCGCCTTCCCCGAGGTCCGCTCAAGGTGCTGGCGGGGCTGCGGGGGCTGCGGGGGCTGCGGGGCTGTGGAGACTGAGCCGGGCAGGTGAGCGGGCGGGGCAAGCAGGCGGGGGGCGGGGGCTGCCCTGGGGGACACCCCTCCTAGCTGGCGCCCCCAGCCCCCCACCCTCCACCAGCCCGGGGCGACGCTCACCCGGGATGTTGCCCCCTGTCTCCACGCTGTCCCTTCTCCAGCTCAGGGCTGGGCTGGTGCCCGCAAACTTCTCAAACAAAAGGGAGGCCAGGGAAGTGGCCCAGGGCGTCTGCCAGCCCCGCCCGGACCTTACCCCCACCCCCAACCACCGGTGCCCCAGACTCCAGCCGATCTTCATTCTGGGGGTGAACAGGGGCTGTGCCTGCCGCCAGGCGCCCAAGGCTTGAGGGTGGTCGGAGGCGGTGGAGGCGGCTGGGTGCTGGTGGGCCTTTATGCCGAGCAGGGTGGTGGGGCCTGAGGCGCGCGTGCCTTCCCACGCTCTGCCGCCAATCAGCAGCCAATCCTGGACAAAGAACAGCCCCCCCGCCTCCCCCACCCCCCACCGCTGCTGGGCTGGGATAATGATGCCCCCGCCCCCAGCAGGTGGGGAGTGTGGGGGGAGGGGGAGACGTGTGGGGCCCTAGCTTGGACTTGCCCTACCACCAAGTCCCTGCTATCAGACCCTCCCAGAGCAGCCCCCAGAGGTCCAGCTGCCTGCCCAGGGAAGCTGTGGTCCCTGGGGGCTCAGCCTCAGGACCCCACGCTCCCAGCACAGGTCAAAAGTAGCTCTCTGATCACTGCCTGCTCTCAGGAGCTATGCTTGGTCTCTCCCCTGGGCCTCTCGACCCCTCACACCTGACAACCAGGCACCTGCTGGGCCTGGCCACACTCACCAGGGGACGAAAGCCACTGCGGGAGCAGTTTGAGATGTGGGAACAACGTGGAGATGGCACCTCAGAGACGGGGAGCTGACCAGCACCGGTGCCCCTTGAGTGTGTCAGGGGCACTGCCCCTGGAAAATCCCAACCTCATCTCGCTTTCGGAAAGGCCAAGCTCCAGCTGGCCACCTCTTCCAGGAAGGCCCTCTGAGCTCCTCCTCCATCCTACAGTCTGGTCCTCACATAACAAGGTCATCATCGGAGGTGCTCGGACAGTTCATTCCCCGGGGGTCAGGAAAGGCATGAGTTTCCCACCCCAGCATCCCTGGGACCCAGTATTTTTTTTTTTTTTAAGATTTTATTTATTTATTTGACAGAGATCACAAGCAGGCAGAGAGGCAGGCAGAGAGAGAGAGGAGGAAGCAGGCTCCCCGAGGAGCAGAGAGCCCGATGAGGGGCTCGATCCCAGGACCCTGAGATCATGACCTGAGCGGAAGGCAGAGGCCTTAACCCACTGAGCCACCCAGGCGCTTGGGACCCAGTATTTTTAAACGATGGATCTCAGGAGGCTTTTCCACAAGCCCAGGGAGGAGGAAAGGCCATCCCACACCTCAGAGAGATAGCTAAGTCCAGGGTGGGGGCAGTCTTGCCAGCCTTCTGTCCCTACCACACTGCCTGGCAGGATGCACTGGTGGGGGAGGGAGGGGGGAGTACCGTGCAGCCAGGCTTCGGAGCAGGGGTGCCAGGAGGGGATGAGGCGGGGCCAGGGTAGGTGGCAGGGGGAAGGGGTGGTGGGGCTGGGTGCCCAGGGTGATCGAGAGACCCAGGAGCGGTGCCAGCCTGGGGCAAGATGGTGTTGGGGAGGGGCTGACACGTGGCTCCCCAGCCCTGGTCCCAGGGACCTCCTGGGCCCTTTGATGGTCAGCAGGCAGGCGCTGCCCCATGGAGCCTAGCTCTGCTTGGGGGTGGCCAGGTAGACCCAGGCTGCCCCTCTGCTTGCCCCGCCTGCCTCCAGGCCCTGAATGGCTGGGAGCCTTTTGTGGGAGAGCAGCTGGCGGCCGGCCCTTTATGTGGGGCTGTGGGAAAGTCGGCCGGCAGCCTCTCACACCCTCTCCAAAGCCCGGATTATCTCGGGGCCAGCAGGACACCCTCTCAAGGATGTCCCCCCCCAGCAGGGGTGGGGGTGGGGGCCCCCCAGAGGTCCTGTCTACCAAGCACTGGCCCGGGAGTCCCTCAGCAAGGAAGGGCCCCTGAAAGCAGAGTCCCTGGGATGCCCGGCTCCCTGCCCCCCACCAGCCCAGCTGCCTAGACTCAGAACTGCCCCATGCCGGGAAGGGCCTTCGAGGAGCCCCCACCCACCTCACCCCTCCAGCTCATCCAGGCCTCTGGCCTTCATGGGGATGATGACAGGAGAGTTCGAGAGTTCGCTCAGGACTGACAGCCCTTACCCTAGCCGCTGGCAGCTGGGCCACAGCTGGGCCAACTTGCGGCAGGCCCAGGGCTGAAGTCAGACTTGGGGGTCCTGAGGGACCCGAAACGGGGAGGGTGTGGCAAGGAACTATGCACGCATTTAACACCTACTGCATACCGGCTGAGCAGGGCACATTATCTTCCTGGACCCGCTCAGAATCCTGAGGGGGAGGCAAGACAACAGTTCAGGGGCCATACCTAGGCCTAGCTCTCACGTTGTCCTGGGTGCACTTTGGCCCCTGAAAGCCACTCCAGCGGGCAGCTCCCAGGCGGCCCGGAACTTGGGCAGGGATCATGCTCCAAATGAAGTGGGGTGGAGCCCAGTGGAGCCCAGCTCGGGCAACAGGACGTTAACACCAGCAGCCTGTGGGGGGGGCTCCTGAACGCTCTGCCTTCACCCGCTCCTTCCTCCTCTGCACCTGCCTCACACGGACTGCTACTGGCCCCATGTTACAGATGAAGAAACTGAGGGCCAGAGAGCCCAGCAACAACACAGCGGCACTGGATCAGCACCCCAAGCCCACAGCCCTAGCAGCTCAGAGGGCCTCTGTCTGGCAGGAGCACCCCGGGGCAACCATCAGAAGGGGCGGAGCGGCAGGCATTCCCCTTTGTCCCTTGGTTCGCCAGCGCCAGCGGTGCCAGGCCTGGGGCGCGGGGACTGCTGAGGGCTGTGGGAATGGGAAGGCACTGGCCGGGCCAGATGTGCGACCCTCCAGCATGCGGGTCGGGAGCTGCTGCTGATGCCCCAACCTTCAAAGACATCCTGGGGGAGCCCCGCCTGGCTCCCAGTGCTCCCCAGATGGCCTCTGGGCCCAGCGCTCTGCACACAAAGCCAGCACGCGCCTTTTGTGCCAGATGAATGTCCGTGGCAGGCGCGGAGTGTGGGAAGCCACCCGGAGAGGCCCTTCCCTCCTGCCCAAATTCTCCTCTGGCTTGGGGGCAGGCAGGGCTGCAGAGCTGCAGGCCTGGGTCTGCCACCTCAGCCAGCGTGCTCCCCCATCCCCGGGCCTCCCTGCATGGTGTCAGACTGGCGGGGCCCTGCACTGAGACCACCGAGACCCCCTCACGCCCTGTTTCACACGAAGAGAAACAGGCCCGAGGGGTTGAGGGGGCTGTCCGCTCTTTCCCTCGAGGGAGCTCCAGGGAGGGTGGGGTCTGCCCCACGGGGTCCGAGCCCAGGGGACAGGCGGGCGCTCACTAGACCCTCCTGGCTAAGGCCAGGAGCCACCTCAGTCCTGGGGGATGGGGCAGGAGACTGAATGTGAGGTCACTGCCAGGCGCGGGAGACAAGCAGCGTAGGGAGGGCCAGACTCTGAAGGCTTCGCCCACCTCCCCCACACCCTGCCCCAGGGCCAGGCTTGGGCCTCAGCCTAGCACCCAGCAGCCACTTAAAAAGGGTAATTATAGCCCAGCAGGGGGTGGGCAACCTTGGTCTCACTTCCTCCCCTAAGCTGGAGGCCGACCAGGATCCCAGGACTGGCTGGGCCCCTTGAGCCTTCCTCTGTGAACTCGGCGTTGGGTCCTGCGGGGTCTAAGGAGACCCCCAGCCCAGCGGCTGTAGGGAGCACCAGGTGTGCCCAGTGGGCCGGTGCTGAGCCTCCCTGATGGGTCCCTGCGCCAGGCTGGACCCCTGTACCCCCAACAGCTGGCCCGACTACCAACTACCATTACAATGGGGGGGGAGAGAGTCTGTGGGGTGTCGGAGCCCAGGCAGGTACCCAAAAGGAATGTTGATGAAGTCATCTGGAGTCTGGACAGGGGTCCTGTGGTGGGGACAATGGGGGGGGGGTGGATGTCCAAGGATCAGTGAGGCGTGACCCTGGGGAGCACGGAGCCTGAACCCTCATCTGCGACCCTTCAGGCCCCCACAGTGCCTGGGACGCAGAGGGTCCCAGCGGGGATGGTTCTTGGCTCTTTCAGTCATCCTCGGATTGGGGGGGGGGACTGTGTCAGTGTGTCACTCTGTGACACCCACACCCAGAGCTACCCAGGCCCTCTCTGCTTCCCCAGCAGCTTCCCAGGTAACTAAGCTGCCAGAGCTCCCACCCCCCCACCCCCACCCCCGTGGGTCACTTTGCCTTCTCTTGTTCCAACATTTGTGCGCAAATTAGTTGCCTTCCCCGAAGCCTCTGCCGCTGGCCTGCTGCTGATTTGGGGAGCCCCCAGTGACTTGAGCAGGCGGCTGGGGGGGACTCTTTAACCACCAGGTAGGCCAACCCTTCAAGCATCAGATGGGGAACACGAGGCCCAGGGCAGGCCAGCCCAGTGTCCAGCGCCCACAGGCTAGAGCCCGGTGGAGCAAGGGGGTAGGACCCGCCAGTCCAGGACCCAAGCGGCAAATGGGGTCAGATTGTGCGGGAAGCGAACTTAGGGAGAGGGAGCTGGGAGCTGCTCTGAGGGCCTGGGCTGGTCCACTGAGTGTGAGGGAAGGTCCCCCACCACCAGCATAGACCCCGGAGGAAGCACAGTGGTTGACAGAGAGGCTGAGTGACTGACGGAAGCAGGACCAGATCCAGGAACCTGCTCCCGCCCTTTCTGTGGAAGAAGCAGCCGCCACACCTGCCCTCCCCCAGGCTCCAGTCTGGCCTCAGCTCCCAACGTGCAGCTTGGGATGGACTGGTCCTCGGTGTCCTTGCCCGTGCAAATGGGTACGATGACACTCAGCCTTGGCACAGCGGTGTCCCACAGCAGCCCCAGAGGAGCAGGGCAGGGCATGGGGAGTGAGGATGGAGGTCAGCACTGTGCAGACAATCCACACGGAGCAGGTGCCCCCCTTCATCTCTGGGACAGGCACAGGGGCGTCAGGCTGACCCGCCCCCCTGCTCCCCGCTGCCTGGGATTGGGAGGGCAGCCCCCGAACAGCAGAGGGGTGTGCCTTGCGCGTGCCCCCGACATGTGACTCATGGACGCTCAATTTGAGTTTCATGTCATTTTTGTGTGTCACAAAATATTTTCCTTCTTTGGCTGTTTTTTTCACGGGTTTAAACACGTGACTGCGTTCTTGGGGAGACTCAGACACAGCGCAGGGCCTGATGCGCACCCCCGTGCTCAGCCTGATCTCCCCAAATCTCAGGCAGCACTGTCGTCACCGCGGTTCACAGGAAGCCAAGGCTCCTGGCGGGCTCAGAGCCCCATCCTGGCTCTCCCAGCGGAGAGACACCCTGGCCGGGCCCGCTGGCAGTCTGGCCTCCAAGAACCAGGCTGGGGGTCCCCACGCGCCCCTCCTGCATGCGGTTTATGCTGGCCTGCGGTTCCCACACTGCGGCCGGCATGGAAGCGTGCCTGCCCCCCCCACCCCGCAGCATTAGTGCCGGGCTCTGCTTCTGAATGAATGGGGGCGGCCCCGGGGGGCGGAGGGGGGACGACTCCCAAAAGACCATCTGGCTCCGCGTTATAATAGAGCAATAAAGGGCTTGTCTGCCTTTCAGAGGTTGGGAGCGAGCCGCTCTCTGACACGGCAGGGTTTTAACCAGCTTTGGACTGCGACCTGGGCCTGCCCCCGGCCGCTGGGGGGTGGGGGCCACGTGGGCCAGAGAGGCCCCTAATCCGGAGGGGCCCCTGAGACTCAAGGGCCCCGCGCTTTCCCACACCGCCCGCCTCTGCACGTCCACCCTGCTCCTCTTTCTGCTGGGGAAACCGAGGCCCCGGAGGCTGGGGCTGGTCAAACCTAGGGTCTGAGCTCTCCCGGCTCAGAGGCCAGAGCACCCTCCGTTTAGGAACATGGGGCCTGCTCTGGCCCACAAAGCCTGGGGTCCCCAAGTCTGGCCTGGGAACTTGGTGGGACTGCTGCTCATGTGTGATCCCCCCCGCCATGAAGGGCGGGAGCCGCTGTGACCGAGGGGCGGCCTGCCCTCCCCCAGTCAGGCTGCAGGGTAGAGCCTGGTTTGGGTGAGCCGAGAGAAGGGGTGGGTGCAGAGGCTGGAGGCACCACCCCGCTGTCCAGGGGAAGAGCCAGCTCACCCCAGGCCCCCAGGAGTAAGGACGGAGGCCAAACTCACAGCTGGACAGCTGTCCAAGGGCAGCTTCCGCAGAAGGGTTTCAGCCCCCTGGAGCACGGAATCTGACGGAGCCGGCTGGTCTGTGACCTGACCCCCGGCACTCCACGTATGAGGCCCAACCCGGCCCACCTCGGGGGCACTCACACACAGTCCTTCCCTGCTCAGAGCCCCTACTCCCTGGGACCCCGCCACCATGGAAGGAGAGGTGTGTGTACAGACAAGGGTGTGTGGAGAGCCTCGAGCCCCTGACTTGACCCTGATTCAGTACACTGGCCTCTGTTCAGGTGAGAATCACAGGCAACTCCAAGCGTCAGTCCCAGCAATGGGGTCTCCTTCTGGGCCGGGCCAAGAGGGCCGGGAGGGGCGGGCACTGGTCTCCTCTCAGCAGTGCCCGACTCGGCCACCTTTGGCCACCGTTGGTCATCTCCAGCAACCTGCGGCAGCCAGGCACAGAACCAGAGGGGCACGGGCACGTCACAAATGACAGGGTACTGCCCCCACCCGACAGTGCAGGAGACAAGCTGTTGATAGGGCCTTCCCCCTCACGCCCCCCAGGGCCGAGGTCCACCTGTTCCCGACCAGGGGGCTCAGAGCAGTGCTCAGCCCAGCATGAACCTTCTTCCACTCAAGGGCCTCTAACACCTGGGCAGCAGGACGGCGCTGGGAAGGAGTGACCCAGCTGGGACACCTGAGCTGTGTCTACACACTGACCTGCCAAGGAGAGGGGGCCCAGCTGAGGGGCCAGGGAGCCAGGGCCAGGCCCTTTATTCCCAGAGCCCGGGGCACACACTGGGATGAGCTCACACAGGTGGGAGAACCCCTGCCAGCCGGACTTGGAGATGCTGGTCCCTATTTCAACTGCCCCCCACCCCGCCAAGCCCGGATCCCGCCATTCTCTTTGCCTGGCAAAGTGTCTGCCGTTCCTTATCTGGAACACACCCACTATCCCTCCAAGGACTGCTCAGGCCTCTCCTCCTCCAGGAAGACCTTCCTGGGCACCCCTATCTCCCCGTCCATTCCCGAAATCCACGGCTCTTTCAAGAAGCATCAATGCCTCTGCCCTCCGCCCTCCGCACCATGCCGAGCCCAAGTGTGCGCACGCCCTCTTAGAAACCACAGCAGGGTCTGACGCTCACTCCGGAGAATCCAGGAAACAGAGGCATAATGGAAACCAACCCCTGTGTGTGTCACACAAACTAAGCAGTGTGTGTGCCCCAAACCGCTGGCATCGGGGAGCTTTCCCTCGACTTCTCTGCCAACGTCAAGTGCGCGTCCAGCTGGAGTGTTGGTCTGTCTTAGATGTATACCTCGGAACGATACCCCCTACCTGTGAGGGTTTCCTGCCCCCCCCCAAGTGGAGGCCGGGCCTCAGGACCCTCTTAGCCCCGTGGGCCCCGGTGTCTGCGCTCCTGCAAGGGGAGGAAGCCCCGCAGTGCGGAGAGGCAGGGAGGGAGGAGTGAGTGCCCGTCTCTGTGTCCCGTTCTTCGGTATGGGACAGGGGTGCAGGGAGCTAAGGCCACGGGGACTGGGGCTCCTCCTGGCCGGGAGGTGGCCACTGCCTCCAGGGTACCCCCAAGCGGAGTGGGGTACACAGCTGCCAGCTCCCACAGTGCACCTTCGTGGCAACAAAGGCAGTGTGTGTATCTTGCCTGTAGGCCCCGGGTGCCAACATGAGGAACCCAGTGGCACCCAGCTCCTGGAGGGCAAGCACGGGGGGGAGGGGTCCCTCACAGCATTCCCCGGCCGTCCAGCCACTTTCTTAACCAACTTCCAGAAGGCCGTGCAAACAGGGCACGTGGAGAAGGGCTGCGCCCGGGAAAGCCACACGGTGACCTCGGACACTGCAACCTCAGACTTGGAAACCTCGGACACGGTGCCCTTGGACACATGGCGCTCTTGGACACGGCACAGCACCCGCCGCCACCAGCACGCATTCTGGAGCCGTTGGGAGACTTCGCTCGCGGTCTGTCTCCAGGCCTGGCCCATGGGGAAGGCGCAGGCTCCAGGGCCAGCGCAGGCCTCTCCACGTTGCAGGGACGTCTCACGCCTGACCTCCGACCCCCGGTTATCAGGGTCACCCTGTAGCCCGGGCGGCAGGGAGGGAGCTGGCGCGTCTCCCGTGCGGGCACGGAGTTCCCTGGGCTCCCACTGAGCAAACAGTCGGCCTCCTTTAAAACCATCTCTGCGTATCGCGAAACAGGCCTCACGTGAAATTCGCGGTTGTTCCCGCTAAGGGCACGGCTCCGGGCGTGAAGCACAGTACACGGTCGTGAGCCCGTCCCCACCGTCTGTCTCCAGGACGTTCCATCTTCCAGACTGACGTCTGCCCCCAGGAAACACTAGCCCCCCGACCTGTGGCACCCACCCCGCCACTTTCTGTCTCCGCGGATCTGACTCCCGCAGGAGCCGCGCATGCGGGGAGTCCCGCGGGGCCTGTGCCGTGGGAAGCGGCTTGTCTCACTGAGCACGACGTCCTGGAGCTCCGCCCCTGCCCCTTCCTCTCTCAGGCTGGATAACAGTCTGTCACATGGAGGGACCTGGTGCTGCACCTCCGGCCCTCCACCCACGGACCCCGGGGCCGCTCCCACCGCTGGGCCCTCTGAGCGCGGCTGCTGGGGAAGGGGGGGGGCACAGCGCTCAGCCCCTGCACCCAGGTCTTCGGGGCGCATGCCCAGAAGACGAGCTTCTGGACCACGTGGTGGCTCCCCGCTGGACTTCTGGGGAACCCCACACGGCTCCCACAGCAGCCTCCCCATTTCACTGTCTCCGCAAGTGCTCTCCTCCTCCAGC